>NW_022631105.1:793512-833518 GCF_010015895.1 Lontra canadensis
AGTCAGGTCACTAGAGACAGAGTCGGGTCACCCCACAGTCAGGTCACCGAAGACAGAGTCAGGTCACCCCACAGTCTGGTCACCGAGACAGAGTCGGGTCACCCCCACAGTCAAGTCACTGAGACAGTTTTTGGGTCACCGTAGTGTCAGGGCTGAAGACAGAGTGGGGGCTCCTGGAAGGCAAATGTATGACCTGTAGATGGGAGGGAACTTACTTTGTTCCTCTGGTGGCTCCTGGACTCTGAAGACGTGACAGTCTTTCAGCTGCAAAGTGACGCTTTCTCTCTTCATTGTGTGCAGAAGTGCGTGCCCAGTCTCAAGGGCGCAGAGCAGCCAAGGTCATGGGGGGCAGGGGTGTCAGGCAGGGCAGGAGGGGTAAAGATTTCTCTTCTTACATTTTAATGAAAAGGAATGAGAGAAGACCAACTTTCCTCTAAATTTGCAGGCTGGGGCTTCCTGAAAATAACTTTTCAACTCTGCACTACTGGGGTTCAATTAGAGTTCGATAACCACCGACACCCGGTGGGTCATTTCCAGCCCTGCCCGAGAGCTGCCCATGGCTTTGGCCTCGCCCCCTGCGGCCTGTGAGGCAGGTGCAGCGCACCGTGAGCACCGAGTCTCTGGGTCGTCGTCCGCATAAACCAGGCTCATCGTGGAGGCCACAGGACACAAGTCCAAGGGAGGCCCGGAGGTCTCAGGGTGGTGCGGCCTGGACCGCGGGGATCTCGTGGGTCCGGTGCGCCGCTGCTGGGAAGGGGGACCCTGGGGTCCTGCAGAACGCCCGGGCCTCCCGTGTGACTTGGCGCGGGGGCCGCCCTAGTGCAGCGTGGGCAAGTGCGACGTGCGACGCCGTGTTCAGGTCTCACGCACAACCACAGGAGACCCAGCCGCACACAGCCCCCGAGACTGGTGAGGAAGTCGATCTAACGGGTCCGGCAGGCGTGCGTTTGGTGAAAACTGGCAAAGAGCCCCTCTTCTTTGTTTCTCGCTGATTGACAGCGACTCCCTTCATGCGCTCTGAGGCCGCGCGTGAGGGCGGCTCACAGGGAGGCCGGCGCCCAGCAGCCCGTTGGTGGGGAGTCCAAGCCTTGCCGCCCAGCTCTCCGGCTCGGGGACAGTGGCTGCTGGCTGCCCACCAGGACCTCCTCCGGCAACGGTCGCTCTGTACTTTCTGGCTTGGTCTGTGTGCTGTGGGAATCGGTCCGTGGACGATTGTTTGCTTTTTACCAGTTACGGGAAAAGCAGTGGTCACTGTGCAAAGCTCGAACGTTAGGTATGGAGAAAGAAGACCTAAGTCAGGTCGGGCTTCCGTCCTGAGGCGACGCACGTGTGCGTCCTCTCGGTGCTCGAGGACTCGTCCGACCAGGCCTCTCACGCTGTAGTGCCGCTTGTCCTTCAGTGCACTCGCCAGGCCTTGTGCTTCCTCTTGGCGGAGACCCGACTGTGGCCAAGTCCTGGGAGCCTGGCGTTCTACATAATAGATTCCATGTCCCCTTTTCACATTTAAATCTTTAGAAGTTGTGGTAAGATACTCATGACCCAAAACTGACCACCTTCGCCACTTCAAGAGCACAGTTTAGCGGCGTTAGTTGACATCGTTGTACAACTGTCACCGCCATCTGACCCCAGGACGTTTTCCTCACCCCAAACTGCGACTCTGACCCCATGACACACTGAGTCCCTGTGTCCCTCCCCTGGTCCGCCCTGCAGCCTCTCTTTTCTGTTTCTGTGGGATGGATGGCTCCAGGGACCTCTCAGGAGTGGAACCGCACAGCATGTGTTGTTTGGGACCGCCGTTTCTCGCTCGGCGTGATGTCACCAGGTTCCTCTGTGCTGTAGCAGGCGTGAGCCTTGCCTCCGTTTTCAGGGCTGAGTGAAACGCTTTCGTACAGGTAACACCACACTTTGGGCACAGACGTTTGGGTGCTTCTAGCTTTCAGCTAGTGGGGACGCTGCCGCTTTGATATATTTAAATTTCTAAGTTAACTTTTGCATTATCCAACTATGAAATGCGTGTTTTAGAAAGATCCGGATAGTCCAGCGTGTGCCAAGGGAAAGGCCAGAGCTGGTCCTTCGGTGACGGCTATACGCGTGGACGAGAGGGGCCTTGCCACCTGTGTGTCCTTCACATCTCCCGGCCACAATCAGTGATCCACGCACCCGGACGTCCTGTTCTCACAGATGGACCCGGGGTGCAAAGATGCTGGCGCTTTCCCGTTGAGCTTCGGGGAGTCTGGGGGTCCCTCTGTGTCAGTGCCTCTGCACCTGCATCCTTGCTGGAAGACCCAGTGTCGTCCTTGTCGCTTCCCCGACGTCCGGTTAATGAGCCTGGAGCTCGTCTCGTTGTACATGCTGTTAGCACTGTGCTGCGTCATCAGTGCGTCTCCGTCACATTCTTGTAGGGTGTGACAGTCTGTATCTGTGTGGACCGTTGCACACTCGAGTCCATTCTCTGCCTGTGCAGCAGATCAGTGTGGACACTCGGGTGCCGGCTCTCCGAGGGGCTGAAGATCCTCACATAACTTTGGGCTCCCCAAACCTTCACTACTGCTAAGAGCTTCTGTCGCCCAGAAGCCTCGCTGCCGGCACAAACAGCCGGTCACATGCGCTTCTGTGCTGTGCGTCGCACACTCATTTTTACAATAAAGTTTTTCCATTTTACAGCAGAAAAAAGGAAATGTGGTTTAAGAACACCGTGAGTGAGAGAAGACATATGCACAGCACCTGTGCTAGAAACGGCCCGCGGGCAGCCGTCTGCCCCGTCCTCAGCTGTGTGGGTCGCGGCCGCGGGTCGGCCGCACGCCGGTCCAGTCTCCGCTGCTCGCTCAGCGTTGCTCTTCCCAGATGACCGTGACTGACATCCTCATGCGTGAATCTTTCCGGACCGTAGAACCTTGACCGTAGTTTTCCCCAGGCTCAGTGGTCACTGAGTTTTAATCACACCTAAAGTCACTCTTTTTCCTTTTTTTTTTTTTTTATATAAACTGATTTTTAGAATGGTTTTAAATTCACAGCAAAATTAAGAGGATTGTGTAGAGATTTCCCAAATACTTTCTGTCCTCGCACATGCAACTCCTCCCCCATAAACAGCATCCCCACTGGCGTGTTACACTCATTCCAGCTGAAGAGCCAGCCTTGGCACATCATTATTGCCACAATTCAGGGTTTAGTTAGGGTTCATTCTTGGTGTTTTATGTTCTGTGGGTTTGCACAAACATACACGGACATGTGTCTATCATGATAGGGCCGTACGAAGTAGCTTCACTGCTCTGAAAGTCCTTCATGCTCCCCCATTCATCCCTCCCCCCCGACCCTCCAGCCACCGATCTCCATGGTTTTGCCTTTTCCAGAATGTCTTAGAGTTGGAATCGCACAGTGTGTATTTTCATACTGGTCTCTTTCACTTAGCAGTATGCATTTAAGGTGCTTCCATGTCTTTTCATGGCTTGACAGCTCATTTCTTTTTTGCACTGAATAATGTTCCACACCTGGTTGTACAAGAGTTTAATTTATCCATTCACCTGCTGAAGGACATCTTTGTTGCCTCCGAGTTTTGGCAGTTATGAATTAAGCTGCTAGAATATAAACATCCACATTCAGGGGTTTGTGTGGACATACGTTTTCAGCTCCTTTGGGTAAATGCTGAAGAGTGTGGTTGCTACAATTAGGAGTTTGATGTTTGTGTTATACAGTCAGGCTTGTGATACATTTTGAGTTAATTTTTGTGAAGCATGAGGGTCTGTGTCTAGATTTACTTTTTTGCATGTGGATGTCCTGTTGTTCCAGCAACATTTGCTGAAAAGACTGTCTTTGCTCTGTTCTATTGCCTTTCCACCTTTGCAAAAGGTCAGTCGACTATTCTTATGGTGGGTCCAGATCTGTATGTCTGTCCGTTTACCGGTACCATACTGTCTTGATTTCTGTAGCTTTACAGTAACTCTTGAAATTGAGTAGTGTCTGTCCCCCAAACTTTCTCTTCTCCTTCAATATTAGGTTGGCTCTTCTGGGTCTTTTTCTTCTCCATATAAACTTTAGAATCAGCTTGTCAATATCCACAGAATAACTTGGTGGGATTTTTATTGGGATTGTGTTCAGTTATTGATCTCAAGTTGGGAAGGACTGATGTCTTAACAATATTGAGTTTTCCTATCCATGAACATGGACTGTCTCTCCATTTATTTAGTTCTTTGATTTCTGTTGTTAGCATTTTATACTTTTCTTCATATAGATATTGTAAATATTTTGGCTAAAGTCGTTCTTTAAAATCAAGTCTCAGTGATGATAAGTAATCATATGGAAGCCACCTGAGGGGATGGTCCCTCATGCACAGTTTTCTAAACCGTTACCCAGAACTAATGGCAAATAACATGCAGTATGTCCACCGGTAGAAGCTCCCAGTCTAGTTCTTGCTCACTGATAACACCCAAGACCAAACCAGACAGGAAACACAACCTCTAACCAGTGTGTTGGAACTCCTTTTTTATCATCTTGATTTCACACCTTGTGGAGTCTGGACTAGGAAGTAGGAGAAATTAATTCACATTATTGCTCTGCTAACTTTTGGCCTAGATATTCCATACGCCAGCTTCCCCAGGACACCTTGTTGTTTTTCCTATTCAGATACCTTGCTATTTTATAGGTTGAATGGCCGAGGTAATGAGTATTCTTCACATACCCCTCCCCCCACACTGTACTAAAATGGATTCTGTTGTACTGATACGGAATGTTTCCTGGGGTGGGAGTCTGAAGAACTTTCTTTACTAGCTGTGCCATTTTCTATGTGACTCTTAGCAAGTTTACTCATGAATTCACTCATTTATAGAACACCTGCTGAGCACCAGCTAGTCGAGAGCCTTTCTTACTCTCTTCCCTCAATCAAGGTAAGAGTGTTGTGATAAGTGTATTTGGGGCCTCTTCCTGTTTGAACTTCCCGTGATTATGAAGTTCTGCCTTTGCCAACTGTGTTGTTTACTTTGCTATTTATGTTGTGGTGGGAGTCCCAGCCTGGAAATTCATATGGAGCCAAGAGTATACCCTGCAACCCCAATCTCAGGAGGGCACCGAACCAGGACTTTTCATCATCACAATGATAGATTTTAATATTGAAAAACCAGATTCAGGTGCTTCTGTCATTCTGGAGTATATATGCCCACATTTGGGGGTCATTTTCACTTGAAAGGAAGCACTTACTGCTTTTTTTGTTTTTGAAAAAAATCCATTCACATTTGAGTGAAGGCCAGTGTTGCTCTAAACCCTTTGGTTAAACAAACAAACAAATAGGACCAAATCGACCATGTAGTCACTGGAGTAAAGAGGCTCCCTCTCAGAGCCTGCCCCATGAGGAGCTGTCGATAAATTCTTCATCCTGGTTTTATGCCCTTCCCTGGGTTTTATGAGCACCTTCTAGAACACAAGGAAGAAGGCAGCCATGTTATCAAAGTACCTCTTCTTTCATTGAAATTTAGTCTCACATTTGGTGTAAAGTGCCTAAAGCCTTTTATTGTAGCTCATCACATGCTGTGGGGTCAGCAAGTAGTCTACTCTTTCCCAAGGTGGAGGAGAGGCAGGAGCAGGGCAGGGGAATCTCTGGGTATCAGTCTGTGACTTAACACAGCAGGAAAATGGCTCCTCTTGTCTTGCCTTCTGATCCCACCCCGCCTGTCCAGCATCCTTGAAGTGGACACACCTGAATGGGTTGCTCAACTGTGCAGGGAGAGCCTCTGTATGTGACCAGGATCCTGACTCTGCATTGCCCCAGTCCCATGCCTTCCTTCTTGCTCAGAGATGGTTGTCCTTGACTTCTACACCAGCAAAGAGTCACTGTTCAGATTTCAAAGGAACCTGCGGAGTCATCCACTCTGCCCCCACGTGACAAGTATGTTTAACAGCATCTTGGGCAGATGAACTTTCAGCCTTCCCTTAAGTACCTGTGACCTCATTGCTTCCCTGGGAGGTCCATTCCACAAAAGCTTCATGTGTTTTCTAGAAAGTTCTTTACATAGAGTAGTAATGAGTTGAAATCTGCCTCTTTTAGATGGAGGGTGGGTAGGGCACCTAAAGATAACTTACTGCGACCATCGTTCCTGTCACTTTCCACCAGGAAGACCTCCTGGAAGAACACAGAACAAGTGCACTCTCCTTGCTGCCTGCCACCCTCACATACAATGTCATCTTCCTGCCTGCCACATTTCCAACCCAAAAACTCTGGGTTAGTGGAGACCACTGAATCTGGTAATTTGTGTCTTCCAAAGGCATAGAGTGGGTCTTGGGAAAGAGCTGAAGGGTCAGAGGCCTCTTTCCCTGTGAGATGTGAGGATGTCAGTGGCCCCCACACCATGGAGCTGGGATCTTGAGTCCCCAGGGCTCTGTGGGCAGTGATTGGTTTGCACGTGAGCATAAGCTGAGTTCTTAGCTGCAGCTAAGTATTAACCATGCACACCTGGTCCTCCACCAGATAGATCTTGGCTACTAAGAGGGAGTTCAAAAGCTCTTGCCATTCAGAGAGTATTTCTATGACTGGGATCCAAATGCTCCACTGGCTTAGCCTATTTGGCTGATGTAGAAAAAAATTCAGTTAATACTCTTGGCCATCTCTGGAAAGTTTTATGTTCTAGGCTGGAATTTACCCTCCAGCACATGTCCAGGCCACCTCCCCTTGTCACAAGTTGGTCAGTTAACATTATGAGTGTGAGGATTCATATTAATGGAAATTTCAATGAAACATCCTTTAGAAAGTAGTTTGTCAACCCTGCCACCAACTGAAGTGAAACAATTAATGCCAAACCTAACTTGACTTTTTTTGTTGTTGTTCTTTGTCTCAGTGTTACATGTACTAGAGAGACTGGGTGATGGTGATGTGATGACAATGATGATGGTGATTGTGATGATGGTGGTGATGGTGATGGTGGTGATGGTGATGGTGTGGTGGTTACGGTGGTGTGATGGTTGTGGTGATGATCATGATGGTGATGGTGATTGTGATGGTGGTGATGTTGGTGGTGGTGATGGTGGTGGTGATGGTGTGATGGTTGTGGTGATGGTGTGATGGTTGTGATGATGGTGATGTTGGTGCTGGTGATGTTGATGGTGGTGATGGTGATGATGATGGTGATTGTGATGATGGTGATGGTGGTGATGATGATGGTGGTGATGGTGATGGTGATGATGATGGTGTTGAGGTGAGGATGATAGTGATGATGGTGATGATGTGTGTTTTGACATGACTAAATGGTATACTTTCATACACTCATGGTGATAAAGACATTTAAGAGCGAGAGCTGTTACACATGAACCACATCTTCCTTGTTAAAGCAGTTTCGTAGTGAGGTTATCTGTACAACACTGCTTGTCCTCTAAAGCTTAGAACGTTTTGTCTGGGGGACCCTAGTAAGACATATAATTTTGGTCGGTCGTTTGCAGCAGTCGCGCTTGTGAGTTGATCTCCTACTCCAGGCCTTACATATTTGACGTCCTGACATTTGTGTAATTGCTCTGTTAGAGTCCACTTAGAGCACTGAAAGCTGCTTAAAATGTCATTATAAGCTGCCCGGGTCTCAGAATTACATGGTGCTGTTGATGGAACAAAAGAATGTTCCACTTTGATACACGTGGTATTTGATTGTGCTCTGAGCTCTGGTCCCTCTTCAACCCACCAGGGCTAGCTGGGCTTTTTAAAAAGGATCTCTTGATTCATGTTCATCTACATGATTGACAGTGGGTGCCTTTGAGATAACTCGGTGTGGTTGACGATGGTGGCCTGGGAGATGATTTCTGACATGTGTTAATTGTTCTCATTGTCAGCGGGGCAGTCACTTTGAATCTGCCATTGCGTGTGAAGGTTTGTTGTGGTGGTGGTGAAAATGATAATTTTTTTTTTTAGTTATTTTTTTTACAAATGAAGCCTGGAAAGTTTCTTGTTTGGATGAAAGGAGATAATTCTAGGAATTATATTTTATTATTCTGTTTTGAAGGTAGGTATTTCTTATTAGAGGCATTTTAAGAGACCCAAGGAAAGTCTTTCCTGTGCTCTGATCTTCATCTTAAAGAACTTGAGTTTTATCATGTGGTGATCTGTTCCTGTTCTTCTCCAGATAATGAGAACAGACTGAAGGAAACTGAAGAAAAAAGACGTAACAATAAGAATTTACCTGAGTTCTTAAATGTTGGAACAGATTATTGGAAGAGGGACACAATTTTGCCTTCACTGTATTGATTATTAGAAATACAGTAGAACATCTACACACTATTTTGTTTTCATAGTAAACCCTTCAAGTGGGAATTATTGGGTTCCCGCCTCCCCCATCTTCCATACCCTGGATTATTTATCTGTAGCCCATATCAGCACCAGACGTTCTATGTGTTTTCAGTTGCTTATTTTCTTTCTCTTCCGATACGGATGAATGCTTCGTGAAATACAGGGCTTTGTTAATGGCACTATTGCTGCACCTGGAAAGTAACTATGCATAGAAAATGTGCAGGGAAGGAAGGAAAGAATGGAGGGGAGGTGGGAGGGAGGAAAGAGGGTATCTCCTGAACACTTCTGTTTAAATTCAAGGGCCTCTGGGAGGCATAAATCACTCAGATTATCAATCACCTTAATGAGACCTGGAATGAGTCTCCCATACTGTGAACAGCACAGAGAGGCTGCCTGAAGAGCAACCTGGGGGGCAGGGGTAATGTGGGGGCCAAAGGGAGGGGGCATTTGGACATGTGGGGACAGGACTAAACCCTGGACTCCTACACAGAAGACCGTACAAGGGAGTGAGGGATACAAACGTTGCCATACACAGGCAGGGACATGAGAATCTAGCCTCCCCCATAGCTTCGTCTATAGCCAATTTGCTGCGAACCAGGACCTGAATAACCACCGCGATGATTCTTGTGGCCCCTTTGCATGGCTGTTCCAGCAAAATAATCCCATTGGGTTGCATTCCTACATCTGGAGACAGCGGGAGGCTGGAGCCTGGGGCTCCAAGAGGAAACTTTCTGGCAGGGTAGGCAGTATGCCTTGACTCAAGGGCTTAACTTAGGCTGAAATGTCACAGGGGAGGTAAGTGACATCCTCTGCCCACTGAGTAGGGTGGGGCAGGGATTCCAGCTTGTGAAGCCCATTAGGATGGATGCCTCAGCTCTGCAAGACGGGCCTGGGCACAAATCCTTGGTTAGCCCAAGTGCTTAGGAATGCAGCGTTTCTGTCCAGTGATTTTTCTGGTGAAGTTTGCGTTCACTGGAAATTCATTTTTGATTCAACACTTGTTAAACGTTTCTCATAAATGTCTCAATATACTCCCTGCCTTGGTGAATGTCTGGGGGCATTGTGGCCCCCAAAAGGACCATGCCTTTAGGGTGCAGCACCATGCTGTGACAGGCCTTGGCCAGCTGCAGCATGACTTCTACTTTTAGGTGCCTTTTTTCACGTTCTATGCCATCATTGCAATGATGCAGGACACTGAAGTGGATGTGTTTATACTGCTAGACAGGAAAGACACGAGATGTATTTTATTGATTTTCTGTTTGAAATATATTCTTGAAATTTTTAATGAAAAAAATTTTGCTCAGGGTAGTTCAGAACCCGGAATTACATGGTAAGATTTTTTAAAAGATGTAATTTGGGTTTATCTTTCTAAACAACCAGTAAGGCCGTAAATTACTTAGGTCGCCTTCATTAGGAATTATAAACAATGAGGATGTTTAAAACGTCTTTAGCAAAAGTTAAGCTTTATATTTTTATGTTTTAAAAGTTTTATAAGTGACATTTGTCAGATCTAAGTTTGTCAATGTAATTGTTAATTTATGAGGGTAAAATGAAGGGAGTAATTTACAAGTAGATTTTTTAAATGGTATGATATCATTTATTTACAAGTAGATTCAAAGTTTGGAGGTTGGTTGAATTTCAGGAAAACGTTTGCCTGAGATAGGGTAATAAGTGACAGTTTGAAAAGCATGTCCGCTCAAATACTTTCCTGTTTCTGGAAGAAAATGAAGTGGCTTCTTGAGTCATGCTGTCATTTGATGTTCTTGCAGGGTCTCTATGGTTGGTCTGTCCCAGATGTTGAGTTTGCTTAATACTATCCAGTAGTCAAGTCTCTCTGGCTTCTAAAATATTTTGATATGTTTGTATCAATCCTATTGTAGCTCTGCAGCCACCATGCCTTTAATTCTATATCCTTGTACCAGTTAGTGAAGCGAACAGATGGATGGATGGGCGAATGGAGAGTGGATGGGTGGGTGGGTGGGTAGATATGTGGATGGATGGGTGAGTGGATGGGTGGATGGATGTGTGAATGAGTTAGAGGATTGGTGGATGGGTACGTGGGTAGATGGGTGGATGGGTGGACGGGTGAGTGGATGGATGGATAGATGTGTGGATGGGTAAGAGGATTGGTGGATGGGTACATGGGTAGATGGGTGGATGGGTGTATGGATGGATGGATGCCTGGATGATTGATGGGTAGGTGGGTGGATGGGTAGATAGATGGGTAGGTGGATGTGTAGATGGCTAGAAGGATGTGTGGATGGATGGATGATGGATGGATGGGTGGGTGGATGGATGGATGGATAGTGGATGGGTAGGTGGGTAGGTGGAGTCTGAGGTCAGCCTTTAGTGACTGAGGTTAACATTTTTTTAAATGAGGCTTAATACTTCAGCAAGGAACCATCTCAGAAAGCAAATGTTGAGCAAACTGGGAAGCAATAGTCACCTGGAACCACCAAGCGTGCTGATGGGCAGGTGCCGTGTTCTCTGCTGGTCACTTACAGATTATGCGGAACTGTAGCCAGAGCTTACCATGGAAATTTAAGCCTGTGTATTTGTGGTGGATTGTAAGGGATAAAAAACAATGGAGGGTAAATGATTCCTGACCATCACCTCACCCTCGTGACAATAGTTACAGTTGTTAAGCTCTTCGTGTGTGCCCGCCACTGGATAAGTGATGCACATGCCTGTCTCCCTTGTCTCCATAACACAGGAGGGATTGAGCACCAGGGAGATTAAGGGGCTTGCCCAAAGCCACATCCGGGGAATACTAGCAGGGAGACGAGTCCGTAACCATGTGGCCCAGCTGTGTGCCTGCAGCCCCATCGGCTCTCGGCTTCCTGAAGCAGCGTCTGGGAGGCACTGTAGCGCACTTTCTCCTTCGTGACAGCAGTGCACGCCCCACTGGGGAGAAGTCCATGTTTCTTCATGGGAATTTGGCCTCACAGCTCAACTGACATAGTGACTGATGAGAATTTTAAATGTGTCTTTGGAAACCAAAGTCTCAGCCACAGTTATAGCCAGTAAAGGAGAAACCCTCGCTGGATTCTAGAATTATGTGGCTTGAGAACGTGGACGAGAAGCCACTGCCCACATCCGTGGGGTTCATGGCTGATGCCAGGCAGCTCCTGAGCTAACGGATCTGCACAGAGAGCAGACACGGCCGGGCCCCGTCCTCCATCTGCCTCAGTGGGGGAAGTCTGTGCTCACTGTCTCCTCCCTTCTGGGCCAGCCGCTGTGCCCCACGGTCCCACAGCACCGTGTTCCCTGTGTCCCACGGAGGGTCAGGTCTGTGTGCAGTGAGTGGGTGTGTGACACGATTTCTACTGGGATTGGTCCTCATTGTCACTGTGGTGAGAGGGAAGGTTGCTGGGGCGGATTTGGCGAGTATAGGTCCCTGTGGACCTTCTTCTTTGAGAAAGTTGGGAGCACTTGCTCCGCGTGTGCTGCTGCGAGGGCAGGTGAGCCCAGCTTTGTCGCCAGGCGGGAGGCTCGGCCTCGGGACGTTTCCTGCGCATCTTCTGGGTGCAGCGGCCGCTCCGAACCGAACGCCCCCGCGCCCGTGCAATCTGTTTCCGGCGTCGAGTGAGAGCTCTGTGGCCGGCGGGCGGGCCATGGGAAGGGGTGGTGGCGTGAGACTTGCTGAGTCACGGGCTGAAGAGAAGAGGTGCCTGGTGGGGAGGCACTGGCAGGAATCAAACCCGGAACGTGGTGCTCACCGCGCTGCCTGCTGACCAGCTGCGGCTGGGGAGAGCCCCTGCCCATTCTGAAAGCTGCGTCGACAGTACGTTTGTTCAGGACAGCTGCGAGGGCCGGGCCACGCGTGCACCCTCCATCCCGGGCGCAGCTCGGTCTTCCCCGTGGAACAGCGCGCGCCTTAGGTCCGCTGGCGTCCGGTGCGGTTTGTGTGGGATCGCGCCGATCTCCGGCCTCCTGTCCCTTCTGCATCAGGCGAGCCTTTCTGCATTCTTAAGTGTGTTTTGTTTATGGGGAAGTGAAATCAGTGCTGGAAGTTACTTCTGAAGTCAAGCATTCAGTTGCTGACCGTCTGGGACTGTGCGAGGCTCTGGGACGCAGGGGAGCAGGATGGCTTCTGTCTGCTTTCCCTTTGACCACAAGCGGTTTCTGTTAGTCGGGTCAGTGAGGCCACAGATGTCAGAGCGTGAGGAACCCGTGGCTGATGCCGGAGCTGAGGCCGGGGAGGTGCAGAGACGTCCTGGCCTGTGTTCGTCCCGTCCCGCTTCTGTGTGGGCCTCACAGGGAGCAGTTACAGTCCGGTCCCCGATTGCCAGGGTTGACGGCGTACACGACACGCTTAGTGCCCTCCCAATTTCAGGCACCCCTTCTGATTGTGGTGCCACCCGCGCCTGTAGCCCCGTCTCAGAAACAATGACCGTGGAGACCGCGGCCCTATCGGCCCAGAAGGGATCCCAGGCGCCCAGGGAAGTCTGGAGTGGACATGGACAGAAAATGTCTTCGATGGCGGTGATGCTTGCCTTGCAAGAAGGAGACTGGGGGAATGTGGGGTGCCACACGGGATGTTCGGAAACAATCGCTTCCTTAGGGCCATGGGGCAGGAGTCCCCTGGAAAAGCGAGGTTGGTTGGATGTGAGCGCGACTGTACGTTTTCTCCCACAGTAGGCTCGACCTGCTCATCTGGAAAAGTTGGTGAGTCTGGGGCTCGAGACCCTCCTCTCTTGCCTTTGTCATGGACAAGCTCGCTGTGACCGGGCGAGGCTGTCTCCTCCATCAGTCAGCATGACTCCGAGGCAGAACCCCGGGGCCAGCGGGGGCTGGCACAGCGTTCTGGGAGCGTCGGCATGTAGCTCGGACTTCACAGCCGCGGCCAGGTGGCCTGGATGTCAGCACCTCAGGTGAGCGGCGGGTTTGGTGGGGCTGCCGTGCAGCCTGGCTGGCGTGGTCTGCCTTCTCCTGCTGGCTCCTGGCTCATCGCACGGAGCAGCCGTGACCCGCTCTCTCTGGACGGGCGTCAGCGAAAGCCTCTGCCGGCCGGGCCCGCTGAGCCGTGGGTGCTGAGAACTTCTCGTGTCTGTTGGCGGGCAAGAGCTCCCAAAGGTGGACGCATTGAAAAACCTGAAAAGCCTCAATTTCTTAATTTAAAGGAAGCAGAAAAGAGCCCGCAGCCCACTCAGTTCAGAGCACGGCCTCCGTGAGGCCATGGAGAGAGTGAACTCTCCCTGTGCCTGCGACCTCGGCGAGCAAAGCCTCGACAATGACCGTCCTGCCTAAACCTGCACTTGGGAACCGGACGCATCAGCATGGGATACTCAAGAAGCAGCAGTCAGGGCTCCCCGGGGTCAGAGGCGGGACTCCGTTGGACGGTGCTGTTGCCGAGGGAGACCTCGCCATCAGGAGGCACTGGATGCCGAGCACCCAGACGAGCGAGAGCGGACGTGTGGTACCCGTGACGACCACGCCGGCAGCGCCCCTCAGCCGGGCAGGGACACGGCAGCGAGCCTGCTCACAGCGGTCAGCACGGCCCCAGGAAAATGCACATACACCGTAGCGGCAGCCTGTTCCGGTGACCCACTGGTGCCACGCGGTTGACCCTGACGTCCGTTAACGCACTTACTTCTCCCTGTCAGCGGTCACGGCCCTGTAGTGGCGTTAAGAGGAGGACAAGGACCTTCGTCCTGGGACACCCACAGAGTTGCCCCTCGGGAGCTTTTCGGCACTCCCACAGGCTGCGTTTCCCGCCGCCGTCACTCGGGGGTATCTGTCTGCAGTCTGTTGGCGGCCGGCGGGCTTAGCTCCTCGGGTGACCCGACACGTCTCTCCCTCACCCTCCGGCCTGGAGGGTCTTCCACTGGACATAGACTTCTGAATGAAAGGTTTTTTCTTTTAACTCTTCAGATATGTCATTCGATGTGTGTTATCAAATCTACAATTACCAGCTGAGTCAAAAACCTCATTGTCACAAGGCACGCGGTGTCACTCGGGCCCTCTTCTGCCTGAGGTCCGCCACGGCTGCGTCCCGCCATGTCATGCCTCATGCGTGTCCTCGCCCGTGTTTGTGGCGAGTGGCATCACCTTCTCCTCTTCTCAAGAGGCGCCACTGTGTGGCTCTGTGTCCGCTATCCTTGGGGTCTCTTTGGTGTCTTGGCTTTCCAAGTTAATGCAATTTGGGGGAATTGCTAGAGGTTTTTTCCCCATTAGTGTTTTGGTCCCTCTCTGTCCCTCTCCTTCTCGCTTCCACTTGGAGTCTCTTATGCCTGAGGTGGTGCTGCAGGTTGCCCCATTTCCACTCGGTCTTTCTCAATTCTTTTTTTAATTTTAAAATAAAAATTTCATTTGTTTATTTGAGAGATAGAGCAAGAAGGCATGAGCAGGGGAGCGGCAGAGGCAGAGAGAGCAGTCCCCGCCGAGCAGGGAGCCCGATGCGGGGCTCCATCCAAGGACCCTGAGATCATGACCTGAGCCAAAGGCAGACGCCTCACCGACTGCGACACCAGGAGCCCCCTTTTACCTGTCATTGAGATGATAATAGTTTCTGTTACGTATCTTGAAATTCACTAACCCGTTGCTCTCCGTTGCCCAATCTGCGGCCCGTCCTGTGAGTTTGTAAATCGTGAGTGCTGTGCTCCCCGTGTACTGAACTTCCGCTGCTCCTTGTTCAATCCCAGGTCTCTGCTGAGCTTGCCGGAGGCCCGCTCTGCCCCTGTTTGGGGTCATTGTTTCCCTCCTTGCCACCTCGTTCTGGTCGTGACTGCCTCTCCTTGGTGTTATCTGTGCGTGCCTTTGTGTGTGTCCCCAGAAACACTCATCCAGAGCCTCCTGAAGGACCTGGGAAGGCAGCCGGCGCCGGCGGAGGGCCTGAGCCCCCTGGAGCTCGGCGAGATGGCCCACATGGTTGCTGCTGCCGTGCGGGGAGCGGGTGCAGATGGGGAGCTGCGAGGAGCCGAGAAAGGAGCTGCAGGAAAGCCGAGAGAGGCCGGCGTCGGCAAGCAGGCTGGGGACAGCGGGACAGGTGAGCCTCCCAGCCCCGGGGCCACGTACACCTGTGGGTTCGCGGCGCGAGGAGGCTGCAGAGGCCCGGCTTGCCAGGCTGGTCAACCTTCCTTCTGCAGGGGAGACGCCGACTTGGAGGAACGGTTTTTATCTGTTCGAACTTTGCCTCTAAAAGCTTTCTTAGCAGGCTCAGCCTAGCCGAGCAATTACGTTGGAAGGTAAATTGCTCTCAGTGCTGAGGTTCAGAGTTAGAGAAAAAAGGAGTGATAGAAAGTGTTTTTGTTTGGATTGTGCCCGTGAGTAGAGTCAAATATTTGAATAACACAGTGAAAAGGCTTCATTTTGCTTGAGGCTCACTTCCGCCCTCCCAGGCTGCTCCAGGGAGAGCTGAGAGCCCCCCCCGACTCTCCAGTATGTGCGTGTGTGTGCGCGCACACACACACACACACACACACACGGACACATACACACATGGACACACACACACGGACGCACGCAGACACACACACACACACGGACACATACACACATGGACACACGCACACGGACGCACGCAGACACACACACACACGGACACATACACACATGGACACACGCACACGGACGCACGCAGACACGGACACACACACACAGACACACACATACAGACACACGGACACACACAAACGCACACACACACAAACGGACACACACACACACACGGACACACACACACACGGACACACACACACAGACACACAGCAGCTCCCCTGGTGATTGGGTGTACCCGCACCTGCTTCTCAAGGTCGCTGGAACCACACGGAAGCATCTGATTCCGTTCCTTGCACACAGCAGACACACAAAACACATGTGCCAGAAACACGCATGAGGAGATGGTGTCTCATCCTCTGTGGGCTGGGACCCAGGCTGGCTCGGAAGCTGGCAGCAGGGTGCCCAGAGCCGAGGGAACCGGCGCTCCTCGGGACAGGGTTCTGTGTTAGGCGGTCCTGAATAAGCAGTGGGTGCCCCTCGGCGAAGGGGGGGCGGTTAGGGTCTGGAAGGGGCCTGGGCACTGGGCTTCATGAATTCACAAGTTCAGGGCTGTCGGCATTGCTGGTAGGATATTTAGGAAAGTCATTAACTCTGGGGACAGCTTACCTTGAGGTGGTTGGTGTAGATGCCTTCCTTTGCTTTTCTGTCGCTGGTAACTGCCGCTGGCACTGTGGGATTTTCTTGCTGTGGGAGACTCTGAGGATGACACACAGATCCTCGGGGCTGGGGACGCAGTTCATGACCGAATTCACGCCCATCTCTTAGCTGGTGAGCCCTCCCTGTCCACGTTCCACGGAGCTTATGGAACATCGATACCGTACTCCGAACAGAAAAGGGTTACCTTCTAGGCAAAACTAGGCTGATGTCATCCTGCCTGACCCCCTGTGAAGGATGCTCCATGTCTGACGGGGTCCGGACGAGGGTTCTGATGATGCTCGTGTCTTCCCCAGATGACGGCGGGCCGGACGGCGGAGGCGGAGCTCACGAGGAGGTACGGTGAGGCGTCGCTGCCTGTTCGGGTCACCTTAGCTCTAGAGCTGTGCTGGCGTCTTTCTGGTCATGGTTTGAGAACGTAGACAAGACACAAAGGTTCGTTGTTCTGTTTGTTAAACCTCTGCTAATCCCCAAATTGGGGGAAAGTATAAAGAGGGCATAAAAATTATGTATATTTTGATACATACTAATGTCTACTTTCAGATCATACGGTAACATTTACCCATCGTAGAAATATGGAAAATACGGTTAATACAAACCAACGAATGAATATTCCTTAGAATTTTCCTACCTGGGGCTGTGGGCTGGATCCTCGAGGCCATCCCGTGTGTGACTCCCGGGCCGCATTCAGCTCGGACCTCCACAGGCCCTGGTCCGTCGGTCCTGCCCGGTCTGATACGGGAGCCACTGGCCCCAGGTGTCCCTTTACATTGAAGCTCGTTAAGACAAAGTAGATAAGAATTCCGTCCCTCAGTTGTGCTGGCCCCGACACCCGTGTTCCGTTGTGAAACGTGGGCGGGTGGTTTGGAGAATGTGTGGGTCGTGGCTGGAGGGTCTCTCGACCGCGCTGGTGGGAAAGGCCATCTGAGAAGGGCTCAGTCATGGGCGACGGCCTTTCCGGCTGAAGAACCTTCGCTCATTAGTGCAAGTCTTACAGATGTAGAAAATCAGTGTGGAAACCATGACAAAGGCTTGAGGTGGTTCTACGGAACTCTTTTCTTTAGAGTGGAAAACATCATTTTGGTTAGTACTTCTGTTTCCATTTTATTTTCGTGGCTTTTGATTCAATGCCTGTTAGCAAGTAGCAAAAGAAAACATCTGCAATTCTCTTAAATGTCCATCAGAAATGCGGTTGGTGGCGGGGGAGTCGTAGCTCTAAGAATGCATCTTGGCAGAGGTGGGATGTGGACAGGGGGGCCGAGTGCAGCCAGAGCCAGGCCGTTGGGTCCAGGCCGCTCACACCTCAGCCCCCGTGGGTCCTCTCAAGACCCCAGTGTTCGCAGGCTCCCACCTTTCCTTCCTGAACAAGCCGAATTTTGATTCATTTCTCTGTTACTGGGGGTACATCTACAAGCAATTTTTTATTTTTCTTTTTTAAGATTTATTTGAGAGAGAGAGAGAGAGCGCACAGAGAGGGGGAAGCAGGCTCTCCGCTACCAGGGAGCCTGACGCAGGACTTGATCTTAGGACCACAGGATCGTGGCCTGAGCGGAAGGCAGACGCCCAAAGCCTGAGCCCCCGCTGGCGCCCCTCAAGCAGTTTTTTCCCAACGGGCATCTGAGTGTTGTGTTCTCTGAGCTCTGACCCAGAACATTTTCTGTTTCCTCCTCTCATGGAGCATAATTCGGCTGAGAACACCATTCTCTTTCTTTCGAAAGCTGGGGGAAAGGGCTCCAGCCCTCCGTGGTCACTGAAATGCTGTGTACTGTCACCATTCAGGATCCAAACTTAAGCAGATGTTTTTTAACAAAATGCTATTTTCTGTAACTATTTCAAAACACAAAGGAAAACTTCTATACAATTTCTAGTCAACAATGGGATAAGTATTTTCCTTTATAGTCCTTCCTTAGTTTTCTAAAAAGCTTGAGTTTGATACATGTGAAGGAAATCCACTTTTCGTCCTTCCGTCTGGTACAACACTGGAGCTTTCACAGGAAGCAGGAAATCCCTTGCCCGCCAGGAGGTGCCCTGGGGTGTGCCCTCCCTTCTTGGGCACCAGCAGAAGCGCCAGGAGGGACCACTGGCTTCCCTGGGAAGCCAGACTGGGGTCCCAGAAGGCCGTGTGGCCCAGTGGCGGCATCTCTGATGTCAGCGGGAACGACACTCAAATTCTGGACCGGCCAATCCCCGCCTTGTGGGCGTCGGGCACGTGATTAGCCTCTGTAAGCCCCAGAGTCCACTGACCGGAGATGAAACTAGGGCCTCGCTCCTGGGTTGAGGTGGCGTGCACATGAGGGACAGCGTGCACCGAGACTGAGCACAGTGCCTGGCGCATACGCAGGGCTGAGCGTGTCAGATGACGTCCGTCTGTCGGGACGTCACTTGAGTGGCTCTTGTCCAGGAAATGGGGTCAGGATGGGCGCGCCTTGGCTCTGAGGACCCAGGGTCCCCCAGGAGATTTGAGGCTGCAGGACATGTCCCCATGATGCTCGCACCTGACATCTTCTCTTCCCTGTGAAAGTGGGGAGGTGACGCCCCTGCACCGGCATCGCGAGGACCCGGAAGTCTGCGTGGGTCAGGGTCCGGGACGGATCAGTAAACGCAGCGGCACGGCCGTCACCAGGTGCTGACTGCTCCAGAGCGGGGGGCTCAGAACCCCACGCGCGGTTGGTTTGGGCTTTTGTTTTTGTTTTGTTCGTTTTTAAAGATGTTATTTATCTGAGAGAGAGAGCACACACGCAAGCCGCAGAGGGACAGAGAGAGCATCTCCAGCTGACTCCCTGAGCACAGAACCCGACACAGCACTTGTCTCACCACCCTGAGACCATGACCTGAGCCGAAATCAAGAGCCGGGCTCTCAGTGGACGGAGCGCCCCTGGCGCCCCCGATGTTGGCTTTTTTTAAAAAGACAGACCCCAAACACGCACACTGATGTAAAATCGGGCTCTTTAGGAAGGTGTCTGTATGTGAGAGAGAGACGGACGGGCAGGTGTGTGGCTGCATGAGGCTGGTGTGTGAGGCCCTCGTTTTCCCCTGGTCTGAACATATCCTGTCTGGAAGGGATCCTGAACGTGGCTACGAGGGCACCACTCCGTCCCCGCCTGGTGCTGCCTGCCAGCTCTCTTGAACGTCATCTCACTGAGCCTTCTTTCCACCAGGTCAGTCGTCTGGGCCTCAAACGCGGGGACCACCTGCAGCATCCTGGGTCCCGACTCTTTCCTGCGGCCCCCCTTCTCATGGAGCCCTTCAAAACGGAGATGAAGAAATCGGAGACCCCTAGGATGCCCCCGACGTGGGAGGAGGAGAGCGCTGGGGTGGAGGACGTGAGGAGTCAGACCTACTCCAAGGACCGGCTGGACAGGCCGCGTCCCGCAGAGCCCCGGGGGGGCAGCTTTGGCGAGCTCCAGGCCTGGGTGCCGGGGCCCTCGCAGGAAGATGCTGGCCTTGAAGCCAGAGCCCAGGGACACCCCAGTGAGAGCCTGTGGCTGGCGGCCCGGCCTTCGCAGGAGGAAGAAGGCTACATTGTGACCGGGAATGAGTGAGTAGAGGCTCTGGTTTTTTCTCCTGGCGCCCAGCGGGTGGGTGGGCGCGTCCATTCTTGCCCATCTTCACCCGGAGACACAGGAGGAGGTGGGCTTCCTGGTGTCACGGGGGCAGGAGGGCAGCCGGGAGCCTCCTCGTCCATCACACGGTGCTGGGACCTGTAACCAAGGAGCCCGAGCTTCAGGGGGATTCTCCACGGGACAGAGCCCCTCCCGGCTCTGGGTTCCAGCCTTGTACCTGTGGCGCAGCCCGTGGGGCCCATGGACGCAGCAGCCCCAGGGCATGGGGGGCTGGGGTCTGCCCGGGGTTGCCTCACTGCTGGCTGAGACTCCAGCCGTTTTAAGGTATTGGGACCCGAGTCATCCTTCAGAGGGAGACATGTTCACGGTAACAGGACGCTCTTCCCACTCTGATCTGCACGGATCCCGGGGCCTCGTTCCCACAGTGTGTGCCCAGCTGGTGATGGGGTCGGCCCCAAGCTCAGGTGCTCACCCTAATGACTCTGGCCTTGGACACGATGCTGTAGAAATGTGCTTTCCTCACGGTCTATAAGCAGGGTTTCAGCGGGGAGAGCACAGCTGGCCGTCCACGTGTGTGTGCACACGTGCACAGGTGTGCATGTATGTGCAAGTGCACACGTGTGTGGATGTGCATGTGCACGCACAGGTGTGGATAAGTGTGCGCACAGGCATGTGTGTACCCATAGGTGTGTGCAGATGTGCATGTGTAAGTGCGTGTGTGCAGATTGTGTGTGTGCCTGCACGTGTACCGGTATGTGCAGGCGTGTTTGTGTGCAGAGGTGCGAGCATGTGTGCAAGTGTGCGCAGCTGTGCAGGTGTGTGTGGACAGGCCCACACCAGGTTCCGCCGTCGCCGGCATGTTAGTGCTCCCCGTCCGGGCGGCCCCTCACTGGTAGCTCGGAAGCTGCCTGGTGTCAGTGACGACACGCCGTGTGGGAGGGGCTGCACCGTTTCTCACGCCGGGAGTGCTCGCCTTCTTTCTGCACTGCCCCCCGAGCTCACGCTCGGCCAGCGGGCCGTCGTCGCTGGTGCGTGGCAGATGGCACCGCAGCGGGGCAGGTGGTGTCGCCTTCTGAGCCCACATCTGACCGCCATCGGAGCCAGCTTGAGCGGAAGAGCCTCGCACTGTTGGTGGTGTTTCCACTCGTGTTTTTAGAGAAGTGTCAGCGCTGACGCTTCAAGCTCGCACAGAAACACCGACTCCGTTTGCTCAAGTGCTTTTTACTGAGCCGCATCCTCCCGTGTCGGACCTCTTTGCCCGGGTGCGGAGCTCCCCAGACCCACCTGTGCCGTCAGGCTCCGGTTCTCAGGTTGGGGACTCCCGGGGTGAGTTCTTCAGAGTCGCGCCCTCCAGAACAGCATGAACGGGGATGTGAACAGCACAGGTGCCCAGGGCACAGCTCTGCTCCCTCGGGGCGAAGGCGGGACTCGGCCCCGCTCCTCCGGGACGTGGCTCTTCCCACAGCGTTCCTCTTCCAAGTTGTCGAAAGCCTTTGTGTGGATTTTCACTCCCTTGGGAAATATTGCTGCATCGTGTGTGCGTGTGTGTGTCTCTGTGTGTGCCCGTGCCTGTATGTGTTGTATGCACGCATCTGTGTGTGGCACATGTGCATGTGTGTGCACATGTGTATACATGCATGTACATGTGTGTGCACTCTGTAGCTTGTGTGTGCACTGCACGTGTGTGTCTGTGTGCGCGTGTGTGTTCATGTATATACCTGTGTGTGCACATGTGTATCTGTGTGCGCATACTGTTTGCATGCATCTGGTGCGTGTGTGCACATGTGTATGCGTGTGCACACGTGTGTTCATGTGTCTCTGTGTGTGAACGTGCGTATCATGTATCCATGCTCGCTGCATGCATCTCCGTGTGCATGTATTTGCACATGTCTATGTGCACATGTGTGCTCATGTGTATGTCTGCGTGTGTGCATGTGTGTATATGTGTGCACACGTGTGCTCATGTGTATACCCGTGTGGCCGTGTGCATACACATGTACATGCACGTTTGCACATGTGTGTGTGCTGCACAGCTGCTCTGGGAGCCTTCTTTCTTGCCACCAGGACATCAACAGTGCACAGCCCTGACACGCAAGGGCTCGTCCCCAGAGTGGGGGAGGGTCCACTGTCGCTCTTCCTTCTGGGGTCCGGGGTCTCTGCAGCAGCATGAGGCAGGGGTGGGTGCCCCACAACAGGGCCGGGAAAAGGGTTCCCGTTGTTTGAAAGGCTCTTCCAAGTGGCAGCTTTGCACCACCATGAATAACAGGGCATGGTGCCTTTAGAGCAGGACAGTCCATGGGACGTCCTCTGCATTGGGGTGACTCTTGGAGGGAAATGACCAGGTTGTGCGAGAGGCCTGTCCCATCGGGCATTGCTGCTGACTTTCCGGGAGAAAATGAGGCTCCTCTTGGGGTCGGACTTCTCTTTGCCTTCAGAGTTTATTTTCCTGTAGTGTTCTCCCGGGCCAGAACTTTCGGACTTGAATATTTGCTACAAGCATGGGTCAGAGGAAAAAAATCTTTATTGTGGCTCGTTTCCCTTTTTCTTCTGCTGCCTGAACTGGATGAAATACACACGATACAGATGATAGGGCTTCGTGTCAGTAATTCTTACCTTTGTCGCCACGAGACGAGGCCTCCTTCCTCTGTAGAGAGCGGTTGAGGTTTCCGCCTGCTGTCAAATTCAGCAGGAACTTGGGATTCTCTAGGGCAAGTCTTCACCGGATCTCAGCTTCAGCCTTAGCAGATCAGCTGTTGGCAAGAATCTGGTGCCATTCTTTAAAAAACCATCTGTGTCCCTGCTTGTTCCCTAAGAAGGGGAAGCAGTGGGACCTGTGCCCCGTGTGGTCTCCTCGCTGACACACATCCTCCCCGTGGGGCTCAGCATTGCACGCGTCTGTCTTGCGCTGACAGACAGGGCACTGCCTCGGGCTCTGTTTACGTTCTCCCCCTTTCCACCCTGGACAGACCCTCCGAGGCTGGCAGCAGGTCAGGACGGCCGTCCCTGTCCCTGAAGGGTGATTTTAGAAGTGTTTTGGGTTCAGGAGAGACAGCCCAGGAAGGGGAATTTGAATCCAAGGGAGCCGTTTGCATTTTGGCAAAGGAGAAACTGCGTCTTAGTCTGACGAAGAAATGCGGAAGAGCCGGGGCTCTCCAGGTGCCTCTGACGGACGCCCTTGCGTTTGGGGTGTCTTCCTGGGGAAGGACGTGCGCATGAGAAGGGGGAGAAGAGCAGCTACCGGGCCAATGTGGGAGACGGGGAGGCCACTGTCCCCATGGCTGCGGGCAGCCATGCATAGGCCGTTGAGAGCCCCACCATCCCACACGGGGGCCCTGGAAGCCCAGCTTCTGTGCCAAAGCTTTGGTCCCCTGTGCTCTCAGCCCTGGAGGGGCGAAGGTGGCCACGGCCCGGGCTGTCGGGGGCTGCACACCAGTGGCATCTGGGCAGCTCACTCCCCTCTCAGGCGGTCCCCCGAGGGCGGCAGAAGAGTGGCCCCGTGACAGAGCAGGTGGGAGGTGACGTTGGCCCGGGAGCTGTGAACGGAGCCATGGAAACCCGGAGGAGAAGCTTGCAGGGCTGGGGCATCGAGCCCTCGCCGGGGTCGGGGGGACGTGCGGCAAGGAGAGTGGGCCTCCCATGGCCTCCATGTTCTGAGATGGACCAGTTGGCCCTGAGTTTTCTCCCGTAAAGCTCTTGCCTGAGACACGCCCACCAGCGATGTCACGACAGGTCTCTGCTGACCGATGGGCAGCTCGGTGTGGCCGCCGCTCCCAGGCACGGCCCTCATGGGCACTCAGCCAGACGGCTGTCAAGGGGAAGGCACCCGCACAGCAGGCGTGGTCCTGCCATCTCCTCACTGGCGAGCCGTTAGGGTTTGGGGAATCCAAGTCTGGAAGAAGGTTCGGTCGTCCATCTTCTGAAGGTGCTCTGGCTCCCGGGGGTCATACGTGAGCAAAGGGAGGCCTCACGCATGGACAGACAACCGTCCCTTCTGTCACACTCATCTCTCCCAGTCAGGTCTCCAAAGCGAGAACCAGGTGCTTTCAGAGCCGCCATGGTGGGGAGACTGCTTTTCCCATCACGAACTTGAAAACGTACAAACCCACACGCTCAGGAGTGACATGCTGTTCCCTGGGGGTCAGCGTGCTGGGAGGGAAGCGTCACCGCTGAGCCACAGGGACAGTCCCGTCGTCCTCCCCCACTGCGTGCAGACCCCTGGCTGCCCGTGGAGCCCCTCCGCTGCGCCGGGGCCGCGGGGCCCATGCTGGTCGCCGGGAAGACCGACGGGGATGCGGGACCAGAGCTGGGCCCGAGTCATTACGGGTTTTCCCTTCCTTGTGGGAGCAAAGGAATCACAGTGGCTCGCGGACAGTCTCTGGTCGTGGCGTCTGCAGGTTTACTCTGTCCGACTCCCAGACCATATCTCGGATGATGTGGTCGAACTTTCTGTCAGAAAGCGCGGCTGCCGTCTTCTACGGGGTCTTACTGAATGCGACAACTCGCTGCGACGTCACCACTCATCTCTTCCGTTTGTGTCAAGAGACACCGTGCGGTGTGCAGGTTCTTTGTCATCCGAGAGTCAGGTGTGGGGCCACAGCCAGTGAGGAAAGAGTCGCAGCTGCTCGTGTGGCTCAGAAGACGAAGGAAAACCACGCAGTTCCAAAGCTGAAGTCCCGCCCGCAGAGCTGGGAGCTGTGGAGCGTGTCCGTGACAGGAATGGTGAACCGTGGCCCCAGGTGCCACCAAGCTCCGGCTGGTCTGCGGGCGCCCCTGCCTGGGACCTCGGCTTTTACTCGCTGGGCCCTGCCATGTGGTCCCCAAAGAAGGAAGGAGATTCCAGACCCGCCCAGGGCGGTCCCCGACGGGAGTCATGCGCCGTCAGTTTCACGTGCGCATTGTTTGCAGACGAGGGATGCGCGGCTCGGCACACGGCCAGACTCCCGGAGCCGCGAGGTCCTGCTCCGTCCAGAGGGAGCGCAAACAGCGTTATCCGAGTGGGTCTCCGAGCCCGTGAGCTTAGACTCTCAGAGCATCATGACCCGAACGATGCTTTTCCTGTAAACGTCCCGTCCTGACTCCCCGCTCACTGCCTCCTCCTGGGAGCCACAAAATTCCATCCCCCCAGACTGGGCAGCTCCTGGCCACCCGCCCTCCCTCCTGGAACTCTGCCCGCAGCCTTCCCCATCCAGCAGCTGCCGCGGTGGCCTGAGGACGCTCCATTCTCCCAGGGCACTCCCAGGTGTCTCGTCCTCCACGACGCTGCCCGGCCTGTGCTCCGGGGCCGCCTCCCCGCCGCCCATCACCTTGGGCATGGGAAGGAGGCCTGGAGCTCTGCCAGCGGCTTCGCCGTCTCTGGGGGCCCCAGGACCATGCTTCCTCCTCCAGGGCTCATGCCTGGGGGTGTACCAGACCAGACCTTCCCCGCCTCCTCCAGCTGGGAGCCCTCCCTACCTGGCCAGTCCTCACAGCTGCCCCCGTCCTACTCGTGGCAGTCGACCGTGTGGGTAGCTGCCGGAACCTCTCTCGCTGGAGGCCCTGCACCCCTCCGCTGTTCCCTGGTCTGTTACGCATGCGGAACCCCAGCAGACTTCTCCGTCACCTAATTCTCTTCTGCAGACCTGGTGGTTTCATTGCCCTTGGGGTGGAGGCCCCAGCTGTGGGCTCTGAGGACTCGCCCTCTCCCTGCCTCCGCAGGCTGGTGCCCTGCCCCACCTGGCTCCTTCCCTCTCCTGCCATATGTGGGCCTGTCGCGGCCTTGGGGGTGTTCATCTCACTGGGGAGTGCTGCCCCGCACACACTGGGAACTCCTTCTCCTCCCTGTCCGCGGGGAGCCCCCGATGCCCCAGGCTGAGTCAGGGCCCCTCGAAAGTGCAGCCCTGCCCCTCCTTCCTAAGCTTCTCTCTGGCCACCAGGAAACCATTGAGGTCGCAGGTTCACACCCCCTCCCGCACGCAGATGGACACTCCTCGCAGGAGGCCTGTTCTGGTCCTTGCCCCCCCCCCCCATTCCAGGGCTGCCAGAGGACATCCAGGACCTGAGAGCAAGGGAGTCAGGTTCTGGGACCGTCACGACATCAGCGAGTTGAAGGAGCGCCACGAAGCGGCTTTTGGTAAATTTTAAGAAACTGGATATAATTGAAGTGAACGTTGTTCCCAGACAGTTTGAGGGTCCAATTGTCGCAGTTTTCAGAAGTTCTGACAATACAGCTCCTCCCACATCAGTGTCGGGGGCACCGTCGTCCCCAGAAGGAAGCACTGATACGAAGTCCTCCTGGCGCCCAGGCCCCTGTGCCGGGACCTGCCCCCCATGGCCCCGAGGCCTTGGGCTCACAGCCGGCTTGTCCCCAGGTTCCTGGTCCAACGTGCTTCCCTGGCTGTTCTGTCTCATCTTCTCCGTGAGGCAGTGGCTGGTTTGGAGCAGGTACAAGGCAGTGGCCAGGCCCAACCTTGCCCCATCCACCACCACCACCCCCGCCCCCGTCTGCTCCCACCTCTCCTGCTGCTTTCGGGAGCTGCGCTGTCTCAGGACCGGGTTGTGAAATGCAAGGGTCCTCCTTTCTCACAGCGCCCAGGCGGCACCAGGAGTCGAGCCCGCGTCAGCTCTGCCGTCGCCCACCAGGGCTGCGTTCGTGGATATCGTCTCGGGACCCACACAAGGCGCACCTGGCGCTGGCTGCCGGCTTTGATGCCTGACTCCGCAGGCCCCCTTCCGCCTCATCGGCTGGGTTTAGAGTGAGGGGTTGGATTGTGATGTCTTACTGGCTGGGATTCTAAGAAATTTTGACCTTGTCTGACCTCTAACTCGTGGTGGACAACGTGGAAAACACCGTGGTAGAGCGGATGTGGGTCCTCAAAGACCCTTCCGGGGCCGCCTCGACCAGCGGGCTTGGCCATGTCCGGCCAGTCGGCAGATGCCGGGAGAGATGACGCTAGCCAGGGAGGGGCTCTTCCGTGGGCTCGGACGGTGGTGAGCCCCCTTGCCTGCCCCCGATGCTCTCTGTTGTGATAAAGGGTGCATTGGTGGGGGCCTGGCAG
Source organism: Lontra canadensis (assembly GCF_010015895.1). Classification (NCBI taxonomy): domain Eukaryota; kingdom Metazoa; phylum Chordata; class Mammalia; order Carnivora; family Mustelidae; genus Lontra; species Lontra canadensis. Next base: position 820,518 of record NW_022631105.1, read on the forward strand.
GGAGGAAAAGGGGATGTTGGAACAGCCCTGCACATCAGACCGAGGCTGGCGCCTGGGCTTCTAACAGCGGCCGCCCCGTGCGCGCTTGTTGTGCAGGTCCGTTCCACGGCTCAGCCTGGACGCCTGAGATGCACGAGGGTCCCGGAAGGTTCTGACCACGGTGGGACTCGGTGAGCCACAGCGACCTCTGAGGGCAGCCAGGGGTCACCATCAGTGCCCGTCTCTACGTCTGTGTCTACGCCTGCATCTCCGCACGCATGCGTGCCTCTCCACGTACACTGTCTACGTCTGTGCCGGCTCTGTCCCCATCAGCATCCGTGCATCTGCACCGGCCTCGACGTGTCTGCCTGTGCCTCTACGGTGCATTGCTCGTCTGCCGGGGTCTGTGTCCGCCCGCGTCCGTCGTAGCAGCGTTCATGTGTCTGTGCCGTGTCACCGTCTGGGTCAGTACTGGTGCGCCCGCATCTGCACCTCACCCACATCCGAACGTGTGCTCGTCTCACGTCTCACCACGCGCGTCCGTCTGTACCACGTGCACACGTGTGTCTCCACATCCACACCTGTATCTGCCCCGATCCGCGCTCAGCCTTCACGCCTGTCTGTTGGTTTCTGCCCCACGCTCTCCGTCTCCATCTGTGCCCACGTGTCTGCTGCCTCACCTTCTGTGTCCCTCACGTCCGTATATCTCTGTCGTCGTGGCTGCCAGCCCGGTTTGGTGTCGGACTTCTGTAGTTGTTGGGGAAGCTTTGCTTTTCCTCTTCGGGAAAAAGTCCAGAGCAGAACTCTCCAGGGACCTCCAGAGCCTGCCCATGGCAATTGATTTTTGAAGAGTGTCATCTGCTTTGTAAGTCGACCTCCAATTAAATCTGTCTGAGTTAAGCCGTTTAAATACCAGTGCTACATGCTACAAGGGAGGGAGTAAGAACAAAGGAGAAAACTGTGAGAAGAGACTTGCTAGACTGTCAAAACAGAAGCAAACTGCGGATGACGAGTGAAGGCAGAAGGAAAGGGAAGAATGGGGGAAAGTTGTGCCCTGGCAGCGCAGCTGGGGAATACTGGCTACTTGGGACGGTGACATGGAAAAAAAGAAGGTTTTACTAGAAGAGCTGGCCACAGGCTACTGAATTCCAGCACGGCCTCCTGGATTCTGGTGACGCAGACGTCCCTTGTAAACTTCAGATCAACTTTGCTGCCGTTACTTCGAGCTCTGTAGGGGGCTGGTGGGTGTGAAGGAAATCACATTCCAAAGAGAACTGTGTTTGTGCGGGGCCTGCCTCAGGAGGAGCACGGACATTTGAGGAGCTGAAATAAGGCCAGGGGAGGCTGGGGGCAGTCAGCGTGGGAGAGGCTGCTGAGGCCTCAGGGCCCAGCAAGGATCGGGGTCCTTGCCCCTAGCAGACATGGGACACCATTAGGGGACAAGCAGGCACAAGTGGTGTGGCTGGGGTCCCACTCTCTGAGATCCCTCTGCTCTTGAGTGGAGAAGGGATGATGGAAGGTGTGTACAGTGACGGGAGGGACACCGGTCAGCAGGTGTGCCGGTCACTGAGCCATTTCCTCAGCTCTGTTACCCCCCTTGCTGTCTCTGCCCTGTGAGGCTGCCCTGCCGTTCCCACTCTGCGCACTCTGTGGACTTTTTATCATGAGTGGGTGTTGAACTTCATCATGTGCTTTTCCTGCCTCTGCTGGGGGATCACAGTGGTTATCCTGCGCCGTGCGAATGTGGTGTGGAGCACAGATCGATCCACGGATGCGGAACCGGCCTTGCAGCGTTGGGATAACTCCCACTTGATCGTGGTGTGTGATCCTCTTAATGTCGTGTTGAATTTGTTTGGCTCGTATTTTATTTATGGATTTTGTGTCTACGTTTCATCAGGGAAATTGTCCTGTAGCTTTCTTGTCTTGCGGCATCCCCGTCTGACTGGTGTCAGGACGACGCCGGCCTTGTAAGAGGAGCTGGGAAGTGTTCCCTCCGCTTCCGTGTCTTGGAAGAGTTTGAGAAGGGTTGGTACTGATTCTTCTTAGGGTGGTTGGTAGAACTCGTCTGCGGAGCCTTCTGCTCCTGGACTTTCTTTCCTGGGAGGCGTCTGTTCACTGGTCCCGTCTCTGCGCTTGTCCGCATCTTCAGACTCTCCCGTTCTTCACAGTTCAAGCTCGGTGGGTTGGGTGTTGCCAGGAACTTACTCTTCCTTCTCGGTAGTCGGTTTGACAGCGTGTAACTGTTCGTAGCTGTTTTTTATGACCTGTTGTATTTCTGTGACATCAGAAATTCTTCATTTCTGATCTTATTTATTTGAGTTCTTCTTTTCCTTGGTAAGCCTAGCCAAAGGTTTATCTACTTTATTCATGTTTTCCAAAAAAAACCACCAAAAACTAGTTCTTAGCTTCATTTATCTTTTCTATTGTCTTTTCAGTCTGTTTCATCTATTTCTGTTCTGATCTTTATTATTTCCTTCCTTCTGCTGACTTTGGCCTTCATTTATGCCTCTTTTTCTAGTTTCTTGAGTTGTAAAGTCAGACTGGTCATTCAGGGTCATTCCTTTTCCTCGATGCGGGCAGTCATCACCGTGAGCCTTCCCCTTAGAGCTCTGCTCTGCATCCCGCACACTTTGGTGTGTTACGTTGCCAGTTTCACTTGTCTCAGGTATTTTTTATTTCTTCTTTGACCCACTGGTTGTTCAGGATTATATCATTTAATCTCCATATATCTGGGAATGTCCCAGTTTTCTTCTTATAATTGATTTCTGGTTTCATACCTTTGTGATCAGAAAAGATGCGTGGTATGATCTCATCTTCTTAAATTGGTTAAGACTTGCATGTGGTCTGTCATGTGATCCATCCTGGAGAATGTTCCATGTGCATTTGAGAAAAACATATGTCCTGCTGCTGCTGGGTGGGAAATCCTTCACGTACCTGTTCGTCCTCCTGGTCCCTGCTGTTACTGTACCGCCTCTCATCCTCCCTTCAGACACTTGTTTATGTATTCAGGGGCTGGGATGTTGGATGCATAAATATCTACAAATGTATCTTCTTGATGAACTGACTTCTTCATTATCGTATAATAATTTTTTTTCTCTTGTTAACGATCTTTGGCTTAAAGTCTACTTTGTCTAACGTAAGGTTTCTACCCCTGCTCTCCTCTGGTTTCCCTTTTTATGGACTCTCTTTCTCCACCACTTCATTTTAAGTCTGTTGGTGTCCTCAGTGCTGAAGTGAGTCTCTTGTAGGTTGCATGGAGCTGGGCTTTGTTGGGGTTTTTTCCTATCCATTCAGCCACCTGTGCCTTGTGATTGGAGATTTTAGTCCATTTACATTTAAAGTAATTACTGATAAGTATGGGCTTCATTTTGCCCTTTAGTAAATCATTTTCTGGTCATTTGGCAATTCCTTTGTTCCTTTCCCTTTCTTTCCTCCTCTGTGATTTGATGATTTTCCGTGGTGGTGTGCCTACCTTTCTTTCTCTTTCACTTCTGTGTATGCATTATAGGTTTTTGCTTTGTCATTACCGTTAGGCTTATGTGGGGTACCGTATGTTACCATATGTTTGGAACAGCCTGTTTCAAGCTGATAAGTTTGAATGTGTACAAATGTTCTATATTTTTGTATTGTCTTCCTTATTTTATCTTTTTGATGTCCATACACTTTCTGTAAAATTAACTCTAAGACATTGTGTACTTAGATTTGTACTAAGCTGTTGGCAAATACTTTTTCCAAAAATTTAGAGAAATAAATATACTTACAGTGCGAAGTATAGTCTCACCTTGAAGTTGTTGGCATACAGCAGTTCTTCACCCATTGATTTCTTACCTGTGAAAAGTTGGTGGCTGTCAACAGCTTTAGTAGTCAGCGTAATTCAGGGTTGCTGGGAACTCCAGATGAGTTTGCATGGACTCCAGAAGCCTATGGCCTCAGCAGTCGGAAGAATCAGTTTGGTTGCACAAAGTACCATGAGCTCACTCTCTCATTCTGCAGAAAACTGGGTTGTATTTCCCTGCAGGAGAGAAAGGCGATTCTGAATCAAAGTTGGGATTTGAATCGTGGCAGCTCCTCTCTCCTTTCCCCTCATCAGAAATGTCTTCTCTCTGCATTGGGGAGAATTCCTGGGGGTTAACGAAAGTATAACTTGTTCATAAGATTATTTAAATAGAATAAATATCATTATTTGTTAAAAACAATATATGGGGACAGCTAGGATGATTGAGGAATCCCCTGAGAACCTCATTTTATTCATTGGTTTGAAATATCTCATCAAAAAAGTATGTATTAGATTTGATTGATACCGTTTTGCAATCCATAAATCACTGAGTGCCCTACCTTTGGTGAATTTTCGAATGAATAACAAAATATCCAAAATCAGAAAGTGAAGCCGGAGAATCACAAATGGTCAGCTCTTGAACCTGGTGTCCTACACGTGGGTGTCTCATTGGCAGGACCACGTAGGCCCCTGAGGAAGAGACAGGAACCCTGTTGCCAAAACAGGGCCTGGAGGAGTGGTGGGTGCAAACACACCTCAGCTTAGTTAGGGTGAAACACAGGGCAGGACACAGCCGCTACCCGGGCCTGCCCCACAGTCTGGAAGCCCACATTGCATTCTCACTGACGAGCAACGTTTAGGTTTTGGGACTTACTGAAGGCTTGTCCTGGGGCTTGAATTATTTTCTCTGATCTGTTTCCAGTCCTTTAAAATGAGGTTCACGACAGTACCTTCCTCCCAGGTCCGTTATGAGCATTCCGTGAGGCCGTTGTGTGTGGGCTCAGCTCGTGGCAGCGCAAGGGGGAACTTCAAGGGCTTCCGTGGCCCCCGGCATTTCTCACGCGCGGGTTATTGCCACTCCTCTCTGGTCGGGGTGGCTCTCCACAGCTCCGTTGCCAGCTAACATAATCGGTTTTCTACCTTTTCATCTCTTGTCATTCCCATGAGGACTTCAGGGCACCGTGAAAGTCCGCACGGTTGTGTGCAGCCTTGAGGCCATCGTGGAAAGCGGGTCCTGTCGCTCGTCCTGTGGGCTTCCCACCGGGAGAGTGTGTGAGTGCTTCAGACTTTCTCCAGTGGGTCCTGAGGGGCCCCTGACTTCACAGCGGTTCCACAGATGGAGTCACATGTTGCCGAGCCTCAGCGTGAAAACGCGTGAGAGCAGATGGCCCAGAGCTTTGGCGAAGCCTCTCAGCCACTAGGTGTCGAGGCAGACAATGGGACCGAGCCACAGACATGCCTGTGTCCCTCCCGCCACGGTAGCGCCAGGCGTCCAGGCAATCAAGGGGACAGCTGTCACAGCCCCACAGATGCAATTGTGTGTGCTATATCCGTCCATTGATTTTTGAGATTAACTCCAACTGCTCTCTAAGGAAGTTCAGACCATGAAATGACAGATGATGGCCATGCATTGTAGAAATAAGATAGAAATAGCTCATTTTGAGTACGATCGGCACCATCTTCCTGGTCTGACTGCTGACCGGACCTGCCACTGTCAGGAGGCACCTCTGTTCCATGCTGCCACCTGGACAGCCAGCTGTGGTGGCCGCAGGACAGGCTGGGGTACTCGCCAGGAGGCTGGTGTGGTCAGGGCTCTCCTTGCGGGGGCAGGCGGGGTCACACACATATTCTGGGGATTTCATCGTTATCTTAAGGCCGTTATAAATAATGTCATTATGGATACAAGTGTTCATGGTGCGCATTATGGGCTGAACAAATGCAGGGTCAGTAGACACTCGAGAGGCTCAGGTGGGGCTGGGACTAACGAGAAAGCCTCTGAGGTCACCCTTTGGTCTAAAACAGGCTCAAGCACAGAATCTTGGAATCCGGTAGCAGACGTGGTTGGGAAGCTGGTTTATGCTCAGCGCGGGGCGGTGGGCTCTGCAGGTACAAAGGGGAAGATGCATTTGTGCCGTCACTGAGTCTGCCGTGGAGCCTGGAATAGGGTTAAAACCTGTGAAGTAGTTAAGAGACCTTCCGTAACAGGGGGTGGCCTGAGTGCTTCTGCCTCAAAGCACAGGGAATTTTAGGAAAAGGAGGGAGCCTTACGGCCAGCTGGTGAGAATGGGTGAGGCCCGGCCTGTGGTCCGCATGACGGGAGGAAGTGCTTCATGGCATCATGGTTGTGGGGTGTAGAAGGGGGGTGGCTGGGCTGGCTGGAGCTGAGGGTCCCTGGGAGAAGGGGGCGTCACGGCACAGGCAGGCCCCCATAGTGTCGGTCCAACAGCGCATGTCATTGCCACAACCGTCACTTGCTGTCTGCGCGGGCCGAGCCACTGCGGCTCTGGGCTCCAGCTATGGCGTCCCCCCGGCTCCCGCAAGTGACCCGAGCATGACCTTACGCATCTCTGTTGGTGATTGGGGGGGCGGCACCCCAAATGCAGCCCCTCAGGCCCTATTTGCTCACCAAGCAGCACCTGTGGGCCTTCCCTCGACGCCACCTCTCGGGCCCCTGCCCTCCCCGGCGCCCACGGCAGGCTGCAGCGTGGGCGCGAAATAGGCCCCTTCTTGGGGAATAGACGGTGGGAATGGGCGGGAAAGGAAGGCAGCAGATCCTCCTGGTTCAAGGGCAAGTGATTATTTCTTGACTGTGAACTCACACGGAAGACGACCTTGAAAAGCCAGTGAAAGGCGCACAGCCGGCCCCTCGCTTGAGAGAGGGGTGAAGAGGGCCATGTTCTTGGGGGCTTGGGGAGGAGCCCGGAGCAGTTGCCCCCTGCAGCCCTGGGCAGGAGAGGGGCTGCCGGCGGCTGGGCTCAGGCTGGTGTCATACAGAGTTAGGGTGAGGTTAGGTTTCGAGGGCTTTTGTACCCACTCCCTTGATTTACACGGCGACTCTGGTCAGCCAGGTGGGGCTCCTTCCATAACGTACATTCCAGTGATTTCCAGCGTTCGACGTTTTGAAATTTTCCCGTGTCTTCACACATTTGTGCCTCCAAGCCTGCATCACACCTGCGCGTGTCCGAGTGCAGGGAGGTGTCCTGCCAGGACTGCAGCCCAGACCCCACGCGCTGGGAGCCTGCCGCTGGGGATGCTCTTGGCGCTGGCGGGGGCGGCCGGGCTCCCGCGTCCGGGTCTCACTGGGCTGCACTCATCGGCCTGGCCTGGGAGGTCGGTAGGGAGGCACCGAGTGGGTGCCGTGGCGGTCGGTGGGCACAGGCGACGGGCTCCGCTGGCCGGAGGAGGCTGGGGTCTGTCCCGGGAGATGTGGGCTCCATATGTCAGGGTGGCCCTGGCGCGCTGTAGGCCTCATCACACCTCATCATTCACTTCTGCAGATGCTGTGGTCCACCCGCCCCGCCCTGGGTCTGGGGGAGCCTGGTTCCTGGAATATTGGGGGAGTCACGGTGAGCAGGGGCACCAGAGCTGTGCCACGAGGGCCTCGCCAGCAGGCCTCCAAGCACTGCTGTGAGGCCGGGCCCACGTCACAGACCAGGGCTTGGTGCGGCTCTGGTTCTCTCTCCAGATCTGACTTGTAAGGAACACACTTTTCTGGCATCACTGCCCTCCTGTTCCTGAGTCTGCACACCCCACCGTGGCCTTTCCCCAGTGTGGCTCAAGGTCCCCACAGACTTTGTTTAGATGCCGGCCTCCTTGGGGCTCTGGGCCAGCCGAGGAAGGGCGGGCTGCAGCCTGCAGTTCCGAGTGGACAGGCAGGGAGAGATGATGAAGACACAAAGGTTCCAGGTGGGCCCCTTCCCCTGTCGGTGTCTCACCTCCTGGAGGCCATGAATGTGGGCTCTGCAGGATGGCCGGGGGGTTTCTAAGTCGGGTTGGGTGACATGGTCAAAGGGTACACTTCCACAGCACGTGCCCACGCTCACCTGAAATGTCTTCTAGTTTTCCAGTGTGATGCGGAAAGCCCCTGTGTTAGGAGGCTTGGAGGACTTGTCTGTCCTTCTTGGAAGGGTCCCCGGCCCTGGGCATCCTGCTCTGTCCTGGGAAGTGGATGGAGGAGCAGGGGCTCTGATCACAGACCCGCATTGGGTCTCTCGGTTCTCACTTGAGGGCAGACAGCGCCCCTCAGGTGGGCAGATCTAGAGCAAGCCCGTGGAGTGTGGGGCCGGTCGGGCCGAGGGTGAAAAGGCTCCTGCAGAAAGCGGCGTCCCCAGGCAGAAGTCCGGTCCTGTCCCCATTGAGAGAAGGCGGTGGGGGTGACTAGCAGCCGTGGCTCACTACCAGCCTCTCCTTGGAGGACAGGAGAGTCCGTCCCACTATGGCTACGCTTGCGTGGGACTCCCTGGGAGGGTTGCAGGGCAGGCCAGCAGCTCCTGACCCCAGCCCGCGTCTCCGTCTCTTCCTGGGGCCTCCAAGGGCCCTCGGCTCCTCCTTGAGGGCTCTGTCCCCAGGGACTCCTGCTGTGGCCGTCCCCTGCAGGCTGCCCCCCAGCTGCTCCCGGCTCAGGCGCTCCATGTGGGCTCTGTCCGTTAGGATGTGTCCATAGGAGAAGTCCCGACTTTTCCTTCCCATGGCTTCTCTGTCTCCCAGGCTCCCGGGTCACCTCCTGGGGCCATCACACACCCGTCACTTCTCCCAAGCCACAGACCCCTCCAATCCCCTTCTTCCCAGGGCCCGGGTTGCTGGGGCCTGGCTGGCTCCTTGCACCCTGTACCCCAGTGGTTCTTGGAGCCGCAGTGACCCTGGACCCTTCCCAACTCACCCTGTGCGTGTCCTCCTCTGAGGACTCCGGGGACACTGGATTAGGATCTCATCTCCCTCATGATCTCATCATAGTATGATGGTCCACAGTAACCTCTCTGCCCATGAGCTCACATTCGGAGGTTCTGGATTTGGGACTTGAACACGTGGCGCTTGGGTGACACAGTTAAATCCACAGCTACATGTGGCTTTGCTGCCCGGGTGCGGCTGGTACGCAGGCCCAGGGAGGCAGGCCCGGTCTATTTGCAGCTGCGCCGAGCTCGTCCCCTCACACGCCGGCTGAGAGAGCGAGAGGCCAGCTGGCGGGACTGTGGTGGCTGCGCCCAGGTTTTATATGACGACAAACCGGAATGTTCCTCGAAAGGCGAGGCATAACGTACACAGCGGTGTGCTGGGACTCGGGACTTGTCCCTGGAACTCGGGTTTGCACAGAGACTGCAGGGCCGTGCCCCCCGCGGGCCTGGGGCGCATCGCTCCCGAGCACCGCGGCCCTCCCGGGGGGTTGCTGCAGATCTGGGCTCCACGCTGACCTTCCGACGTGTCCCGCTCACCTGTCTCTCACCCGCACGTCACTCATTTAGAAACAAACCCATTTAAAACCCTTTCCCTTTGTGCATTTGACGCCCATCCTGAAACTCGATTTTCAGCATCTGCTTCCCTCGTCTCCCATCTTTTCTCCCTCCTTCCCGGCGGCCCTCCCCGCCCACCTCCTTCTTCTGTTTCTGTTGAAGGCAACTGAGCCGTGGCTGCATCGCGGGCCCATTACGCCTCTAACAATTCCATTTGCACCATATTGTTTGTCTCGCTGCTGCGACACTCAGGTGATTCATTACCCCAAGAAGCACCTGATCCCGCTGCCCCGGGAGCCTGGTCACTATGTGACAGGCATGCCACAGGCGCCGCGGGGGGGCGCGGGGGGCGCGCGGCTTCTCAAGCGTTGATGAGTTCCATTTGGTAACGCTGCCCCCACCCCCACTCTCCTCAACAGCCCCCTGAGTCCAGAGAAGGGGAAGGAGCTGATGGAGAGCGTCGCGCGTCTCCTGGCGGTGCCGATGAGTGTCTTCGCGGAGATCGCGTGAGTGCCAGTGCGGGGTCTCGGGGTTGGCGTCTCTGCTCACATCAGGTTCCATGTCATAAATTGGTCTGCGAGGAAAAGAACTGTGTGCCTGGGGTTCTCGTTAATTATATCAGAGAAACAGTTCAGGAGGGAAACGGAAGGAAAATTCCGGGTGGGCTTGGGGCGTTGTTTAGGTGCGGATGAAGCGGGAGTGTAATCGTAAGAATTCTGATCTCCTGGAAGGACGGGGCCCGCTGGGGCCGCGGCGCTCAGCCCTGCGCACTCCAGAACATTCTGGTGCCGGGGCCCCACCTGCTGCAGGTGAGCGCAAGCCCGGGGACGGCGCGGGTCTGTGAGAAGTCAGCACTTCCCAAGCAGCTCTGGTGTGCGGACCCTGCCACGTGCTCACTAGCTCACGTCTCCCAAGAACCGCCAGCCCTCTCGTCGCCCGTGGACAGGCTGTGGGCAGACTCGGTGGCTGCGGAGACCGGGGCGCAAGCCCCAGTCAAGTCTGCAGTGAGGGCTGCCGCCTCCGCGTTTCTGGAGGCTGCCCAGAACGGGGCCACGTGCCTGAGCAGGAGCAGGCGGACATACTGTGACGCGTAAGCGAGGGCAGGAGCACACAGACCGGCGCGTCCCAGCTGGTGGGGGTCGGTCGGACGTGGAGGACAGGCCGGAACCTGTGTTGGGACGGGCAGGTGCGTGTGTTGTGAGCCGCTCGGGAAGTCAGAGGCTCCGGCGAGCTCTGTTGGTGCCAGCAGCCAGCCCGGGCCCTTCTGTCCTGCAAATACAGTTTGAGCGTCCGCGAGTCTTTCCACTCCGTGGGGCTGTCTGAGCTCTGTTCCTGCTGCTGTTAGCTCATTTGGAAGCTCATCGCCCTTTATTTTGGGTGGGAAGGAGCCAGAGGTTGGGAGAAAGAGGCCAAGGCCAAGTCCTCGTCTCAACAGGAAGCCCAGGTTCACCTCCCTGGGCTCCATGCACCTGACGACTGTCCAGTCCATCTCCAGCTTGTGAGGGCTCTTGTGTTGTCTCTGCCCCAGCAAGCATGCTCGCCTGCAAGATGCAGCTTTTCTCTGCTCCTTGTTTTTTGAAAGATTTTATTTGTTCATTTAACAGAGAGAGAGCCAGGAAGCATGCGCAGGGGAGCAGCAGGCAGAGGGAGAGGGAGAAGCAGGCTTCCTGCTGAGCAGAGAGCCCGATGCGGGGCTCGATTCCAGGACCGCAGGATCATGACCTGAGCCGAAGGCAGACGTTTAATGACTGAACCACCCAGACCCCCCAAAATGCAGCTTTTCATTCCACAAATGTTACAAATCTCTGAGCCGGGTACCAGTGTGGAGCCAGGGCATTCCGGCAGGCACAGGAGCAGAGCGGGAAAGGTCCGGCAGCCTCGTTCACGTGGAAACAAAGGGCCCGAGGCTATGAGGTCTGGAGAGCCGGTTCCTGGCTGCCACCAGGCGGGAGGGACGACATGCTGCGTAGAGCAGGCAGCACAGTTCAGGTGGGCCCTGAGGTCCTCGTGAGGAGTGCGGGATTCCTGCGGGCTGCCAGCCACCGGGGACTACGTCCGGAGAGCGTTTCCAGCTATGAAGAACAAATTACAAGGGACACCGGTGGAGGCCAGAGTGACCTGGGACCTCTGAGGCTTCTAGGTGAGTGTTGGTGGTCCTGACACCGCACTGGGTAGGGCTGGAGAGGAGATCACGAGTGTGGGCAGGAGCTGCGAGACTGGGAGACGCCCACTTGTGACTACACCTTTCCCTGCTCAGCTGAGCCACACGCCAGCCCCGAGGGCTTTCAGTCCTGCGTGTCATCTCAGACACCCTTGAGAACCGTTCTTTGTCTGAGGCCTTCCCTCCAGTGCAGGCCTCCAGTGCCGGTCTACGCAGGCATCTCTGCCCGTCCCTCTGCAACCCTGCAGAAGGGAGCATGGCTGCTGGGCTTGGGAACGCAGTGTGCCCTCAGGAGACCCACGGGGCCCTTTGCCCAGGGCGCAGTCTCTACGGGTGCCGTTGAACAGATCACACAGGAGAGGATGGCTGACCTGGAGGTGCTGACTGTTCCCTTCAGAGAAGCGGAGGGAAGTTTCCTGAGCTCCCCTCATGTGGCTCGTCTGTGGTCTTTACTGGTGACCCCAAGGCCAGGGGTGCCAGCGGTCCCTGACACGCTCACATCAGGCACCCAGCACAGGGCCTGCACCAACATGACCCCTCAGCCACGGCGGGGTGGTCCTCACCCCTCCGCCCATAAGCAGGAGACGCTGAATCTGGCCCCTGAGACTCAGCAGCTAGTGCCGCAGACACATCGCGGCGGGGACAGTGGCTGAACGAGTCCCCGGCTCCTTCGTTAGAGGTGAGAGCTCCGGGAGTGACTGGAAGTAGTAACAAGACTTTGCATTTCCGGGAGGAGCTCCAGGAGTGGCCGGGGCGGACGGAGCCTTTGGAGAATGTCACCACAGCTCAGGCGCCTTATCGAGAGCATCAGACAACAGAGAAACCCCACGGACAGGCGCGGTCTGGGAGGAGGGCCGTCCTCAGGACAGGTGGGAGCTCGGGGGCTGGGAGCCTCAGCAGCAGCCGTGGCGCCTTCTGGCCGGAGGCGGCTCAGGAGGCTGTGACCCGGAGCCCGCCACCGAGGGGGGGAGCTGTGCTTGGGCCAGGCCGGAAGCCCCCCGGGGCAGGCCCCGCAGACCAGTCTGCTGAACGCGGTGGGACTGAGCCGTCCACACGGCAGGCGACCGCCGAGCACCTGTCCACAGCTTTTCTAGCAGCGAGAGAGTGTCGTTTCCTGCCGAAGGAAGGTGACGCCCAGAGAGAGCGTGACCTGAGTGTCCGAGGTCAACATGCACGTCTGGCTGGTCTTCTGCCCTGCCCCACGGTTCCTGTGCTGCCCTCCGGTCACCTCCCTTTCTCCACAGCCTCAGCCAGGCTCACAGGCCCCTAACAGTCTCAGGGCAGCGGCAGGAGGGCCAGAGGCCAGCGTGAGGTGTGGCAAGCTTTGGGGCTGAGGGACTTCTGGTGCGGGCTGGGGGTAGGGGTCTCAGGACTATAGGGGCTTTTGGTCTGGGGAGGGTCATCTTCTGGGGAGGGGTGTCCGGTGGGGGGAGGGGCGTCCAGTGTAGGGGTGTCTGGTGGGGGGTGTGCGGTGGGGGGAGGGGCGTCCAGTGTAGGGGTGTCCGGTGGGGGGAGGGGCGTCCAGTGTAGGGGTGTCCGGTGGGGGGTGCCCGGTGGGGGGAGGGGCGTCCAGTGTAGGGGTGTCCAGTGTAGGGGTGTGCGGTGGGGGGAGGGGCGTCCAGTGTAGGGGTGTCCAGTG
>NW_022631105.1:833618-1213749 GCF_010015895.1 Lontra canadensis
GGGGGGCGCCTGGGGCAGAGGTGTCCGGGGGGGACGTCTGGCAGGAGCTGGCTGCCCCTGGGGCCTGTGCTCACACACTTCAGCCCTTCCCACCGCACCCCTGTAGTACCTGAGGACAACCGGGCACTTCCGGGGGGCACTTTCTGGCTCAGCTGTGGCCGTACCAAAGCTTTCGTGAATGTCTTTTGCCACAGTTTCTTCCCTGGTCAGAAAACTGGGGGCTTCTGATGTCCCCCGGGGCCAAACGTGACACCGCCACCGCGTCTTGAAGCCGGCGAGAGGCTGGTCCTTCGTAGCTCTGCTGGGGGCCCAGCACTCCAGAGGGTCCTCCCAGCTGCCGTGCCCGGATGGAGGTGTCCCCAGTCTCCCCGCTCTGGATGTGGCTCCTGCTTCCAGTGTAGGGTGGGTCCTCCCAGGGCCGTGGTTAGTGTCGGCCCTGCACGTTGGGGTCCTTGGTTACTGCATGTGTGCCCGAGCGTGTGCTGCGTGTGCCGTGGTGGACACGTGTGCACTCGCTGTCGCTCCCAGGGCCCAGCATGATGCTGAGCTCGGGCACCCGCCGGACAGACGTGGGCAGTGGAGGCGCAGCAGGGGGTGGCTGGGGGGCAGCTCTTGGCACCTAGGAGCACGTTCTCAGGGTTACGCACTGTTCGAGGAGAGGGGGAGGCGGCCGCACAGGCCGGAGCTGCCAGAGATTTTGTACTTAATACGTTTTGTTAATGGTTATGTAGCTGTCAAGTAAATTCCATTATTTCTTATTACATCATTAGAGACCATTAAAACGGCATTAGCATGCTGATGGAATTACGGCCGCAGACGCACCGCAGCCTCGGTGAGGGCTTTGTAATCTAATCACGGCTGTTCACAGCGGCACTGACGGATGTGCGGCCGCTCCCTCCGGGGCCATTGCGCGCGGTGCTGCGGGGACCCGTGGTCCGGTGGGGGCCGGTGCCCACACTGCTCCCGAGGGCCACGGGACGATGGCCTCGTTCTATGATCAATCTCCCCGCCTTCTCCTGATGCAAGAGGCAGTTTAGTTTCCCATCTGTGTGATTTACGGAATTGATGAAAACACAGCATTCTTGATTTTCGAACCGGCTGCTGAAGGTGCGGTGGTGGGAACTCGCAGCCCGGACACTTCCCATTAGGGTCTTTGTGCCGGGGGCCGGGGCAGTCGTGCCCAGCCCAGTCGGCCCTGTGAGTCCCAGGGCTGTGACGCCCATGTCATCCCCCCTTCCCACGCCTCACACCCCCGCCCACCCCCGGTCCTCCTTCCACAGTAGAAGAATCCGTGGGAGTTTCTGTTTCCTAGGGTGGAACTGTGGTTATTTGGCTCCTGTCTTGTCTCTCTGATTCACAAGGACAGGAGAGAGGAGGTTGAAGAGGGACACAGGGTCGGAACCTGGTCACGACAAGCTGTGGATGATCTGGGGAACGTGCCAGGACGTCGCAGATCAGCGGTGACAGAGACTGTGCTGGGGACGTACGAGCGTGACTCGGCCAGGAGCCCTCCACAGTGAGACCCAGAGCCTGTGGGGGCCCCGGGCGATGGTGACTGTACCCCAGCTTGGTGTGTCCTCGGCCTACAAGCTCCGGGGTTCACAGGCGGATGCCGTCCCCTTCCGCACCTGGGCCCGGGATGCCTCCGTGAAAGGATGGAGAAGGAAGGGGCCCCCATCCTCCCAGAGCAAGAGCACTGGCCGTGGCCTGGGTACATGCTGCCAGGTTGCCAGGATCCCCTGGGGTGGCTGGAGACAGCGACACGGTGCCTTCAAGGAGACGTTGCCACGTGACGACGGCCCCAGCCCTGTGTTCAGACAGACGAGGAGCCCGCGGGGGGCGCGCTGGGGGTGTGCTGGCGAGTGGCACTTCCGCGTGAGTGGCAGACGGCCCTTTCTCATTCGGGCAAGTCCCTGTGCGGTGGGTGAAGAGATTCATCCTTCCAGTACCGGTTGGGCCCCTCCCTACTGAGAAATGGCGTCGGAGCTTAGGGGCAGAGTGAAGACACAGCCTTTCTCGGCCTCCGTCTCCCTGCCTGTAAAACGTGGGTGGTCGGGAGTGCTGTGGGCTGTGCCGCGGGATCCTGCTCTGGGGAGGCCCCGCACATTGCGTAACTGGCTCCAAGGCTGAGGGGCTCTCCCTGAAGCTCCGTCGCCTGCGCGCCGTGTCCACATCCAGCCCGGCCAGCCTGTACCGCGAAGCCGTTACTTCTGTTGTTACTAATCTGCTCTAACGCCGAACCACGGGTCGGTTCACGGTCAAGAGTGACGCACTCAGCTCCTCTGCCCAGGCTTGCATGGACCCTGTGAGTGCCGGGCGTTGGGAGACGGTGGGATTGCATGTTGGACTGGACGTCTCTGTATTTAGGGCTTCATTGGAGAGTCTGTGGTTTCTGTAATGATTCTTTGATAGGGAAGAGCGGCGCCTTCCTCTCTTCCAGGAGACGACGCCCTCCTTGGCTGCAGAGCTCGGGCTTCTTTCCCCATGACGTGTCTTAGTGCCTAGGACGGCATCAGGCATGTGGCCGGAGCCCAGTGTTTGCTCAGTGGTGGGGTGGGTGAGGGAGTGAGTGAATCAATCCATGTGGCTTGGGTTTGTGGTGCCTTTTCGAGGCCCTCAACGTTGGGCAGACTGCTGAAGCTCGCCTCGCCTCACCTGTGCGTGCTCCGGTGGGCGTCCCGGTGCCAGTGCCAGAGACCTTGGGGGGCTCAGCGCTAAGTGTGCAACTACTCAGCCCTCTGTGGGGTCCCTACGTGATATGCTATGAAAATAATAAAATGTTATGTAAACTAAGAAATACCTAAACACGTGCATAAAGTTACATTTATACTGAAATAAAACTGAACGGGTGGTGAAGTACACGTTGTATTTCTTGCCCGTGAAGACCGCTTGTCTCTGCTCGGCTCCATCCTCCTCTTCCCGGGAGAACCGAGCAGGACTCATTTTCACTCTCCAGCCGCTCTCTGCGTCAGAGGCTGCGCGCTCACGTCCGCGGGACTGTGGTGTAGACAAGCCGGGACACCTCAGCCAGGAGCAGTCCCTACGAGAAAGCTGGGAGCCCTGGAGGGAGGCCGTCCCCCGTCGCACGTGGGCACTACAATCTGGAAGGAAGGGCAGGGGACGAATAATGTGGCCACAACAGAGGGTGCCGTGGAAATCAGCCCCCACGTGTCCTGGTGGCACGCTGTGGGCTGTGACGCGCGGTGCTGTGATGTCCAGAGAAACCAGAGTGAGCCTCCGCGTCAGGAGACTAAGGGCCAGGCTGGAGCGCAGCCGGCGGGCAGCGCGGCCGGGAGGCTCCTGTCTGCGCTCCTGGCACCGAAAAGCCGTCGCCTGGTTCTCTGGGGCTCCAGGACGGAGCCTGCGTCCAGAATTCCCGGGGCTGCTGTTTCTCTGTTTGTCACCAGCAGCTCAGCCATTCTGTTGTTTGTTGCGTCCCAGCGTCCTTCAGGCCCATGGGGGGCTGACTGCGATGGCGCACGCACCTCCGGTGGTCCCTCCGGGCAGCTCTGGTCCCTACGGTGGTCCCCACGGCCCCTCTGCCCCCCGGGCACCCCTGCTGGTGGGGCACAGGCCTCCTGTGACCAAACACATCATCTCTTGGTTCCAAATGGAAAACATAAGTTGTCCCGGGAGCTCTTCCCTAAGCAGATGCTTTAAATGTGCAAAGTCAAGACATAAATACGGAATCATTGGTTTTTTCCAAATATTCCATGGAAGAGAGAGGAGGAAGGTGTGCCCTAATGAGAGAGAGGAATTCCCGAACGGCGCATGACCACACAGTAACTGCAAACAAGAGACGATCCGTACAGTAAAGCAGTTGCCCAACCCTTTACGAAGGGAGAGCATCGGGGCGCCTGGGGGGCTCAGGGGCTTGAGCCTCTGCCTTCGGCTCAGGTCATGATCTCAGGGTCCTGGGATCGGCCCCGTGTTGAGCGCTCTGCTAGGCAGGGCGCCTGCTTCCCCCTCTCTCTCTGCCTCTCTGCCTACTTGTGATCTCTGTCTGTCAATAAATAAATAAAATCTTAAAAAAAAAATCTTAAGAAAAAGAGGCGCATCGTCTATGTTGTGTCTCGGTGAAGGCTTACGCTAACCCACCAACTTGGTAAGCCTCTGTTTCCTCACCCAGATACGAAACGACTTGTTCTCTCAGTCCTCCTCCTCTGTCTCCTCAAATCAGGTATTGTGGAAAGTTACGGCCTGTTTGGGAGGCAGGAATATATGTGGTGAAGGAAAGTGTGCCTTAGGAATGCGTGTGTCCATAATTTTGCTATTTCATGGAGTTCTAGGATTTGGGGATTTGACACAGATGGGATGAGGCATGCAGAGGTGCTTCTGTAGCGCCCAGACTAGACTCGCTTCCCTGCGGTTTTCTCGTGGCGGCTTGGCTGAGTCCAGTACAGAACTGCACGTGTCCCAGAGGGAGGGGCAGCTTAGGAAGACGGCCAGCAGGGAGCTGGGGGTCCTCAGAAACGGGTGGCGGGGGTCGCCATTCTCGGGAAGGACGGCGTGCACACTCGGTCCGGGCCCGTGGCCGGGCGGGGACGCCGGTGGAGGCAGCCTGCGGGTGGCCTGCTTATCGGTGGCCCTCTGCAAGCTGTCCTGGAACACCCCGGGATCCCTTTTCCAGTCACGGCCTCCTTATCAAAGCTGGATCTCTGGGGCTGGTCCATTTGGGGAAGGAGGGCACTGCCAGAGGGACAGCTGTGGCGTTCGGCTCTGCGCCAGCTCGCCGTCTGCGTCCGCTCTCCCGGGGCCGGCCGGGCGCGTGGGCGTCTGTCCAGTGCCTCAGCCGGGGGCCAGCTGGGCGGCCGGTTTCAGAAGCGAAGAAAGAAGTCTTGCTCTCACCCGGCCTCAGCGTGTTCAGACACAGCAAGTCTCCAGAACGGCGGATTTTCTTGGGCAACTTTGGGTCCTTTATTAGCATTTTAGTTTTTTTTAAATTAATAATGAGTAAGGTACAGAAGGAGCAGTTCACCAAATGCACAGCCCGTAAGTGAGAAAAGTTAATGTAGAAAGATGCTTAAACCGTAGTTAGGATTTTGAGAAAAAGTCTTAGTGCTTGCATCGACACAGGCTCTTTCTGTACGACCCCGGTCACCTATACGTCGTCCGTTGTCCATGACGCATCGTCTCTCTGTCCCCCCTTTCCTCCACCCTGTCCTTCCGTGGTGCGATCCGGGATCAAACGGACAAAGCGCAGGTCACCGCGTTAAGCCAAGACAAGCCCGTGCTAGTAGAAAACATTTAATTAAATATTCTATCAGAAGTATTTTATTTTAACTTTCTAAACAACTCCCAGGAGCGTGAGTCATTTGAAAGTGCAGCGTTCACGTCTGCATTAGTTGTAAAAGCGCCAACACTAACTTTACAACTGTCTGTTCCTGCCACATATGCTCGCAGTCTTCTTTTTTTAAAAAAGATTTTATTAGAGAGAGACAGTGACAGAGAGAGCAGGAGGGCACAAGCCGGGGTCGGGGAGGCAGAGGGCGAGGGGGGAGCAGGCTCCCTGCAGAGCAGGGAGCCCGACGCGGGACTCGATCCAGGACTCTGGGATCATGCCCTGAGCCGAAGGCAGACGCCCAACGACTGAGCCACCCGGGCCCCCCCTTTTGATCTTATTATCCCCCAGAGTCAAGAGATCTAGTTCCTGAGGCTTGTGTCTGTTTAAGGACAGTAGGCTGCTTTGCCGGGGTTTATACAGAAAATCACAGCCGTGTCTGCTCTTTTCTCTGCGGGCTGTCCAGGCTGGCCTGATAGACGCACTCCTGTGTCTTGCGTGATCTCTTAGGAAGCGGGAGAGATGCCACCCAGATCACGTCGGCCAAGCAGCGTGCTCCGTGGACGGGACTTTTCCTGTTCTGTGTTTTGGGCCCAGTGCTAGATAACAAGAGAGACAGGATCTAATCCGGGAACATCTTCCTTCCTCATCCTCCACGAGGTGCCGGGCTGAGCGGGCGGAGTTCCGTGTCTTGTAACCGGTGGGATTAGAGAGCCAGGCCATGGCAGCTAGCAAGCAGAAGGTCACCTTGAGTCACGTGACAGTGTTGCCGCCTTGTCTGTCACTCCCCGATGTTACGGAGGCAGAACGACTTTCTCGAGGGACGTGGGCAGAGATCTCGTCCCCAGCAGGTTAGGGACCGTGGGGCTGTGTTCCACCAACTGCAGGTGATGGCTGGGGAAATTCCAGAAAACCAGCAATATGTCAACATGAAATGCGACAAGTTACCTTTGTTCTTTGTTAGCCTGTTCTGGGACTGAAAAGGAAAGAGTCGTTAGTACAGTGAGTGATTGTCACATACGTCATAAGCACATAAGCGCATGTTACTTTATAAATACACAAACATCACCTAGAATCAGATGGAATTAATAGTAATTGCCAAGTAGAAACATTTCACGGGGCTCAGGACCGCTTGGACTTGTCTTTACAATGGAGACGACCCCGGCAGGAATGATGGCGCTGAGACACCCGTTTATCTGTGTGCACACGTACGGTTTGCTGAAAGTGGTTAAAGGAAATTTAAAACCCGTGAATGCTGCAAGATCTCAGGGAAGTCTCTTTTTGTATTATTTGTGTCCTAATAGGGACTCGACCCCCAATGGTGGTGTGTGGTTTCATTCTCCTAAGATGGTGTCTAGGAGGGGCCCTTGGAGCATTTCTCACGGGACGGGCATGCCCACGGGGCTTCCCCAGGCTGAGACCCAGAGGACAGTCTCTGCTGGAGTAGGAAGGGTTTGCCTCTGGGCAGGTGGGTTCCACCAAGTGTCCTTTCCTCCACCGCAGGTGAACTGGGCTGCCAGGAGGTCTGTGGTCCTCCAGGAACATTGAGTCAAGCGACATCGGGGTTCTCGGAGCAGAGCGTCTCGCAGCAGGCAGGCCGTGGGGCTCTGGCTGGGTCTTCCCGGGACGACCCCTGCATAGGCGATGGTGAGCTCGCCATCCTAGAGCCGTGTAGGCAGGACAGTAGCCGCCGGTCTTGCCCCTTGTATCCACCGCGTTGTTGCAGACTGAGGACAGTGCCTCCGTGACGAGGCAGTGTGGCATGCAGAAGCCGTGGGTGCCCACGAAGGCCTGGCAGTGTGGACCTCACAGCAGAGACCGGAGCAGCATCAGACCGCTCTGGAAAGACGGGGCAGAAGCTGATGGGGTCAGTGTAGAGCACACCCACCCCCTTCCCTGATCGCCATCATCATCCCCACTTTGCAGGCGTAAGAGCGACGTGCGCTGAAAGCACACAGCTGGGAAGGACGGGCGCGCGCAGCACAAGCCCCTTCAGCTCTGGGCCAGGCTCTCTCAACAGTTTTAGGTTGTAGAACGTGACAAAAGCAGTAAGGTCATCGACGTGCATGAACATGCGTCACACAGACTCTAGGAAACACAGTAGACCCTCACTCGTTGTGATTCTGTATTTGCAAGTTCATTTGCAAGCCCGAAATCAGTACGGCACCGCTGCGGTCGCTAGAAGACCGGTGCAGAGGGAGAAGAAGGTGCGTCTCACTCTCGTGTGCCCAGCGGAGCCTGAGCAACGCTCCAGCCGCGTCCTTCTCTCGGCCCACGCGTCCGCACGTGCTTGTCACCGTTCCCGGCCACGTTCTCCACGTCTTTGGGCTTTCGCTGTAGGAAGCGGCCCCCGCGCACACGCAGAGCGTCTGGTGTTCCCACGCGCAAGAAGGCTGGGCTGTGCCTGTGCGGAAGATGTCATTGTCGGGAAGCTGCCACTCTAGAAGTGGTGAGTTCAGCGTTCACGAGGCGGTGTGGTCTGTCCACACGGTGCACACGTCACACAAGCTGTACACGGACCAGGTGGTGAAGACGTGAGCGGAGGCTGGCAGGGCCCAGCCCTGCGCTTCCCTGGGAGCCAGGGTCCAGTGTCCTCAAATCCACAGGTGTGTTGACCTTACAAGACGTCCGTCGGCAAATAGCAAAAATGTACCGTAGCATGTTTCCAACGGTTTTGGTGGAATCTGGATGAGAACCTGAAAGCCAAAGAACAGAATTTTTCGGTTTCATGGTGAAACACGGGTGTTCCCTTGTAACGCGAGGCTCCTCTGTGTATGTTCCAGTAACTTCTTCCTAATCTAAACACTCGTTTTTTGTATCAATAAAGGTGGAATGTTGGGCTCTGCACCAGAAACTCTCTTTATTTATTAATGAGTGACTTTCTCAGGACAGAGAAAGGCTTCTCCGCTGACCCGGTTGGTAGATGTTGTGTCTGCTTCTCAGACTTAGCAAGGCTGCAGGCATCTGTCCTCGTTTTTCAGTTTCTGATGAACACAGAAACCCCTTTTCTGTGCCAGCATCATGTCGATGGGACGGTTCTCCCCACGCATTTGAAGATGCAGAGCGAACGGGACAGTGAGGACAGCCCAGGCCACGTGGTCCAGGAGGAAGACGGTAGCGGCTCCAGGCACCACCCCCCCAGCCCCCTGTCACCCGTTTGCGTCCCGCATGGCCTGAGCTGTTAAGGCGTGGGGAGCCCCGCTGGCTGGGGGTGGACAGTGGGCATCCCCCCGCCCGTGGCTAAAGTCCCAGCTGGGCCCAGGGCCAGCCTTGCACACAGGCTTTCTGCGATGGCTCTGGCGGGCCCGCAGGGCTCCCCTATGTGCCCAGGGCCTGGGGGGAAGACTTCGCCCCTGAGGTAAGACTGAGACACTGGTAAGTGAGATGAGACGGTCTCAGGAGGGTCATCTGGCCCCCTCCCCGTCCAGCTGTCCACATGGGAACGCAGTCCTGACTGAGCCCCAACAGACCCCAGGGAAGGGTCTAGAGCACCCCTTCCCAATGGAGGACACGGGACAGCACGATGGTCCACAGCCCTGCGGGGAGCCCCAGCACAGAACAGGCACAAGCGTGTCTATGGCACTGATGTGTCACAGACAGAAGCTAGCAGGGAGCGAGTGTCTGGGGCATTCCCTTAGGGGACCCACAAGGAAGCTGGGCTGAGCCAGGCTGGGAGCACGGGAGCCACAGCAGCTCATCATGGTGTGGACCTGCGCGTCCTTCCGAGGCCACGTCTGTGAGCTGCGTGTGCTTAGATGCTCACAGGTGGGGTGCAGGGGCCGCTGCTCCTGCTGGCTCCAGGCTCTCCGGAGGACACCGCACCCGTTGGGTCTGTCCCGCTGGGAGGGGCCCGGGGTCCACGCCGCGCCGAGTGGCTGCTGCTGCTGACGGCAAGGTCCTAGGAGGTGGCCGTTTGCTTCGGAGTTCATCCTGTTTCTGTTTCTTTTTTAAGATTTTATTTATCAGAGAGAGAGAGAGAGACCGCTAGCAATGAGGGGGCAGAGGGAGAAGCAAGCTCCCCACAGAGCAGGGAGCCCGATGCCGGACCCGATTCCACGACTCTGGGGATCACGATCCAAGCTGGAAGCAGACGCCCAACTGACAGAGCCACCCAGGTGCCCCCAGAGTTCATCCTCCCCAACACGCTCTAGGAGCTTGCACTGAAAACGCCACAGAACACCTTCCCCAGTGAACCGGACTCCGTCCTTGAGGTGGCAGTGGCGACATTTGTTTCCTGTTCCCCCGAAGCCAGTCCCCGACTCACTGCAAGGCCCGCATCCGTTCCGGGCTCCAGCCACTCTCCTCCTTTCTCTCCCGTCGTGGATCTCAGTCTTTGACTTTTACTTGAGCGTCTGCTGTGTGCGGGCCTATGCCACAGGGTGGCCCGGGACCAGACACTGAGCCGGCTTCAGGAGGCCGCTGCTCCCGGAACCCCTCCACCGGCGTGTCAGGGAGGCGGCTGCCCGCCCGCGGGACACGAGAAGCCTGAAAGCCTGGAGAGGAGCTCCCAGCGGGAGACGCGGGTCCAGACCCCTCCACGCCCCGTGCTTGCCCGCGGCCGTGAAGCCGTACAGCCAGACCTATCGACCTCACCTTGTCACTCTGTACGAAACTTGCGTCTGGAAGGGAGAAGCCGATGTCTGTGTGTCTGTCCGCCCACCGCAGTGATGGGCGTTTGTTCGAAGGGCCGGGTGGCAAGTCTTTCCTGCACAGATCCGGGAAGGACCTCATCCTTGTACTCAGAGCAGAGAGACGGGACCGTTTGCTCTGTGTTGCCGTGCGGGGCTGAGAGCAAAGCGGTGCGGTAGCGGCAGTGCCCAGCAGGGAGCGTCGTCTGCGAGCTCCTAGTGGTTCTCCGGCTGCAGACTGAGAAGGACATTGTGCCCGGACAGCCTCCCCCGTGCTGGAGGAGGCCCCGCAGAGTGACGGGAGCAGCCCGGGCACGTCCCAGTGTGGCGCGAGATGTACCCTCGTATCTAACGCTGCTAACACTTTCCGACGCAGCAGCCCGTCCGTCCCTCGTCAGCCTCGGGCTCCCCTGGGCCGCCAGCCCGCGTGTCCCTGAAAGGGAGGAAGCCTCCGACGGCCGGAGCCCCCAGGGCCTGGATGAAGTCATCTGTGTCCACCCACAACTGGCAAACAGCCCTGGGCCGGAAGCACTAGTGTTAGTGCAAGTGACCGTGAGAGGCTGGCGTGAGTTCCGAGGGTGACCAGGCAGGAAGGGGAGACGGGTTCTCGGGCTGGCATCCCCGAGGGACTGGCATCTTGAGGGGTTCCTGCGGGTCCCTCTGGGTGGTACTTTGGCTCCGGGCGACCTGGTGCCCGCACAAACGTTTGTCTGAGAAATCCTGGTGCGGTTGGAGGCCGGACGCCTTCCGATTGGAGGCCCCTGGTGGGAGCTCAGGGAGCTTCTGTGTGGTCCCGGGTGTGTAGCCAGGCACCCAGGGCCAGCAGGACACCCTGCGCCCCGGCCCACCTGCCCACCCTTCCCTTCCTCGTGCCCCAGGACGCTGCCCAGAGCCCCTGGCATTGGCTTCACACGGCAGCTGCGACGGGGAAGGAAGTCAGAGCCTCGGCCAGTACAGGTCTCCCCACCGTCAGCCGCGAACGGAGGCCGGCGAGGCTGAAGGGTTAGCAGAGGGGACGACACGTAGGGTCGCCGCTGCGAGGCCTGTGTGTGGACGTCCATGTCGCACGTCAGGACAGGCATCCGGGAAGAGTAGGTCCAAGTCCCTGTCGTGGCACTGGCTCGGGTGGCTGACCCTCTCTGACTCTGCTCTGTGGGTCGTTTTCCTTCCTTCATGAGACTCTTGTGAGCCCGAGAGGTGACGGGCTGGGTCCCTGGGCCAGGGCGGGGCAGCGCCTGCCCTCCCTGCCTTGTACGGTCTCCATGATGGCGAAGCTGGCGCTCAGGAGTGCTTCCCATGTCCCAGGCGTAGTCCTATGTCCAATATGTCCCTGCTGGCCGGGCCGGGTCACGGGCGCGTTTCCGGGTCAGACGTGTCCCTGCTGGCCGGGCCGGGTCACGGGGGCGGTCCCAGGTCCAGCGTGTCCCCTGTTGGCCGGGCCGGGTCACACAGCATCTCTCGCTGGCTCCACGGGGCAGGGTGGCAGATGAGCTGTGTCTTCTCCATGACCCGGTGAGCAAAAACCAGGAAGGCCTGCAGCGTCTTTAGAGAAAACCCTGGGCACCTGAGGGAGGTGCCATCTGCCTGTGAGTTCTTGGATGTTTAGATTCAGTGAGAAACGTCACAGAACCACACAGAGACCCGGAGTCCTGGTGCCCCTTCGACGGCAGGTGAAGCCTGTTGTGTTAACGAGGACCTCTTCTCGGCGTAGAGGACAGCGGCACGCTGTGTCACGACTCCGTCCCAGTAGCGACCCTGCCACCCACCTCGTGTGTGCGGCGCTGGCCAACAGCCTACACGCCCTCCCCGAGCCAGCTGCCCTCGGGAAGCCGTGGACGTCCTGCGGGACCATCAGTGCACTGAGTGCCATGCGCTCCTGGCCCTGCCCACGGTCCACTTGGGGGAGGGTCCACTGTGGTCAGAGCACAAGTGGTGGGGTCAGCCCAAGAGGGACCCTGAGAGGCGGTAGAGCCTGGGGGACGGGTGGCAGGAAAACCAACCTGTGTGAGGTGGGGACAGCCATCGCTCTGGGGACAGAGCCTCCAGCAGGAGCGGAAGAGGGGCTGTCTGGCTGGTGGCGTCTCACACAGGCCTGCAGAGTCACCTGGGGCCCTTAGCCTTGGTGGGCAGGAGGGAGTGGGCAGGCCTGGAGGGCACCCCTGGGGACATGTCATGCCAGGACATGGCTCCAGCCACAGGCAGCAGGAACCCAGATGGAGGATGAACGTGGTGGCATTTTCAGGGAGTTTCAGCCAAACTTTAGGACCATGTGGACATTTTTTGTACAAAGAAATGGAACAGGAAGCCCCTGGGCCATGTGTGTCTGCTGCACAGAGCTGTGGGTGCAGGTCCAGGGGCTGCCTGGAGGAGGTGTCCTCGGGCCTGAGGCGGTGCTGAGGCTTCCGCAGGAAACATCCGCAAAGATGGTGAGGCCCCGCAGCGGCCAAGGATCGAACCCAGCGGGGCCTTGTGCAGCAGCCAGACCACGGGGAGGTGAGCCAGCGCTCCGCAAGAGTGGGGACTCCGGGTCCTGTCTGAGCGCCCCAGAGGTCACAAGGCCCAGAGCAGGCCCTGTGGAGATCATAGGGGAGCCTCAGCTCGGTTCTGTGTGGACAACTGGGGGAAGGCGGGAGCACGAGCGGGGATGTGGGGAAAGGCAGGGCAGTTCACCCCGGCTGGGTTGTCCCAGGTGTCGGGGGTCCCCTCTGTCTTCACGTGGGTCTTGCTGACTGTGGCCTTGCTCTTTGCTCACCCCCAGGCCTACGTACCACTCCTGGCACCTTTCTCACTCTCGGCGCCTTTACAAACAGACGGTGGTAGACCAGGTGGGAGGGCTGGCGCTTGGGTTGGGGCCGGGTTAGGACCGCGGGCAGCTGGCATCCTGCAGGGCAGGTAGGCAGCTTGAGAGAGAGCGGGTGGGTGGCCGTCCCTAGGGGGACTGTGGACGGCCCTGGTGTCCCGAGTTTCCTCGGCGCTGGAATGTAGCAGGTGCACACGCTAGGTGGCGTCCCTGCCCACACAGGAGGGGTCCAGCAGGTGACACACGGTGGTTCTGCTCCCGGTGTTGAATCCATGCATAGTGAAAAGGTCCTGGGCCGAGGGAGGACAATGGGACGCAGAGCCTGCTGCAGATAGTGGCTGGAGCCCCCAGTGACCGCCGGGAAGGGCATCTGTCCGGCCAGCGGCACCCAGTACCTCTGGGACCCGAGAGGCACAGCAGTGTCTGTGCAGTGGGGGGGGGGGACACAGCCCTCCCTACAAGCTGCATGTTCTGTGCCCTCTGTGGTGCCAGCTCCAGACTGTGCACCTTGTTCGCAACACGGAGAGCAGAGAAACAAATGGGGGGTCGCTCTTTCCACGGGAAGTCCCGGCGACTGGAGCTGGCAGCCCAAGCAGCTAGGAGACAAGCCCTCTGCTCTCCTGCTCTCCTCTGCCTCCTGTCCCTCTTCCCTGTCCCCCTGCTCCCTCTCCCTCCCCACTCCCTCTTCTCCCCTCCCACTTTCCTGTCCCTGTTCCTTCTCCCCCTCCCTCCCTCTTCTTCTCCCCCTTCCCCATCCCTGTCCACAGTCTCCCCTCCCCATCCTGTCCCCCTTCCCTATCACCCCGTTTCCTCTTCTTCCTCCCCTTCCCCTTCCCTCTTCCCCTTCTTTCCCTCCCCCTTCCTATTCTCCTCCAACTTCTTTAGATGAATAAAATTATTTATTTTAGATAAATAATTTAGATTTCCTTCCCTCTCCTTTTTAGATGAATAAAATTATTTAAGGAGTGATGTATTTTTTCAAACTTACACTTAACATGGTATTTAAAAAGCTTTGAAAATTTTAATCATTCCTGTCTGGCAATTCCCTGCTAGTTATTTTTATACTAAATAGTTCTTAGTGACTTTGGTAACTTTTTTAAACGGTTCCTGTCAAGAGAGTTTTGAAATACTGTCTCTTCTCTTTCTGCCTTTGATTCCTGGTGCTCCCGTAGGAGCCAAATGCTCAACTCCGTCTCCGTGACGGTTTCCTTTGCAAGAACCTCTGCTCGTTCTTGTTGGTGGGTTGGGGTCGATTGGACTTGTCACACGCACTGCGGCTCGGCTCCGGGAGCACAGCGGGTCGGTGGGATGACCGACTGGGGCAGAGTCCGCCGTGGGCCAGAGGTCACCCCCACCACGGCAGCGGCCTCACACGTGTTCTGAGCGTGTGGGTGTTTTCTGCGTGGCCGCAGAGAAGCCACTCGGGATGCTGAGGTGGTTCTGAGCTCTCTCTCCTCTCTTCCAGTGTTCTGGGACCGGCCGTGACCTTCAGAGTGAGCGCCAGTGTCCGGAACCTGACGGCGGCAGACGTGGTGCGGGCTACAGGTAAGGCTGCGCCGACGCAGCCCCGCGTGGACATGCACACCCGGGTGGAGGAGAAGCACAGTCTCCCCAGCACCCCGACATCTAACGGGCAGATGGGGCGGCCGGGGCGGCAGGCATGGCAGGGGCCTCGTGGTCGTCATGAGGCCCACCCGCTGCTGGCGGAGGACGGGGATCACACGGCTCCCTCAGAGACAGAGGCTCGTGCCCGGTGAGCAAGGGTCTCGGGTCTGCGGCAACCCCAGCCCCCAAGTGGACAGAATGACCACCTGTTGCTCCTGGTGGCCCCGGCGTCCTGGGCAGTGTGTGCTTCTGTCTGTCCGCGACCAAGACCGTGCCGGAGGGAGCGTTTAACAGAAACAGGGACTTCGCCACAGCTCTGCTTTTAGAGCCCCGGTTACTCCCGCTGGCCTGGCTGGAGACCCGGGAGCCATCTCCCCGCCAGCGTTGTTTGCCCCGGGGTGGGGGCGGCTCCAGTGCTCAGCCCGTGGGATGACCCACTGTTCTCCCATTTTCGTTGTTGCTCGGTGTTACCCGTAGGATATCTTGGTGCCAATAGTAACTCTTCCTGGGAAAGTGATGATTCCAAGGCCAGTAATTTTGGTTACGGGTGAATTCCTTGCAACGTTGTACCTCCAGCAAGCTGACCGGTTTCCGCTCTGAGGAGAGCCCCAGGCTTCGTGTCAGTGCCCCGCATCATGGTGAGGCCAGAGTGCCTGGTGTAACTGGGCAAAGCTGGGCGGTGTCCTTCCCCCAGCTTGGAGGCCCCAGCAGAGCCTACAGACTCGGGCACAAGCGCTCTGCCTCCGGAAACAGGACGGGATGGTGTCGGTGGCTTGGACTGCCCTCCGCCCCTCCCGCGTCCACTCTCCCGTCCGAGCTGCTCAGCACAAGGGGTAATCGGCCGTATTTAAGCCCGTCAGGTACGGGGTTTTTCAGGCGGGAACTGTCGCGGCTGTTCTCCAAGTGGCCGTCCATCCCAGGGCTGGGAAGGAACATTTTCCAGGTGGGATCTGCTGAGACGGAGGGCAGCCGTGTCTTGGGGATGTCTGCACCACACACTCGCCGATCGTAGCCTTTGTTTCTTTCATTGCTTCCTCGGGAAAACGAGGTCAATCGCCCAAAATCCAGCTTCTTGGGCATTTTAAACGGGTCCGTGTTGTTACCAAAGTGCCGTATGCCAAGGGGGGGCCGCCGTCAGATGGACGTTTGGGTGTCCTGGCCCCCACCTTCTGAAGACCTGGCTTTGCGGCACGATAGCCTTGTGAGCTCAGAGCGGTGCAAGCCGAGGGTGCCGATGGGCGACACACGGGCACAGTTCCAGAAAATTAGTTCTTCTATGTTGTGAGTCCTTTCAGGCTGTTCTGGATGCACTTGAGGCTGCACAGGAATAAGAGGACGAAAAATGACTTCGTGACCATTAGGGTTCAGTGGTCGCACGGTGGCCCTGCTCCGCGTACGGGGCGGCCAGGGCACTAGTGCCAGGAGGAGACATGAGGTCACCGAGCATGTTCAGGGAAAGGAACTCTTTGTGGTTTCCTGTTTCCCAGTTTTCCTGTTTCCTCCTTCCCACGGAGGCCTTGTCGCAAGCTACCGAGTAGCCCAGTCGGGGAGGCCCTGCTCAGGGGTTGGGGGGAGCCGTGGGTGCCGGGTACCTGCTGGGGTCGCTGCCTGCAGACCCCGTCGCTGCGGTGCGCTCCCTCGGGGCCTCCTGGCACCACGCTCGAGGCCCTCGTGGGTTCCCGACTAGTGAAGGGGACACAGCCCACTGATGGGGCGTCAAGGGGCTTTGCTCGCTGACCTCACGCACGTGGTACAAAACCTCATGACAGGCTTGCCGTGAACACCGCGTTGGTTCTAACCAGACGTCCGTTGTGCCCGACCTGATGGCTGCGCGCCGCCCCTTCTCTTTCAGAGCCACTTCCTCGTGTCCCATGATTCTTTCCTGGACGTCCTGCTGAGTGCACGACCTCAGTGTGAACACAAGGCACCAGTGAACGTGGGAAGTCGGCGGGCACTGCACAACCGGGAGCTTTTGTGTCCCCGGGTGCAGAGCAGCCGCTGGCGGGACGGGTTACTGTGAGCACTCCCTGCCCGGGTTCACAGTTCCACCTGCACGCGCTGCAGGGTGGCACGGCCGGGAGTCCGGTTCCTGTGCGTCTCGCTGGCCGTGGCCTCTGATGGAATCGGGCAGAACAGAGCAGTCCTTCCTACTTCACTTCCTTGGTTGTTCTTGAGTAGCTTGTTTCTAATCAATTTTTGCATTTCTCCTTTCGGAGAACATACAGTAGCGTCATCTTTTAGAAAGCGCGCTTGCCGTCCCCTCTGCAGCTGTCCACGCCCCAAATCCCAAACCCCGGGCTCCCGCAACTCACTGCGGGGTGCGCCTTGTATGCGGCCCTGCCCGGAGATCATCTGTTCTGGCGCAGACCGCCCTCTCCTGGTGCCCGGGCACTGGGTTTTCGGGCCCAGGCTTCTGCCAGGTGGCAGCTCGACTCGCTTGCTGACCGTGTCGCTGCTGGTTGGCTGTATTGGCGGTGGTTTCCCTCTGGCCTTCGGGTCAGCCCTGCTCACTCTTGTCCAAACAGGGCCTCTAAGACTTGCCCTTTGGGCACCATTCTTCCTGTCATCTTGCTGGGGAGGCAGCTCATGCCATTTCAAACAACATCTCCTTATTCAAGGTCGTGCTGACTTTCCCCGAGTCCTTGTGGCTGCAGCCTGGCTCCGTCCTCCTTTACCCGTCCGGTGTCTGTAGGAGTTGGCGCGTCTCCTCTCTGCCGTGTTGCTTCCTGCTTGTAGTTTACGCAGGGTCTGCACACAGGAGAGCGAGGCTGTCCCTTCTGGACACCGTCATGGACGCCCACGCGGGGCTCATCCCTGGACCCCGAGGCCTCAGGGGCGGGTTTCAGGGGTTGGAATGCGGACTGCAGAGTGAGAGGTCGGCACAGCTGTGCTCCGTACACATGACGTTTGACCCCAGAGCCCCCGCGACAGGGCGTGCTGTCCAGCCTCCTGGAGTCTGCGTCAACCTGGCGGCCGTGTTCATTTCGGGAAGCATAATGGAGTCCAGCCAGGCTCCGCGAGATGAGCCCGTCAGGGACACGCACGTGGTCCAGCCGTCCAAGCTGCCGCTTTCGTGCGAGCGTTGGTGCTTCCGGCTTCCTCAGGTTCTCTGCCGGGCACTGCACCGCGCAGGCTGTGGGCTGACGTCAGCGCCCGGGGACAGCAGCCTGCCCGCGGAGCCCAGCCAGTCTTTCAGACTGGGGCTACACCCGAGACATGACCCTGCACCAGGTCCCTCTCCAGATAAGGCCGTACGGAGTGGCTGGCCTTGGGTGAGTCTTAGGTGGGCTGGAAGGGAGGGGAGGCTGGTCACAGGAGGGCCGGCAAGGAGAAAGGCCGAGGCACAGAGCCCCCGGGGACAAAGGGTGGGAACAGGCTGGGTGCTGGGATCCAAAATCCGTCCCAAATCAGGCTTTGCACGTGGGATTGTGTCCTCGGTGTCTGCACGGAGCTCTCAGGCTTGGCCTTCCTCTGGCTGAGGGAATCAGCTTTCCCTCCTGGGGTCCCCACAGCCACGCCTACGACAGGGATCCGAAACCTCCTGGTCTCGGCGGGGGGAAGGGAGACCCTGCTGTGGCACGAGTGGCACACTCCCACCGTGTCCCGTCCACCCTGGGCCACCCGCTGGGGGACACGCCCCTGGGGCCAGCAAGCGTCCAGGGCCACATGTGGCGCAGAACCTGCTTGTGGTCACTGCTTTCTTACTCAGGGTGACACAGGCTGGTGGACCTCGTGTGGAAAGAAGTTGTACTTTTTCGGGGAAACATAAGCGGGGTGCCCTGGTTATGTTAGAAAGGGCCCACTTGGTAGGAAGTTTGTGTTCGTGTGGGGGCGTGAGGCACCTGTAAGAAACGAACGGAGCTGGAGAGCCACGAGGTCCCACACGCTTCCCTGAAATGCAGAGTCAGAGTGCCAGATGCGGGCCGGTGCCGCTCTTGGAGCCCGCACCGCCCGGATGGGGAGGCTCTGGCCAGAGCAGCCAGTGGGCTGTGCGGTGAGGGGGCACAGCTGGGTGCTCCCGGTGGGGCGGGGGCTCGCTGACCCGCCCACGGCAGGAGGGAGGGCACGGGCTGGTCGGTCATTTCCAGCCAAGCTGGCCGCCGCCCGCACACCAGCCTTGCTGAGGGTCCGGTGCGTGGCCTGGGTGCTGGTTCTGCTGCTGGCCCAGGGCTTCAGACAAGTGCCGGGTGGAGGGGTCACCAGGCGTGGCCGGCCCGTAGGGCCCCAGTGGATGGGCAAGGGCCCGCCTGCGAGGTCAGTAGGGAGCGTGCAGGCAGCGGACGGCACAGGAGGGCGAGGCGGCTGCCTCAGCATCCACCAGGCCTGTGGAACACCAGAACAAGGCCCGCGGGAGAAGCTGCCCCGGGCAGGGGACACAGGCATGGAAGCAAGGACGGGGGATACAGGTGTCCCGCGTGGCACAGGGTGGCCAGTCGGAGGCCGGAGACGATGGGTTCAGTGTGAAGTGGAGCTTGGGACGGTCGCTGGGGAACGGAGAAGGCGGCTTGTCCTCCAGTCCCACTGCTCTGTGTCCCGCGTCCGTGATGGCTTGCGACGGGAGAGCTGAGCTTGACTGACGGGACTGAGATGACGCTTCAAGAGCAAAGGGTAGAAAGAGGCCTCGGACCCCTTTGAACATCCTGAGGAACCTTCCGTCCTCTGCAGCCCGGAGACCACGAGATCATCCCCTTCGAGGCATCCGTGTGGTTAGCAGTGGAAGGTTCTGTCTCTAGGGCAGACTCAGCTCTGACACGCTTGGCTGTAATGCGCGTTTCTCACTTTCGGGGACGAGGGGAGCTCTGTCCGGTCAGAGCCGCGATTCTCGTTCCTGCTGGGCGGAAAGCCAGGGTGGGTCGGGAGGTCTCGTCCGGAGCTGACCCAGCAGCCCAGCGGCGGGATGCACGGGGGGTACAAAGACGCGGTTCCCGCAACTGAAGAAAATGAGTCTGCTGTCGGCCAGCACACACTGCCTTTTGGGGGACATTCTGCATTTTGGAGACGTCAGGAACTTCGTGCAGTGAGGTTTGGGCACACGCTCCTCTCCGCACTGCGGCGGTGGTGACCTTCGCTTCTGTCCGTCCTCCTGCCGTCTGCGCTGAGTGGGGCGTCTGTGCTGCTCAGCCGCGGCGGGTGTGGGTGGGGGCTCGCTGCGGGGCCAGGGCTGGCTCCCCTCCTGAGTCCCACCAGCCCACGTGCAGTTGGGATGAGCCCGGAGTCTGGAGTCCTGCATGAGCTGGCACAAGTGCATGCGGTCCTCTCCCACGTAGACGCACCAGCACACGTCGCCCATCAGGTGCCGAGGAGGCGAGGGGTCAAACCGTAGGACAGGACTCAGAAACGAGGCTGCTGGGGTCGGAGTGCAGTGGACGCAGGCGTGGGGTTTGGAGCTCAGGGGCCCAGGGTGGGGGGTGGGCGCCCGGGCGACCCGGCGTGGACGTGCCGGTGCTCCTGGCCTGAGCCGGGCTCCTGGACAAGTTCCAGGCCAGGCCTGCTTCCCCCCAGGCTGTGGGCTCACGCGAGACCCGGGGTAGGTAGGAGGGCACCGCGCGGTCGGTGAGGAAGCCCCACCCAGGGTCAGCGAGTCCTGCAGCTCCTGTTCATCAGCGGACTCTCCTCGCTGGCTCCGTGCTTGAGCCCAGAATCACTCACCCGCGGCTTGCCGGTACCGCCTCGGGCCGGGCACTGCTCCGGAGCCAAGATGCTGTCTGAGCCAGTGAGACAGCAGCCCGCGGGGGACATACCATGGCGTCGCAGAGTGTCACCAGGCTGAGTGTCACAGGCGGCACTGTGGCCGGCACAGCACCGTACCTGACCTGGCGTTAGGGTGCGGCGCGGCTGCTGCGTGGTAACGTGCCGTGTGCGCGGACAGAAACCACCCACTGTCCGTGACCTACACCACTGCGCTCAGTAGCCTGTGTTCTGAAGAGACGGCGGCTGAGTGGACGAGGGCCTGGTGGCTGCTGCCCCCCAGAGCTGCGGAGGGTGACGGGAAAGAAGGGCGCTGGCCCCTTCTCTCCACGCTACACAGCCAGTGAGTGCCCCTGGCGTGCGGCGCGTGTCTGCTGGGTGCAGGGCGGTGCAGGCAGCGTGCGCAGCCGCGCTAGTCGGCCCAGATGGGGAAGACTCTGGAGCCGTGTTTCTGTGCAGGCCAGGGCTCCTCGTGGCCTCACCCGAGCGTGAGGAGTCGGCGCCACGGGGGATGTCATGTGTGGTAACTGGCTGGGTTACTGGTGTGCGGGTGCACGCACGGCGCTCGGGGCGCGTTGACTGGACACCAGAACCTGTGTCATCCCATCATCACCATTCCCCGTGCTGCTAGACTGAGGGAGGCCGCGTGGGACGGACGCCTCCACGGAGGGGCAGGTCTCCCTGCTGGGGTGGGCATCTGCTCCGCGGGGCGTCCAGCCTCCCTCCTGCTGCTGACGGCATCAGTCACTCTCTGCTCCCTGGGACCCCAGGGGTCATGGGGGCTCCTGGTCCACGTCCTGCCGTCCCTCAGGCTTCCATGGGCTCAGCAGCTTCTGTTCAGCGGCTGGACGGGAACCAGAGCCCCACACCTCCGGCACCCGCTGGAAGGGCCTAGACCACCACGCCTGCCAGGTGGGCCTCCCGTCTGCTCCTGCCGTGTGCAAGATGTACCTGGTCGGGGCTTTCCGAGGCTGGAGGGTCGGCTGTGCCGTGCAGGCCACGCGTCCTGAGCTGTCCATCTCGCTCTGCTGCTGACCGTGCTGCTGACCATGTTGCCCAGCCCGTCCTTGGTCCTCGCACGGCAGGCGGGCGTTGTCCAGTTTTATCAGCAAGCAGGCTGTACGTGCGCACAGGCGTCTCGTGTGGAACGCTGTGGTGGAATTAGTGCTTTCTCCCATCTCTACAACGGGACACAGACCCCTCCAGGTGGGATGGACACGGGGCCAGAGAAGCTGCCTGTTGCCGGGAGTGGGGTCCTGAGGCAAGGTGCCCTGGCCCAGGCGCGCTCTGTCGCCACCAGATTGTGGGGACTTGGAGGTCCTACCTTCAGGTCTGTGTCAGTGAGACGGGAGCGGCACTGGCTTCATAGGCTCTGGAAGGTCAGACGGGGCGGCCTTGCCTGCTGACGGCTCCTGGCACGGCCGTTTGCTGCTGACGCTGTTTTCCCACCGTGGGTGTTAGAACCCAGCAGCCGCTCCCGGGACGTGACGGAGCTGTGCCATCGCGGATGGTCGCAACTGCCCGCACACGAGCACTTGATTGCGAGTCTGCCTCATGTGAGCTGTGTGCAGCCGGTCAGCTCTCCGAGCACAGCCCTCTCTTAAAGGCTGATGTCCCACGGTGTCCCCTCACTGCCCACAGCTCTCTGTGTTTCCCCGAAGAAAGCCCTCACCCAGATCAGCATCTGGGGGCACCTGCGTCGGGGCCTTTACTCCGAGCGAGTGCATTAGCCACCGGCATGGCATGACCGGACACACTGCACCGTGTGTCGGCCACAGAGCCGGCCGGACAGGCTGGGGGAGGGAGGTCGCCACCGCAGAGACGGCCGTGCGGGTCTGAGCGGTGTTGGCTCTGACAGTGTGACGGGGCACAGATGCCCGGGTCTGCCCTCAACCCACAGCTTTAACAGGCTCCACCGGCAGGAGTGGAGTGAGTGAGGTGTGCAGGGTGCAGGGTGCAGGGTGAGGGAAACAGAGGAAAGGGGGCAGCCTGAGTACCTGGAAACTGCTTCGGGGGGTTGGGGAAGAGATTTGTGTGGGTCAAGGTGCCCCTGGAACGTGACGTGCGGATCGGGGCTGCTGGGGGCTGGTCGCTGTCTGCTCAGGCGTGCCCCGGCTGGAAGCTCAGGTTGCAGACTGGGCGGTGTGACTGTTCGGGTGGTGTCTCTCTTCTGGCCGCGTGGGTTTCTCACGTCTTCGCGTGAAACTGTGAGCTCATGCCTACGCAGGAGGTATCTTGTTTGGAATATGTGGCCACGGGGCTACAGGAAGCCTGTAAGGACATTGTTCAAGACGGGCTCCCAGGTGAGGAGACGGGGAGGGGTCCGGGGTGTTCCTCTGACTGCGTGCAGGGAGCAGCCTGTGGGACCTGTTGTCAGGGCACAAGCCTCCCAGCTCAGCTCCATCAGCCGCTCCGCTGGCCTGGGCCTCCCGGCAGGCGGTCTCCAGCATCTGTTAGAAGCTCCCTTCCCGGCTGTTCTTTCACAAACCGTAGTCCCCATGGCAACAGGGGACAGCTGAGCAGAGGTGGCTCTAGTTCAGGGTGGGCTGCCCGTCCATGCCTGGCCCCAGCACGCCTGTGCCCGATTCCCTGCGAGTCCCCGGCGTGCCCGCACCTGAGGCTTCGCAGCAGCTGGGTGCACAACCTCTTCCTGGCCCCTCCGGGTCCAGTCTCTCCCTGCGCAGCCCTCAGTGCCTGTCCCTCAGCGGCTCCCAGTGGGGCGGCAGGAGGGCCTCTTGGTGCAGGTGGCCGTCCCCACCAGTGCACAGGTGCGCTAAGCCCGTGGATTGCCCCGTGTTTGCTTCAGGAGGCTCAGCGGTGGATGCGTTTCCTGCACGGTGGGCGTGTGGCACACGGGCCCCTCCAGCTGCAGTGCCATCAGCAAGTGGCTGCCGTGCAGGGTGCTCGGGCTGGCGGACGGTCACCGGCCAGCCCCCGGGCAGGTCCTGCAGACGCCGGGACTCAGACTCGGGAGAGGACCTCTCGCTGGAAGGGCAGAGGGTCCAGAAGGTGTGAGAGCCCAGAGCTGCTGGGGCGGGGGGGATGGGCCCTGGCATTTGGGACAGCCTGAGTCTATTTGGCACTTGGGTGAGAAGTCCTTCTGCCCGAGATGCGTCCCCGACCGACGGTGCGGCCAGAGGCCGGCTCCGTGCCCTTAGGGCGTGTTCCCATCCATCAGCCACCTCGTCTTCCTGCCTGGGATGTTCGCCTCTGAGGGCTCTTTCTTGAAAATGAACCTGGGAGTTGACCAAGCAAGGCTGGCACCCACATTGGTCCTGGGACACCTCCCCACAGGAAGACAGGGTGATGTACAGCGGGGCACCTTTCCCACCTGCTGTGATGGGCATGGAGGTCGTGGGCCATCAACAGGTCAGCCATGGGGAAGAAAGGGTTCAGCTGGGGGATGTGGGACCCCTCCACGGCGGAGGTATCCGGTGGAGCCGAGGGTGGTGTGGCTTCCTTACCTCAGCCTGAGCGTCCGCATTGGGTGTTGGGCTGTAGGGGACTGTCAGGTGTGAGCAGGGGAGAGCCCGTTCCAGGGCCCTCGGCTCCGGCTGCTCTCCCGTGATGTGGTGGCTGGGAGGGAGGACCTTGAAGGACCTGGGTGTGGGTCCAGGGCCTGGGTCCTTGTCCCTATTCTGCTCTCCTGCTCCGAGACTTTGGACGGTCGTTGGGTCTTAGCAAGCCCTGGGCTCCTTCTTCGTCAGATACTGGGCCAGCAATTACACGGCGAGGTTGCGACAGCAGCAAACGAGGTAGGACGGATCTGGTGGGAGACGAGATTCAAGCTGAAAGGATTGTTAGTTGCTGTTGTCTTTGTGTGGCTGGACTGCATGGAGGCAGAGACATTGTGCCCATGGGTGGTGACACAGTGTCATCCAGGGGCATTTCCTTTGGCCAGGAGCTGACAGCGGTGTCTCGTGGTGTTGGATGGTCACGGCATACTGTGTAAAGAAGGTGGCAGCGTGATGACCGGGTCAGACGCCCTGGTGGTGCACCAGAACATGCAACCGCAGCTCTTCCCACCATGGGTAGGGGACGCGTGGGCCACCGTGGCTCCCTGGACATTTACGTGAGGGCGGGAAGAAGGAAGGAAGCCTGGGCAGCTGACGGTCAGTGGGGGCCAGCGGTGGCTCACGGCGTTGACATCGCGGGGGGGGCAGTGTGGGAGGGAGGGCCCACCTCGGCACCCGCACTTCCCCCTGCGTGGACGTGCCCGGTACAGTGATGCCTGCTGCACGTAAACGCAGTGTGTGCTGGGTCAGCGCAGTCATCCGAAGCCCAGGAGAGCAAGCAGGAAAGCATAGAGGACAGTCTTCAGCGGGTGCGTTGCTATGACCCCTCCTGGGCCCGGCATGGTGGGTCAGGAAGCCTCCCCGACTTCACAACCACGCCGACGTCTCCAGGGAACCCGCGTGCTGGCTCAGCTGACACTTGCTAGAGGAGACCGTCTAGGATGAAGCTGGGTTTGAGCCGGTTGGGCGGTGGTGACCGGAGCTGAGCCTTCACGGCCGAGAGTCCCCACGTCCCAAGTTTCTTGACTTTTGGACCCTTTCCTCCCAAGCCCAGCCATTGCCGCCAACAGACACTTTCCTGTGGGGTTGGGGTTTCCCTTCTCTGGGCCAGAGAACTGGCAGCAGAGACGCCCTGGGCTTTTGATGGCCGCGGGGACCTGGGCTGAGGGCCGGACCTGCATGGACAGCACCGGAGCAGCCCGTGTGTCCCCGCCCCACCAGGACCGTCGCCTCCCTGCTCTCTTGGTCCCCAGCATTGCAGGGGAAGGCAGGGGAGCCAGAGCCCAGGGCCACTTGCTGCGCAGAGGCCTTCTGTCCAGCAGAGCCCTGCTGGCATCACCCCTGCCCACACCCCTGCACGCCAGCTGCCTACCCCATCCTGCCCTCACACCTAAGCCCTGTCTCTCCTCCCACTTCTGAGGAGAGCTTACAGCGCCGATGCTGGTGGCTCTTCGGGACTCCAGCCCTTGCCCAGCGCCAGCCTGTCCCTGCCCCATGAGCCACGCCCTGCCTCACCCCTTCCCAGGGGTGGCCAGCTGCGGCTCTCGGCCCCCCAGCCTCCTGGCCCTCAACCACGTCATCTGCTCTGTGGTTGCCTCAACTCTTGGCTGTGGCTTTTCCCAGAGAACATTTGCAGACCCCAGTTCCGGGACAGGGGTTCTCAGGGTCCCAGCCTGTTACCTACTAGTTCTGTGGGTAACTAGTTCCTCCCACCGGGCGGGGTTAATGTCTGCCATCCCCACTGCCGTGCACAGACGCCCCGGAGACAGACCCACGTTTCACATGTCGTTAGACCCGCTGCCCAGCCTGGCTCTTGCCCGCGGCACGGAACACCATCCGTATTGGGTCTGATGGAGCAGTGACGTGGAGAGAAGAGAAATGTGCGTTTGCACCGCGTTTCCCGGCTTCGTGAGACTCCCCGAATGGCGGTCTTAACTGAAAAGCAAGTTGATGGCATTTTCTTCTGTGGAGAAAACCTCATCCTGACCCTACCTGCCCCTATAACACCGCCCAGACTTCTGACCCTGCCACTGGCACCGGCAGCCGCCCACTTCATTGTGGGCTGCGGGGAGAGGAGCTGCAGGACAGAGGGAAGTGTGGCCTGACTCCCTCTAATTTGTGATTCTGGTCTGGCAGATGGCTGCTCACCCCATAACGCTCGAGTGCGTGGAGACCGAGAACGGGCTGGAAGTCGGCTCGGTCTCTGCTGCTTGCCGGCCAGCCTCGGGACCTCAAAGCTGTTTCAGGGCTGTGGGTCCGTGGTCGCCAGGCTGCCCCAGGGGTCTGCTGGGTCCTGGAGCTACGCCCGGATGGGGCAGGACCTCCAGGAGGGCCGGTCACGTGAGGCTGGGACAGCTCAAGGGAACTGTTTCCAGGAGTAATCCTAACTTTGACATCTCTGTGAGAGAAAATCAGTCTTGGTGTCGTGACAGCGTTTTGTGGACGTCCCACGATGCCCATTCACAACTGGTCTGCCTGCTCACTGAGGGGTCGGGAGCCATTCAGAGGCGCCTCCGAAGGCAGAAGCACCGTGTGCGGGTGCTAGATGAGCCTCAGAGGGATGCTGGCCCTGCGTCGGGGACGTCTCTGCACCCTGGAGCCAGAGACTCAGCCGCGTGCGGAGGAGACCCTCAGCTTGCGGTGCCGGAGCGCAGCCCTCTGCCGCTGAGTCCCTCTGCAGCGGACCTTCCCGACCACCGCCTGCTTGCGGACAGACGGACGGCTCTGTCCGGCGGTCCTTGGAGAAGGTAAATGGAAGCACAAGTTGATGTCGGAAGGGGCTTGGAACGCGGAATGTCCTGCAGCCCCGCTGGGGAAATTGGGGCCTGCCTGGGGTTACAGAGTGAGCGGGCTCCGTCCCAGCCGGGGTTACCCTACCAGCCCGGCGGCGCGTGCCCCCTCGTCTCCCTTTTAAGGAACCTGTTCAAGAACCAAAGGCCCGTGTGATTTTCTCATTCTGAAAGAGTGCAGAGAGGGACAGGAACATTCTCGTGCTCCAGGGTGATTTCCATTCTAAATATGCCATTTATCGTCTTTTAATAGAAGTCGCATGTTTTTATCTGTAATTAAATCTAGAACGTGTAATTTCTTTTTGAAGGCCCTCATGGATGTTTGACTTTGTTCTAAAAACTGAACGAGTGAGAGATTTTCCAGCTTCCGTTTGGTGAATTGTCCCACTTACAATCCCCGCCTTGACACCGTGAACTCCCAAGCACCCGTGACCTGGCCGGCGGGCTGTGTGGCTGCCATCGCGCTCCCTCCAGCCTGGCACAGCCCTGGCTGTCTCTCTGTCCTCACCGGCCCCACGGCCCGCAGCCTCCGGGCCCCTGCTGTGCTGAGCTGACACGTACCTCGCACCCAAGAGCCTTGGGCGCTGGAGGCCTGCGAGCCCAGGGCTGGTTCGTGTTGTCCTTCCTGCAGGTGGGCCCTCTGTAGACCGTTCTGGGGCTCCGCCATGACCTTCAGTCCTTGGTTCTGTGATGGAGAAATGCTGGTGGGAGAACACCCCTGCGGCTGACTAGGGTGATTCTCCTGGTCTTCCATCCAGAAGACCCCATGCTGGCTCTTGGGGCTGGAAGCAGGATAGAGGCTGGTGCCCTGTGGAACCGTGGACTCGGCCACTAGAGGGTAGGAATGGCCTACCTGCCGTGCGTTCCTTTTCACCCAGGCTGCCAGGAGGCTCGTCTCTACACTGTGGGCCCCTCAGGAGCATCTCTCCCCCAGGAGGATATGTCAGGTGGTACCGTGTCCTTTGTCACATCCTGTCCTGTGCCTGTCATGTGGACCCTGTCGTCCGTCACACCGTCTTGTATCCTGTCCCTGCTCCCCTTCCCTTCCAGTGCTTTCTTCTCTAGCCCCTGCTCTTGGTGAAGTGAAGTCTCTGTGTCACCACATGTGAGTTCCTGGGTGAGCTGCTCTGTGCCCGCATCTCCACTCTGTGACCCCGTGTTCCCAGAGACACCAGATAACCGGATGGGTCTGTGATACATTTACGTGAAGCGTACAGAGAGCGGATGGGAGTTCCCTTCCGGCACCAGCTGGGGGACAGTGTGATTGAGCCGGTGGCCCGTCTGGTCATCAGGAGCGTGGGCTTTTCTCTTCCAACCCCTACCAGCAGCAAATGTCCCAATGTCCCTCACAGATGAACTTCCAGAAGTGGCTGAAATCAAGAATTCCAGGTCATGTAGAAGAAGACAGGACATGAAAAAGAACAAGGGTTGTTCCTAGAAAGGTGGGGCCATTGGCACCCTTCAAATGCAGTGTCTTTCTCTGTGTAGACAGTTCTGTCTGTGTAGACAGCTCTCTCTCTGTGGATGGTGCTCTCTGTGTAGATGGCTAGCTCTGTGTAGACGGTGCTCTCTCTGTGTGGACAGCTCTCTCTGTGTAGACAGCGAGCTCTCTGTGTGGATGGCTCTCTCTCAGATGCTTTACAGACAGAAGCACGGTGGGCGTTCATCCTGGGACAGTCCTGGCAGTGCCAGTCACCATGGGTTGGTGCCTTCCTGCCCCCTGGTCCTCCGGAAAGTGCCATCTCCTCCCTCTTCTGGAGCACAGAGGTATAGGGCCACTCGGCCCAGACAGGAGCACATAAGGCCACGTTAAGACGGAGGCCCCCATTCCTGTCCTTCCAGGTCTGCTGGGCCTCGTGCCCTGTGGTGGGGAGGGAGCAGGGGAGGGCTGAGGCCCCGAACCCCTGGCAGGTGCTGGGCCTCACCGTCCTGTGGGGTACAGGTGCGTGGGGGAGCTTGGTTGGGAGCACCTGCTGCTTGTCCCTGGGAGTCCGGGGTGGATGGAGGACGGAGCCCATTCCTGTGGTCCCACCGCTCCCCCCAGCCCATGGCCTTGGCTTCTCAGCTTTCTTTCGGGAGCCTTGTCTGGTCACGGGGATGGCCAGGGCTCAGGTGCCCTGGCTCCAAGCTCTCACATGTCTTCAGATTGGGTGTGAGGTAAGCCAGGTTATACCGAACTTTCCGCGTGCATCTGGCTGTTTTCCACTGGACTGTGCAGAACTGACCCCGTGTTCTGCCGTCCTGCGCTGTGAGGAGGCTCACGCTCTGCTTGGAGGCAGGGGCCTGCCTGTGGCTGGCGTGCACACATGCTTGCAATGCCACCGTCCCCGG
The DNA here is from genome assembly GCF_010015895.1 of Lontra canadensis. Lineage (NCBI taxonomy): Eukaryota > Metazoa > Chordata > Mammalia > Carnivora > Mustelidae > Lontra > Lontra canadensis. The sequence goes on from NW_022631105.1 coordinate 862,256, forward strand.
AGACACTGCCTGTTGGTGGCCCTGGGAATGCAGAGCACGGGCTGAGACCCGGGAGCTGCTCCCGAGGGCCCGGCGTGTGTGCCCAGAGCTGCAGGTGCAGCACGTTGGACTGCAGTGAACAGTGGCCCACAGGGAACCCGCATACATGGGGCACTTGTTGGCAGAGGGCGGCAGGTGGAGTGTTTTTTAGGTTTGTACCTAACCCACCCCAGAGGGCCTGCCGGGTCTTAGCCTGAGCAGCGGAGCTGAGTGTGCATGTGTGCAGATGTGTGTGCACGTGTGTGTGGTACACGGACAGGTGTGCAGGTGAGCTTGATGTGTGCTTGTGCACGAATGTATGTCACGTGTGTGTACAGGTGTGTGGCATGTATGTGATGTGTTTAGTGTGTCTTGTGTGTACAGGTGAGCACACGTAGCGTGTGTGTGCGGGTGGTGTGTGCAGTCACGTGTGTGTGTGCGTGTGCTGGGTGTATGTGCGTGCAGGTGTGCGTGGTGCGTGTCTGAGGATGCAGGTTGGCCGTTAGCTAACTAGGTGCTAAGTGACATTGTGCTGAGCCTGGGAGCAGCCCGGGTGCCCCCGTCCCTGACAGGTCCCGACGGTGCCTGAGGAGACAGCGGCCTCCGTCTGCACGTCATGCTGCGTCCTGGCCCCAAGGAGCTGGTGGCTGTGGCCCAGGCTGAGTCAGTGGCCCAGGCGGTGACTCTGATCCCTATTCTGGTTCTCCTAGAGTGTCTTTCGGGAACCCCACTTTCCCCACCCCTGGAAGGGTGAGGTCGCCGTGCCATTGCTCCCGGGCTGCTCTGGTGCTGGAAGCTGGTTCAGGGCCTAAATTTTCGCAGCTGGACCAGGCGCTCAGGCTCCGTGGGCTCTGGCTTTCTCGCTGAAGCAGGGACGGTGTTCTGGTGTTTCTGAGCTCACGGCTGCTGCACGAAGGGCCGCATCCCTGGCTCTTTGGAACTTGCTGTGGTCCAGAAGCTGGACGCTTCCCAGGGAGCAGACAGGCCCGCGCCATTAGCCGCTTGCACTCAGAGCGGCTCGGGTGACAGTGACGTCAGTGTTTCAGTGGGAGAACAGCCTCTTTTGGACCTGGTGCCGGGTCCTTCCCGCGCTGCACCAAGGGGCCCCGGGTGTTTGTGGCTGGAGGTCACGGTGTTGGTGAGTTAGGAGCCCTTGGCCACGGTGCTGTCCACCGCTCTTCTAACCACATGCAGTGGCTCTGACCATGGAAACCTCCCCTCCATGGCTTCCTCTGGGTCCGCAGCCAAAATGTTCTCTGGAAACCCCGCAGATGGGGACTTCTGAGCTCCCACCGTGGCATGGCAGCCCACTCCCACAGGACACGCGGCGGCCACAGTGTGTGTGGAGAGCCGCCCTTGGCTTCATCCCGTGGTGACCCAGGTCCGCCCTTGTTTCTCAGCGTCTCAGTCGCCTGTGCGTGAGCCGTGGCAGAGGCAGGTGCACGTCTCTAAGCGGAGCCGGGGGCTGGTTCTGTCCTTCCACTTTGCGATGCGGCTGTAGTCAGGCCTGGCTAAGCAGCGGGTGCGGCGGCCTGTCCTGGCCCAAAAGCGAGCCCATGTCCGCTCACGCTGCACGGACGTGGCTTTGTCCCCCAGTGACGTCAGGAGCGTCGGGCAACAGAGGCCATGAGGTGGTTTGGAAGCAGGAGGCTGGAGCACAGGTCCCGGCATCCCTCCGCCGCGAGGCTGACGCGGCCTCTCTCCATGCCATTCACACGGACGTGACGAGGATGCTTAGGCCGTGTCCAGCAGCTGGGCTCGTGGGAGTGACGACTGGGGTTACCGCCCGTAGTGGGTAGAATGCTGTCCCCAGAGCCACGTCCAGGTCCCAACCCCAGGACCAGAGATGCAGCCGTACTTGGAAAGAAGGACCCTGTAGATATCAACACATCGAGGTGGGTCGTACAGGGTTGAGGTGGGTCCTGGTCACGGAGAAGGAGCTGCCACGTGAGGACAGAGACGCACAGGCTAAGCCTGCATCACGAGGGGGCAGCGAAGGGGGAAGGCTGGCCGGCAGACTCCAGGAGCTAGCCGCGGCAGGAAGATCCCCATCCCCCCGAGCTCCCGCGGGAGCGTAGCCCAGCGCACGTGCGTGGTGGGAGTATGTGTGTCCAGAGCCGCGCGGGCTGTGTGCTTGCTGAGACCACCCAAGGCAGCACCGGCTCCGGGATGAGCCCGGTCAGCCTGAAGCGGGGAAGCGGAGCTGCCCAGCACAGTGGGTTGTGGTCTCATCCCTGTAACCGGCTCCTGGTTGGTTATTGAGAAAACCCTGACGTGCCGCACCGTAGGTCTGCGAGACTGAAGCTTTCTGCCCAGAAAGGTTCATTGCTTAGTCACGGACGAGGCCAGCGGGGCCCACGGCAGCCATAGGAGACCTCGGGGCATGTCCTGCCTATAAGGAGCGGGACCACAGCCCCTCCGCGGGCCGCCAGAGAGACGTCCGTCTGCCCTGCCTGGCGCTGCTCCCACGTCAGCCAAGCTCGGTGTCGGGATTTCCTGCCGTCGCACACAGGGAGCGCTCACACGTGTGCTCACTTGGCAGGGAGGCCGTGTGGACAGACGTCTTCCCGAGCTGCCCGGTCGGGGTACCAAGCAGGGCGGGCCAAGTATCCGTTCACAGGCAGCATGGCAGGGATGAGCCCCAGGCCCCACCTCTGCCCCAGACCCCACCTCCGCCCCGGGTCCCCTCTGCTCCGCCCCGGTCACTGCCCTTGGCACCTGTCTTTCTTCTCTGCCTCTGTTTTCGCCACCGCCTTCCCGGAACCCCAGAGAGCGGGGAAGGGGAGATCCGCTGGCTCTGGCTACACCGCGTCGAGCCTGGAGCCTGGCCACCGTCACTGTGCGGGGCCGGGCAGGGAAACCCTCCCGCTCACCTCTGTCTTCCTCATGCCCCGGGCACATGCACGGGCAGCAGGACAGCCCAGGTGCAGGAACAGTGATGCCACCACAGGCCTGGCCTGGGCTGTGCTGCTCTGTGGTCTCGGGCACGTGACAGCCACTCTGGGCCACAGGGTGAGTGAGAAGCCGGCCCCCGGGGCATGGGACAAGTGAGTGAATGAGGAGTCGGGGGCTCAGTGCCAGGCCCCACGGCCGTGAGATGCAGAACCTGGCTACAGCTGTCACCCCAGCCCCGGCCACCTTGCCCCCCCCGGCCTGTCTGTCCCCTCAGCAGATGTTTACTGAGCCTCCACTTAGGGACAGACTTCGTATGAGCTGCAGGGAACCTGCCACCTGCCGGGCCTGCCCTTCTGGGCTCAGGATCTCGGGGATGTCCAAGCGCACACGTGTAATGAGCAGAGGGGGGCAGGGCAGGCCTGGGACCCAGTGAGGGATGTGGGAGCACAGCCTCGACAGCACGAATGCCGTGCCCAGGGGGAGGGGTGCAGGCACCGTGCAGCTGCACTGTAGCCTGGGGGACATGGCGGGTGGGTCCGTGACTGTTTCTTGTTCTTCACCTGAGGTAGGAGCTTGAGCGGCCAACGGGGTGGTGGCCGCAATTCCTGTGCCCACGGGCACCAACGGGAGCAGATGGACCCCGGCTAGAGCCAGCCGAGAGGGGGTGGGCACAGAGGGGGTCCCCGGGGAGGCAGCCGTCCCGTCGTGGCCACTGCGTCCATCTGCGGCTCTTGTGAGGTTTGCGAACTGTGAGGATACTCCGTGTCAGGTACGTGTCCCTGTCTTGACTGTTGAGCTGGCACTTAGCAGAGGCCTGTGACCCCAGCGTCTTTCCCAGCGGACACTCCTGTCCCGGGTTCTGTGCAAGTCAGGCAAGTGTCCTTCTGTTGACTTGAGAAACACTGACCTGTGAACAGTCAGAGGGGCAGCTCCGTGATGATCCAGGCGTGTTAACGAAGTGACAGCCGTCCGCTGACTTCTCGGTTTGGTCACGATTGGGCACATTGGAAGCCCCTTCACGTTAGAGATACAGCGGCAGAGTACAAGCGGGTTAGCAGGGTCACCGCAGAAGCAGGCGCGCAGGAGGCCCCTGAGGCAGAACCTTCCCCAGGAGGAGGTAGTTGTGTGAGAACTGACCTGAGATTTGGCCAGTAAAGGGTTAGTTGGAAATGTCCCCTAGCTGACCCCAGAGGCCCTTAGAAAGTTTTAAACGCTGACCCAGCCCTGGGCACATGGCAGAAACTTGGTTCTGTTGAAAATGAGTACAAGAGTGACTCACAAAGCGGTTCTTCGAGCCTGTCGTGTGGCTGGATGGTGGGCGGGATGAGCACATGCTTCCCAGGACCCCGGGGCGCAGGCGAGGTCCCCTGTCTGGCAGTGGGACGGGCATCACGCGGTCACACACAGAAGTGGGGGTAGGTTGGGTGTGACGTGTCTTACAGAGTGTCTGTTAAGGAGACCTCCCAGGGTCTGGGGGGGCGTGACTGCCTTCTAGGCGGTGACGAGCAGGTTGAGGGAGCCGGCAAAGCCTTGTGGGGTGGGAAGGCATTCCCGCCGAGGCAGGCACCGCCAGAGTGTGGTGCAGAGGGGGTGCTGGAAAGCTGGGCTGGTGGTGGCCATCCTCCACGGGCAGCCAGAGAGCGGACAGTGTGGAGAAACCAGGGAGAATGAGTGCTGGGCCGTGGGGCTCGGAGCATGAACGCAGGAAGGAGGGGACAGTGGTGGGGTTTGGAGATTGACGGGGCGGAGAGGAGGACGGTGAGGGCTAAGTCAGGAGCGAGCGGCTGCCAGACCCCCGACTCTGTCCACATGGAGACAAGGAAGCAACGATGGACCCATCACATGGGACGGGATGGGGCCGTGGCGTCTGCCACAGAGCCTGGTCTGGGGCAGAGGGTGTGGAGCCCGGTGTCGCCCGTGGACACACCCGACAGTCCAGGAGGTGTGGGGTCCACCCCACAGCCGGGCCTGCTCGGAGGCCACAGAAGGTATCTGAAGCATTTGCTGGACAAACTGCATCGTGGGAGGGAATGTGTGTTTGCCCCGGACCGCCCTCCCCTGCGAATGCAGGTCCGGTGGTGTTTCCTCCTCCCTCCCTTCCGTCATCCCCATCCCAGCGGAGGTGACCCCAGTCCCTCTCAGGGTACGGGTCCGTGCTGGCTTCCTTTGTAGGAGCAATGCCCGCCCTGTCACATGCCCAGGAAAGGTCTAGGGGGATGCCTGAGAGCGGCGCCACGTCGTCCCTTGTGGCCACCTCCACTTCACGTGTCCCCAGCAGCCGGGTTCCGAAGGGAGGCGCACCGGCTTCCACGCTGGCCCTGGGGCGTCCCCAGATCTTCCTCAGCCGAACACTACTCACGCGACCGGAAGCTTACACTCAGCTTCCTGGAACGCGCTGTTACGTTTAAACGTTTTTCTCTTACCACGTAATCCGAGTGCCTTGAGCAACTTAGGACAAGACACGATAAGAGAGTTTGTTTCCTGCCACGTCTTCCTGCTCGGCCCCCACAGAGCTCTTGTGTGCGGCGGCCCCGAGCCTGCCCCGTCCCGCACTCTCCGCACACATCCCACAGCCGAGCTTCTGTACCGCCGCGGCACCGAGAGGAGAGGCAGGGCCTCCGCGTCTCCCGAACTCGTCCAGTGGAGCCCCAGATGGAGCCGCGGCGGCCGCTCTGAGCCCGGGGCACCTTTCAGTCAGTTCCTCATGGGGCATCTGCCCCACCACGAGCTTTTCCAAACCGTCACTGGTGTGAAGCCTGTCTCACACCCTCGTGCTCTCTGAGATTCCCCCACAAGCCACCACACCTGTCCCCAGCCACAAACCCCTTTATGAAAATCACTTCCACTGGCCTCGTTCGTGGTTGAAAGAGTAACCAACCCGCCCCCGAGTCGGTGATGGCGAAAAGACAAAGCTGTGTTTGTGACGGGTGATGCGCCCCGGGGGTGCTCAGAGGCAGGCGTGGGTGGGGCCAGATGGCTCAAGGGGACAGGGGTGTGAGTCAGGCGGACACAGGTGCGTCTCAGGCCCTCTCAGCCCACACCCTGCGGACGCGTGGCCCCACGGGGACATGGTGGCTCGAGAGGGCGGCGTGGCTGGCCAACTGTGCTGCTGCGACAGGTTACATCCAGAAGGCCCCCACGTGTGGCCAAGAAGGGACGACGCCCACCCCCGGGATGACGACCCAAGGCTGCCTCCAGGAAGCATTTCTGGCCGTGAATTTCTGAACCAAACATCACTGAATTCGTTATTTAGAAAACTGTCTCCGAAATCAACCACAAAACCCAGGGTCGTTGCTTTTAGAGGACTTCAGGGAAGGCTTTCCGTCAACGCTCACGATCTCGTTTTCACCGTCGGAGTTCTGCTCCGTCCTGAAAAGAATGCCAGAAGCCAACGAACAAGTGAACGGACATCAAAGGAGATCACTTACGATAAGAAAATGTTATGCATAATAAACATTAGCACGTGCTTAACAAAAAAATTTCCTCCAGTAGAAGTCATTCCCATGTTAATTCAGTCCGTCCGTCTAAGGTAATACAACCTCTTTGAAACAGTCTGGGCTTTAGTGCCCGGATCAGAGGCCGAATTTCCATCACCTGATGAGCTCATCGGATGTGACAGCCCCGGCACGGACGGGGAGTCTCCTGTCAGGAGCTTCTCGTCAGAGACGAACAGGCGACCGCCTATATCCACGCCCCCCACGCAGGAGTTACAGCAGCTCCTCCCCGCCTCCGCGTCTACCTGGAAATCCTCGCAAATTCAGACGCGGCGCTTCTGTTTCCAGCTGGCTTTGCCTGCAAAGCTGCGCGCGGACGCCTGGCAGCCTGGTCTAAGTTCGGCGTGTTTTGACATGTAAATTTACATGAGGCATATTTAATCGGTCACAATGATATGCTAATTGGATTCATCTGTGAACTGAATAAAAAGCACATTTGGAGAGAAATGAAGTGCACTTATTACCAGCTGAGGCACTCTGTGACCAGCATGGCGCACCATCGAAATGCCAGAGGATGAGGGGGCCAGGTACGCGGTGGGGACACGCGACGGCCCTGGTGCCAGGAGCTCTTCTAGCTGCACGCTCCGCGCGTGCGTAGCTACTGCCACGGGCCTGTCCTCGTTCTCTTTGGGCCCGACCCTGGAGATCCCTCGGGACGCCACACACCAGAGAAAGCGGTAAATCCATGATGAGAGTGTGAGCGTGCACGCATGAGCACACACGAGTGTGAGCACAGACGTGTGTGAGGGTGTGAATGCATGTCAGTGTGTTGCAGAGGCACGTGTGTGAGCACACCTGAGTGTACAAGCATGTGCGTCTGCATGTGAGCCTGGTGTGTGCGCGAGTGTGTGGCTGTGCAGTTGAGTGTGAGCACAGCGTGGACGTGTGAAGGTGAGTGCAGGCGTGTGCGAGCGTGGAGGCACGTGTGAGTGTGCGGGCGTGTGTGAGCACTCGTGTGTGTGTGAGTGTGTATCAGCCTGCAGAGGGCAGGAGTGACTTGTGTGAGTGTGCAAGCTGCTGTGTGAGCGCTCGCAGGTGTGAGTGTGTGGGTGCAGCGCCGAGGACGGGCTTCCTTCCGCCGGCCCCGAGTCAGTCGCAGCTTAGGGCGTCTGTGGGAGTGGAACTCAGACCGGGCCGTCCGGCGCCCTCCTGCGTGCCTTCCCGCGGGCGCAGATGCCCGGGCTCCAGGATCTCCACCGGGCTAGGCCTCCGGGTCGGCAGGTGCAGGGCCGGAGTCTGCAGGCTCCCTGCCCCCCCACACCCTCCCTGCACATGGCGGCTGCCCCGGTTCTCTGGTTGGCACACCTCGCCTTCGTGGTCTGGGGTCAGAAACCAGCAAAGGGAGGCAAAGTGCGAGCTCGTCTGGGTCCGGGGCTCCCGGGGCCCTACCAGCGTCTCGCCATCCTTCAGCCCTTCTCGTCACACACTTGCTCACTTGTGCTCTGTGCGTGGCACGGGCAGTGTCTTCCTGTGCTCTTGTGGTTGGGGATGGACTTTGGAAGTCCAGCGGCCACTCCGCGTGAGGCCGTGGGCGTGAGTGGCCGATCCAGTGCAGCTGCATGGGGACAGGGCTGGCGTAGCCTCCGTGTCTCCGGTGTCTTCCTGTGTGAACGTGAGGGGGGAGGGATGGATAGATTTTCCTCTTCAGTACACAGGCCTGTGGGGAGGTGGGGGAAAGGATCTGCAAGGCAGGGTGGGGGAGGGTGGTGGATCCGCCCCAGCCCAGCCCTCGGGGGAGGGTCCCGTCATAGGACGCCCCCCTGGCATGGCAGTGCCGCCTGTGCCTGCAGAAGGCTGGGGACCACACAGAGAGCCTGCGGCACGTGGCTCTCCAAGCCCTCAGGAGGGAGGAGTCAGGATTGTTGCTGGCACCCTCTGAGTTCTCCGTGAATTACTGGAGGACTTCCTGGAGGCGGCCGGCTTGAGCCCTGAGGTCACAATTGCCATCAACTTGCTGCTGCCGGTTAGGCTGGAAGATGCTGAGCTCAGGAGATGGTAACGAAAATGGCGTCCCCAAGTGCTCATGACCCCCGACTTAGTAAATGGGGTATTCTGTGAATTACGGGTATTTTTGGTCCTAAGAGAATGGAGAAATCAAAGACTCGTTGCTTTTAAAATAGCCCATGAAAGTCTGCGTCTATCGAACGGTTGTACTCTTTTCACCGTGATTCTGTCAACAGTGTTTTACGTGGAACCTGTCTTAGGCCGCGTAAGGAGTGGTTTGGCTTGGACACATCTTTCCAGAATACGCTCGTTTTAGGAACCGGGTGCCTACCGCTCTGCTCTTTATTTTTGGGCTGACAAGAGGGGATGGTTAACGATGGGTGATGTGAGCCCGGGCACCCCCCTCTTGAAGCTGGCACAACGGTGGCCAAGCCGTGATGACTGAGCACCCAGCGTCTACCAGGCGGCGTTCTTTGAGATGAGCCAAGTGTCAGCCTCCAGCTTGCGGTAGGAACCATGAAGTTGGCCCGGCTCCCTGGGGAGCTTCAGAGTCCGCCGAGGGTCCAAGGGAGCGAGTCCTGGCCTCGGGCCTGCGGAGTCTAGAGGAGGGGGTAGGAGACAGGGCAGGGGAAGGCAGGCTGGGAGCAGGATCCATCGAGAGTGGGCAGCGAGGGCAGCGCAGGGATCCCCCACCACAGTGCCTGGGGACGGCAGGGACGGCGGCCAGCGGATGGAGGGCCTCGGGGGAGGCAGGGGGGAGGCAGAGCAGCTCCGTTCTCTGGAGGAGCAGAGTGACGTCGACAGGAGGCAGTGGGAGAAAAGGCTGCTGGAGGGGACGGTGGGATGTGGCAGGTCTGGAAGGCCGGACGAAGAGGTCAGTGGTGCTTTGCCTTCCGAGACCTGAGCCGGTGACCGTCTACCCCTCTCGGCGCACCCTTCCTCCCCCAAGAACGGTAGGAAGGTGGCCCCGGGCACAGTGCCTGCCGTGCGACACCAGCTTGGACACGTCGGCTGCCTATGTCTGCACGAGCGGACGGACACCCCACTCACACGGTTCCCCAGAAATGGAGGGGCGACCGCCCAGCCCAGTGCAGAGCGAAGCACAGAGGTTTCCGTCCAGGGACCCAGCCTCAGAGGGCGGCGGCGAGGGTGCTGTTCTCGTCACTCCCCTGTGACTCCTGTGCCTATGAATGAACGTTTGAGGCTGCAGAGCCCTGGCACAGTGCCCCGTCACTACGAGAATGTGGGTCTGAGGAAACGAGGACGGGCGGGAGAGACCTGGGCACGTGCAGAGGGAGAGGCGCCGTCCTCCTGCAGGTCTGTGTGGCCGCAAGAGAAGACGGGTCCCCAGCCGCAGCGCTCGCACGTCAGGGGGTCGGACAGGCATGGCGTCCCCAGCATTCTGCTATGCGTCCAAACAGAAAAGTCAGAGAACAGAGCCTAACCGTGTGTGTGTGTGCACACGTGTGTGCGTGTGTGTGCGTGCGTGCAGGCATATGCGTGTGTGTGTACATGCCCACATACAGGGCATGTACACACAGGGACCCGCACGCATATAGGATCATTAGTCTTTACACGTGTGTTCTTAGGAGGAAAATGCCCTCGTGAGAGAGGTCTGTGTGCTACTCTGGCTGCCGTCCACGTCTGCCCGTCCTCTCTGTCCCTGTTACTGCCCCGTCCTGCCACCCCACCTCATACTCGATGAGTGTCTGCCCCCACATGTGTCCCAACGCCAGGTCTCTGTGCACAGCCCCAGCCTGACTTTCTGAAGTGCCACTTGGGTCAGGAAACTCCAGGTCACCCCACTGCTGAGCCTTGGCCGTCGGTCTGTCCGTCCGGTCCCAGGCACCAGCTACATGCTCCCTGGCCACAGCAATGTTCTGTTGGGTCTGTAGTTCTGTCACGGCGCCCATGCCACTGTGCCCATAGACGGGGCCCTGCCAGCCCTTCCCCGAGCCTGCAATGTCACCTCAGCTCTCTCTTGGAGTTGCTGCCATCTGTTTTGGACATTGTCATGCGTGTCCCTCCTTTTCTTCCTTGATCAAAGCCCACCTGTGGGAGGGAAAGGAAACTAACCACCTGCCTTGGCTCATTTTGTAAGTAAATATGGTGTGTGCTTGCCTGCTCGGGTCTGACTCCTGCGGCCGTGACTGCCACAGCTAAGCCGTGTCTCAGGGATGGCATCCCTCTCTGTCCCCTGGAGAGGGCACCCACGTGTGTGAGGTACACTCTGTGTGGGGTAGACACGCAGCTGACACAGGGGAACAGGTGCATTCTCATGGGACAGTAACGCACCCAGAGGCTCCAGGCAGCAGGGTGAGAGCTGGCCTCCCCTGCGTGTCAGCAGCTCCCTTCCTTGTCACTGGTCTGCCTCCCGCCCCTCCGCTCTGATCTGGAAGGATTAAGGTTAAATTAAAACGAAGCATGTGATGGATTTAGACAGACCTCTTGGCAAGCGTGTGGGGCTGGCACAGAGCTAGGGGCACAGCCCGGGAGGGAGGAGGGGGGCTTGGCTCTCCAGTGGAAGCTGAGGGATTCCGGCTGAGAAGGGCATTCCCACCTCCCCAAGATGGGGATCCAGGAAACGTGCTGTAGGAGACCAGGCGCATCTCCACACATCTTCCCTCCGCGCCGACCGAGGTTGCTCCGGCAGCTCCTGGATGCCCTCCACCCTGGGTGTCGGCTGCGACACTGCTGGGAGAGCGTGCCGCAGGAGGAGGTCACGGACCGGCATGAGGTCCCCAAGGGCAGCGCGCCGGGACAGGCAGTGCCAGGGCTCCAGGACCCTGCACTTCCTCCGGCGGGGGGTCACCGGCCAGCCAGCAGCTGCTCGCGAGGCCTTTGCTCTCCTGAGTGCTCGGGCTCCAAACGATGCGACGGAAGATTTCACCCGTAATCTCCGAAGTGTCTTCCCCTCAGCAGAGCCTGGGGCGCACCGGCCGGGCCCGCAAGCTGCCTGCGCCTCCCCCAGCTTCCCCTCGGTCGTGTGCCCTGCTCCGTGCGTCTTCTCACCCATGCAAGTCCCAGGAACGCGGCGCCGGCCAGCTGCCCGCGGCCTTGCCCCGGGAGCCATGAGCTTTACGCGGGAGAGTGAAGGTCTGCAGACCTCACGAATGTAAACATCTTTCCAGTTCTCATTTTTATGATGAAAAGAACTTCATTCTCCGGCCTTTGGGAGCCTCCTGGCCTAGGGACAAGCTAAGCTTTCCTTTCTCACAACTCTCTCTGCCAGAACAAACGTAGCGACACTGCACGTGGCGGACGTTCCCCCGAAGCCGCAGCCTCTTCCGGCCGAAGCAGCCCCAGGTCTCCTCTGTGCGTGGCCTGTGGGGTTTGAGGCGTAAGCCCCCGGTCAGTGTGGGACACGCACACGCACACACACACGGTGAGCTCAGTGCCAGTTTGATGGGTAGAACCTAGTTGTGTACTTAAAGTACGGGAAGTTACTTACAGACACACAAGAGCGGCGAGCGGTCCGGATCCCAGCTCTGTCCAGGCAGTCGCCCGTGTCCCGCTCCACGCGCTCGTGGCCACGGTTCGCTGCTCATGGTCATTCCGGCTCCGAAGCATCTCAGAGTGGCTCCCAGGCGCCCTTCTGGGGAGCTGTCATCCCTGAGGTGCTGCCTCGTGGTTAGACTGAACGTCTCGGGGCTTGTGTGCCTGAGAGCACGTCTCATCCAAGCCGCCCCGACGCCCCTGCTGGGGCACTCGTGTGGTCGTCTCGGCGGTGGCCGCCGTCCCAGCGCCACGCCCTCCTTCCCTGCTGCTGTCCCCGCACACGGGCTCGTGGCTGGATTTGGTGTGCCGGCAGTGTCACCAGGAATCGGGGTCCAGAGCCCCGGCTCTGCCCATGGCTCTGAGCCGTGTCTTTGCTCCTCCCGCCGCAGCTGCCCTGTCTGATCCCCTCACAGGGGCTCTTTCTTTGGGGGTGCAAGTAATTTAGAATGGGCTCCAGAGTAGTCCGTGTTTAGTGGGCACACCAAGGACACGCGCATCGGAATGCTGCTTTTTGTTTTTAATGACTGCGGAGGCGAGCCTGAAGGGAGAGAGGGGGCAGGAGTCAGACGGGGACGGAGTAGCTGAGAAGAATGCCCCGCTCTGTCCAGGCCTCCCGCCCTCTGTCCCTCCCGTCATCCCGTTCTCAGCCCCCATCCCCCTGCGTCCTGCGTTCGCTGCCCGTCCACCCCCTTTCAGTTGGCCGCAGGCTGCTGTGCACAGGGCAGAGTCAGGAAACCGTGTGGTCTGGTCGGGTCAGCCTCAGCTTCCTGATGCTGGGGCCGACGGGGTCACTTGGGCGGCGAACCCCTTTTTGAGGATGGTGGTGCCATGATGAACTATAAAACGTGAGCTCGGGCTTCTCTGGCCGGTGCGTTGTTGCCCGTGGCACTGCGGCGACCGCGTTCTTGCTTCTGCTGAGTCCGTCCCAGGGCCTTTCGGAATCGTCCGCAGCTGCAGGAGGGCGGGCTTGCTCTGGCGCCCTGGGATTCAGGACAGAGTTTCGTGAGCGGGTCTGTAAACGTCCCGTTTCGTTTCCTGGCCACCCTGTCCCTGCTCAGAAACGGGTCTCCTCGCAGCGGACCTTCGAGGACGGGGGCAGACCCTCTCCTGCTGGGTGCCTTCTGCTGTCGACACCCGACGGCTCCTGTGGGGAGTCTGCGTGGGGACACGGTTTTGCCTGTGAGTGTTTTTGTTGAAAAACTCAGCATCCCTTTCACGTTAGGCAACAGGAGTGAAGTCCTGCTGCTGTCCCATCGCCAGCCTGTGGGTCCACAAGGCTGGACACGGAATCAGCGCGCCGGAGTAGAGATGACAGTTCCGTCTGCACGGAGTGTGGAAACCTTGCGTTTCTTCCCGTAGATCTGAGGCGCGCTTTCTCCTCGCGCCATGTGTGCTCTCACCAGCCCTCCCCCCGGCGCCCCCCCCCCCCCGCTGTCTTGCGCTTTCCTCGACGGCTGCAGAATGGCCAGACGATTCCCACACCTTCTAGAAACGTCATGAGTGTGTGTGTGTGTGTGTGTGTTTGGAGTTCACAAAAGAGGACGCCGCAAGCTTTCCCTCGGGCAGGGCCACGCAGCATAACATCGGGTCTTCCCAGGCGCTTCCTTAGCAGCTGTTTTCCAGCGTGCGTGGGCCGCAGAGGCGCATGCCAGCACTTGCTTCCTGGCGTGCGGACCACAGGCGTCCCCTACCACAACCCGAGGTGTCAGCGAGACCCTGACCGGGGTTCCCGACCAGCCGTGTCCTGTCAGGTGTGGCTGTGTGCTCGGACCGGCAGCGTCCCTGTTCTCCGCGGTTTTCCCTGAGGAGCGAGGAAAACCGACAAGGAACAAGTCAACAGCACATAGTCGACCGTGAAGGGATGTGATGAAGATAGAGCAACGGGTGCAAATGGAAATATTATATCCGTTACGTTCAGTATTAGTTGCAGTACGTGATCTCTCATGTCTTTCTGAATTTGTCATTCCTGCGGGTGGAGGGGCCTGAGCTCCGAGAGCGCGGGCGGAGTCACGCCTCTGCTTTCCCCACGCTCGCCCGGCTCTTGGGGCCTGCCGCTCTGCTCTGGCGGGACTTCTGGCCGACTGGAGTACTTAACCGGAGCCGCCCTCCGTCGTCCGTGTGCTGCGCCCCCCGAGCTAACCACGAGGCGTCTGATCTGTTCCCCAGCCTCGACGTTTCTGGCTCCTGGCTTCTCTGTGCTGTAAGTTTGGAAATTCACTCATTCCTTCGTCCGGATGTGCGGTCTACACGTGATTTAGGTGCTTTGGGGCGTGTACTCCCTGGTGTGTCCTGCTACCGGATGGAGAAATGGCCCAGCACAGCTCACAGGTGAAAGCACGTGTCCTCCAGAATCTCTTGGCGTCTTTAATTACAACCTCTCTTAATACAGGATGTCTCTCTGTTGACATTGAGCTCCTTGAAGGCCTAATACAGGGAACACCTGTACACAGAGAACTCAGAACCACGAGATTAGTACGTGCTCGGCAAGGTACAAGCATTAATAAAGGAGCTAGACATGGCGTGAAGGGAGTCTGTCTTTTCAAACACAGACTTAATCATTCGCAAGAGGCGAAGAAGTACAGGAAAGAGTCGCGTGACAGGTAGCCGTTAGCAGAGACTGACACGGACCTTACAAGAACCAAACCCACATAAACTTAGTTCCTTTTTTTCTGGACCTAAGTAACTGTTCACGTGTTTCTTTGGCTGTAGATTTCCCAAGAGGAAAAATACTGAGTATTTGCAGTTTTCAATTATTTCTTTATGTCAACAGTCTTAAGAACTACTTGGGGAAAATTAAATTTTTATACAATGTATTCTTATTCTTACTTTTAATTTCCTCTAATAATGACTGGGTCTTTTTCAAGTGCCTCAGCTTTCCTCCTATTCCTGCAACAGTCCCAGCAAGCTTTCTCCCCTGCCCCAGGGCCTTTGCACCGCTCTTCCCAAAGCCTGGAATGTTTCCCCTTAGATATTTGCATAGCTCTGTACATACATCTGATTCTCACCTACATTATTTTCCTTCTCACTGAAGAGTTTTTTTTAACATTTCTTTCAAGGCAGACCAACTGTTGATAGAATCCTTCAATTTTTGTTATCTGTAAAAGAATTTCTCCTTTACTCTCAAAGAATAATTTCACTGGATACAGGACTGCTGGGTCAGTGTGTTGTAACATCTTAGGTATTTAATTTCATTCTCTTCTTGCTCGCGTGGTTTCCGAAACAAAGCCAATGTAAGCTGCCTTTGCTTCTTGGCAGGTTAGGTGTTTTGTCTTTGGCTTATTCAAGATTTTCTCTTTGTCTTTGATTCTCTACAGTTTGAATAATATGCCAAAGCGTGGATGGGGTCGATTGTTAATGATCGATGCTCTCTGAGCTTCCTGGATCTGTGGTTTACTGTCTGTCATTAGTTTTGAAATTTCTAAGCCATTATTATTTGGAATCTTTCTTCTGTTCCTTTCTTTCTTGTTCTTCTGGTCGTCCCGTTACACATGCGGTGAACCTCTTGTAATGTGTCCCACAGTTCATGGATATTCTGTCCCATCTTGTCATTTTTCTTCTCTTTGCAAGGCCGTTTGAGGGGTTTCTGTTGACATATCTTCAAGCTCGCTGGCTCTTCCGTTGGCCCCGCGTAGGTTTACCCTTGAGGGTGTCAAAGGTATTCATTGTTTCTATTACCTGTTTGATTTCTAGCATGTTCTCGGATTTTCCATTCCTCTGCTTGCGTTATTCACTGTTACTACACGTTGCCCACTTTTTCTGATGAAGTTCTTAGCCTATTAATCACGGATATTTAAGTTTTTGGTCTGAGGATTCCAAACTCTCTACCATTCAGAGTCTGATTCTCATGCTTGCTTTGTCTCTTCACACGGTCTTTGTGGTTTTGCCTTTTATCTTGCCTTGTAGTTTTGTTTAAAACCAGCCGTGACCTACCAGACAAAAGGAACAAGCAAATGGGCCTTTGGTGTGGGGTTTATGTTTATCTGGCCATGACTGGGCTCTGTTGACTGTGTGCCGTGGCTGTAGGTGGCAGAGGCCAGAAGTTCCTCTAGGGACTTGTTTTGTTCCCTACATTTTCTTTAGGTTTCCCTAGAGACTTTAAAGATAAGGTCTGAGCTGTGCAGTTCTTGTAGCTCTAATTCCCCAGATGGGCACTGTCGTGGTGAGGGGTGGAGGGACGGGAAGTTATGGTCCTGTGATTGCGTCTCATAGTCTTTGAGTGGCCAGTGCCTGAGGCTGTGACCTTCACATGCATCTCTCAGCCCTCTTTCTTTCTCCCTGAGAGATACGGATGGGATGGAGGGGCTGGAACGGGCTCTGTGGAAACAGACTGTTGATGGATGAATGGCTAAAGAAAATTTGGCACACACACACGCACGATGGAATATTGCTCAACCATAAAAAGGGAACTCTGCCATTGACAACAACATACATGAAGTTTGAAGGCATTATGCTAAGTTAAATAAACCAGCATTTATAAGGTTATAATTGATAAAACATTATATTTGTATCTTTGAGGTGTTACAAATGTTATGTATTAATATACACTATACATTTATAGGTAAACACTTTGTATTACATGTGTTATAAGATTTTATCACTTAATATGTAGTATTATATTTGAGTACTAATCCTTTGTCAGTAAATTCTATATGCTACGAAAATAAAGATACTGCTTATCTTTTATCTTTATATATGGTATCTTTTGCACAGAGTTTTCTAGAAGTCAGGCTTATCAAATTGATCGATACTCGCTTTATAGTTTGGGCTTTTTGGGTCTCTGTTGTGGTGTCTTTCTTTATAGTGATGTCACAAAAATAATTGCTAGTATCCTCTTCCAGAATTTTAGGCTTTAATCCATCTGGAATTTTTTGCTGTTGTTGAGAGATAGAATTTTTTTTAATTTTTAATTTTTTATTAACATATAATGTATTCTTAGCCCCAGGGGTACAGGTCTGTGAATCGCCAGGTTTACACACTTCACAGCACTCACCACAGCACACCCCCCCCACAATGTTCATAACCCCACCCCCCTCTCCCGACTCCCCCCTCCCCCCAGCAACCCTTAGTTTGTTTTGTGAGATTAAGAGTCTCTTATGATTTGTCTCCCTCCAGATCCCATTTTGTTTCATTTATTCTTCTCCTACCCCCCAAACCCCCCACGTTGCGTCTCCACTTCCTCATATCAGGGAGATCATATCATAATTGTCTTTCTCTGATTGACTTGTTTCGCTCAGCACAATACCCTCTAGTTCCATCCACATTGTCGCAAATGGCAAGATTTCATTTCTTTTGATGGCTGCATAGTATTCCATTGTGTATATATACCACATCTTCTTTATCCATTCATCTGTCAGTGGACATCTAGGTTCTTTCCATAGTTTGGCTATTGTGGACATTGCTGCTATAAACATTGGGGTGCATATGCCCCTTTGGATCACTACGTTTGTATCTTTAGGGTAAATAGCCAGTTGTGCAAATGCTGGGTCATAGAGTAGCTCTATTTTCAACTTTTTGAGGAACCTCCTTGCTGTTTTCCAGAGTGGCTGCCCCAGCTTGCATTCCCACCAACAGTGTAGGAGGCTCCCCTTTCTCCGCATCCTGCAAGATAGAATTTTATCTCTGTCCCCGTAGTCAACTGTCCTAGTACCTTTTACTAGGTGGTTTCAATATCCTCTCTTCCTCTGACCGGTGATGTCACATCTGTTCAGTGACATCATATATGTTGTATACCCCAGTCCCACATGCAGATACTATCTTCCTAGCTTCTGAGTTTTGCTGGTGATTGTATTTGTCCATCTTGCCAAGATCGTGCTTGTCAAGTTCCCGAGAAAGACTGATGAGATTTTTCAATCAGGGTTCTGTTTATCACATAGCTTAGTTTGGACAGAATTGGCACATATCCAATCTTGGGTCTTCCCATCCATATAACATGGTGAATTTAGGTTTTCATTATCATTTATTGAGTTATTCCTTTCTCGTATTAGTTTTCCTTTTAAGTTCTTAAAATATTTTGTAAAGTTTTTTGAAGTCCTGTAATGTGAGTGGATTATTTTTAAATTAATTTCTAGTCATTTAAAAATGTTTAAAATTATTATTGTATAGCAATTATAGAAAACAATGAATGCTTTTCAAGATTTTAAAAATAGCTACCTTGTGATCCAGCAATTTCACTTCTGGGTATTTATTAAAAAAAAAAAAACCCAAAAGAAAAATAAAATCACTATGTTGAAGAGATAGGTCACCTGTGTTCAGTGAAGTGTTATTTAAAATAGCCAATATGTGGAAACAGACTGTTGATGGATGAATGGATAAAGAAAATTTGGTGCGCGCGCGCACACACACACACACACACACACACACGATGGAATATTACTCAGCCATAAAAAGGGAACTCTGCCATTGGCAACAACATACATGAAGTTTGAAGGCATTATGCTAAGTTAAATAAACCAGGCAGAGAAAGACAAATGCTGTATGATCTCACTAATATGCAGAATCTAAAAAACCAACCTCATAAAACGGGAAAATTGTGGTTGCCTGGGGCGGGTAGGGGGAGGTTGGGAATGGAGAGATGTTGGTCAAAGGATACAAACTTCCAATTACAAAATGAGTAAGTTCTGGGGATCTAATATCCAGCGTGGAGACTATGTTAATAGTTACTAATGCTGTGTTTTGTGCTTGGAAGTTGCAAAGGGAGTAGATCTTACAAGTTCTCCCAGCACAGAACAGTGACCAGGAGATGGGGTGGATGTGTTCACCACTTAGTGTGGCCGCATCTCAGGTGTACGTTGTATCCAGTCCTCATGACGTGTGTCTTAAGTTTACAAAGTGTTACATTCCAGTCATATCTCCATAAAGATAGAAAGGTAACAAACAGTTTAACAGCTTAATATTTTAAAAAAGAAAAAGGTAAAATTATTAATTTATGATTGGTTGCTGATGTAGAGACACTTGGTTTTCTGCTCTGACCTTGTGTCTCGCATCTTTGAGGAAACTTCGTGTTAGTTTTACTTGCTTGATGGTAGATTCTATATGTAGGAAAACGTATCCCCAGCTTCAAATTGTTTTCTTCCCTTCAAATCCTGTATATCATTTTTTTAAAATTTATTTTTAGCATAACAGTATTCATTGTTTTTGTACCACACCCAGTGCTCCATGCAGTCCGTGCCCTCTCTAATACCCACCACCTGGTTCCCCCAACCTCCCACCCCTGCCCCTTTAAAACCCTCAGGTTGTTTTTCAGAGTCCATAGTCTCTCATGGTTCACTTCCCCTTCCAATTTCCCTCAACTCCCTTCTCCTAACTCTCCATGCTATTTGTTATGCTCTACAAATAAGTGAAACCATATGATAATTGACTCTCTCTGCCTGACTTATTTCACTCAGCATAATCTCTTCCAGTCCCGTCCATGTTGCTACAAAAGTTGGGTTTTCATCCTTTCTGATGGAGGCATAATACTCCATAGTGTATATGGACCACATCTTCCTTATCCATTCGTCCGTTGAAGGGCATCTTGGTTCTTTCCACGGTTTGGCGACCGTGGCCGTTGCTGCTATGAACATTGGAGTACAGATGGCCCTTCTTTTCACTACATCTGTATCTTCGGGGTAAATACCCAGTAGGGCAATATACAATGGAAAAAAGTCTCTTCAATAAATGGTGCTGGGAAAACTGGACAGCTACATGTAGAAGAATGAAACTCGACCATTCTCTACACCATACACAAAGATAAACTCAAAATGGATAAAAGACCTCAACGTGAGACAGGAATCCATCAGAATCCTAGAGGAGAACATAGGCAGTAACCTCTTCGATATCAGCCACAGCAACTTCTTTCAAGATATGTCTCCAAAGGCAAAGGAAACAAAAGCCAAAATAAACTTTTGGGACTTTCAAAATCAAAAGCTTCTGCACAGCAAAGGAAACAGTCAAGAAAACAAAGAGGCAACTCACGGAATGGGAGAAGATATTCACAAATGACAGTACAGACAAAAGGTTGATATCCAGGATCTATAAAGAACTTCTCAAACTCAACACACACAAAACAGATAATCACATCAAAAAATGGGCAGAAGACATGAAGAGACACTTCTCCAATGAAGACATACGAATGGCTATCAGACACATGAAAAAATGTTCATCAACACTAGCCATCAGGGAGATTCAAATTAAAACCACATTGAGATACCACCTTACACCAGTTAGAATGGCCAAAATTAGCAAGACAGGAAACAACATGTGTTGGAGGGGATGTGGAGAAAGGGGAGCCCTCTTACACTGTTGGTGGGAATGCAAGTTGGTGTAGCCTCTCTGGAGAACAGTATATCATTTTTTTTTTAAAGTTACCTAGGATTCTCTATATCCTGTTAAGTAGAAGGAGTGATAGCAGGTGTCATTGTTTGTGTCAGACTTGAAGAGAAGATTTTCCAGTAACCCATCCTGACAAAGGATGATCTTTGCTGAAAGACTTGGGTAGATAACATTTACTGGATTAAGGAAATTGTATTCCCTGTTTCTTAAAATTAAAAAAAAAATTTTTTTTGAATGGATGAAATGCTTATTCTTGAATCTCTGAAATGTAATTTGGGTTTTCCTCTCTTTAATCTCTTTCTAAAAAAAGAAAAGATTTTATTTATTTGACGGAGAGAGCGAGCGAGCAGCACAAGCAGGGGGAAGGGCAGAGGGAGAGGGAGAATCAGGCTCCCTGCTGAGCAAGGAGTCTGACGTGGGGCTCAATCCTAGGACCCTGGGACCCTGACCTGAGCTGAAGGCAGATGCGTAACCAACTGAGCCACCCGGGTGCCCCCCCCTTCCTTTAAGCTCTTAATAAAGTGAATAACATATACACTTTCTGATGCAGATGTTTGCCTTTTAGGGACAGACCCTTTTTGGTCATGAAGTTTTTTTCCCTTTGGGAGACACCTGCCTGAGGCAGGGAGGGGCTGTTGCTCTGAGGCTGTCTGACACTGTGCCCACTGGCCCTGGGGTCCTCCTTGGCACCAGGCTGTGAATGCTGGCATCCTGTTTCACGGCTATGAGTATAGTCATTTTCTTCCTTTCAATGCAATTTTGACATTTTTGGTGTTTTCCTCCTAAAAACTATTCATTTCATTTCTGTTCCCAATTACCTTTGTGTTGTCCCTGGCGTTCTCTCAGTCTATAGATCCTTACCGTATTTGCTGTCATGTCCCTTCTTGGTTCCTGACGTTTCTTATTTCTACCTGTTTCCATTCATGGGAATCTTGGTAGCTGTTTCCCTGTTTTACTCATCTTTCCAAATAACTAGCTTTTATGTGTGTGTTCATCAGTGTTCTTTATCATTTCTGATTTCATTACTTTTTGGTGTTACAGTCTTTTTCAGGTTACTACATCGTCTTGATTTCTTATGGTGTTAATTCTCGTTTGCTTATTCTTTTGAATTTCGCTAAAACTTCATTTTGGGTTGTTTCTTATGTTGTTTATAATTTTTAACTGTAAGTTTATCTTTTTCTTACGGGAATCAGGTAGAAGTCCCAAGAAACCTCCTTATTGGGAATGTTCTTTACTGTGGTTTTAGAGTGAGTCCAGCTGGAGTGTTAAGTATGTATTATCACGTAAGGGTGCCACACTCCTGGCGGACGCAGACTCTGGTTTTCTCTTTCTCACGGGAGACACTTTTGCTTTGACCCAGAGCTGGAAGCAGAGATGGTAGGGAGGGACAGGTTCTTCTGACCTGACCCGCTTTCCTCTTGAGGCCATGGTTGGGAGTCTGCCTCTGAGCAGATGTCAGCTCTGGGCACAGAGGTGCTCGGCCTGGGGCAGACACCGCCTGCTCCCCAGCCTGTCTCTGTGCAGCCCATCTCCCTGGCTTACTTTCCTCTGCTTTGGGCATGGGGGGACTTCCCTCCCTTCCCTTCCGGTTTAGGTGAGTGTCGGCATCTCTGTGGCGTTATATTCAGTGTGTTTATGTTTTTGACATCTGTGTTGTTTTCCGTGTTTGCTCCAATCTGGGGTCCCTCCTGACTCTATAGTTTTATAGTTCAGAGGCCTGTTCGTTCCAGCGCTAGAGTATTTCAGAGTGTGTGCCTTTGCCACATGGATGCTTACAAAGACAACAACACGTGTCAGATTTTCCAGTCTGATCTCCAGCTTTTGGTTCTCCTGAGCCCAGACGTGTTAGGCAGACTGCGTGCTCTGAGTCAGTCCAAAAGAAACAGTGATTAGTTTTAAGAAGAGTCACCAAATTGACCCCAGCTTTCCATTATGGCATTTTATTTAACACAGACCACAGAGAAGAGTTTCATGTAGGATTTGGACCACGCGCCACTATGTAAGCTGGTTCCCAGGGAGATGAGCATCCACACGGCTGAGTACTGACCAGTCTTGTGTGGCCAAGCCGGCCTCTAGTGCCCAGGCCTCTGCTGTGACCCCAGACTCTGTTCAGCTTGTCATCGTTTGGGAGGGGTGAAGGACTGGGGTGAGGAATCCAAGCAGCTACCCTGCCCCCTAGTCCCTGGGCCCTGCCTCTTGACCTGGGGGTCCTGTCAGTTACTCTGTGCCCCAGACACCACACGCAGGCAGTGGGCAGTCTGGCCGTAGCTGCCTGGGATGAGGCACAGGTGAGGGCACCAGTGCCCCAAGACCACCCTCACCAGACATCAGCTGCAAGCATGGGGTTCCCTGGGCCACCCAAACTGCCTGACAGACTATAGAAATGGGTTGCCATGCCCCCCTTCAGGTCTGATAATTTGCTGGACTGACTCACAGAACTCAGGAAAGCTCCGTCTATGATCACAGTTTTGTTACCACACAAAAGGGTACAAACCAGGACCGGCTGAAAGAAGAGACACATAGGAGGGTCCCTGGGTGGGTCTTGGCCTGACACTCCTTTGTTCTCTCCTAGTGGAGCCCAGATGTACTGTTTTCCCAGCGTGTTGACCTGAGAGGGTCTGCGGGGTCCTGCCCACCAGGAAGGCTCCCCTGAACCTGCCGTCCGGAGGCTTTACTGGGGTTTCAGTATGTCGGGTGATTGAGGTACCCACGGCCAGGGGTGAAAGCGGCATCCAGCCCCCTCCCCAGGGGTCGGGCCGCCACCACGTGGCCTCCATCCCATGGTTTGTCCCCCCGGTGTGGCAGCTCCCACCCTGAGCCACGTCGTGAGCACTGACTGTGAGGCTTGGGGCCTGGTGCCAGGGGCCCACCAGGAGCAGCACGAACTCTGCTCGCACACGGGCATATCTGGGGCTTGAGAGGCTCCCTCCCAGGAGCTAGGACAGAGCAGGACAGCTCACAAACCGCACAAGAGAACTCGACTGCTCGTTGTTCCGGCTGTCCCCCGGCTGGCATTTTCTGGCCTCTCCTGTCTCTCTCCTTCCTCCATCCCCAGAGCGGAACGCAGGTCTCCAGGCCCCTGTGTGGCCTGCCAGGGCTGTGGGCTGCCTGGTGGCAGTGCCCAAAGCCAGTGAGTCCTGTTTTCAGCTGAGGGACTGCTCACTGTAGACTGCGCCGTTCCCCTGACACGGCTTTGCCTCCCCCGGACTCTGTTTTTGTGGGAGACGCGCACCAGCCCCGGACTCTGTTTCCGTGGAGACGCGCACCTGCACAGGCACAGACACACGGGGCGGTAGATGATGGCGTAGACGGACCGTGCATGCACGCGCTGGTTTGCTGCCCCGATTTGCTCGATGCCGCCGTGTCCCCCAATAATGGAACTGACAACTTTGCACCGCTTTTTTTTATGGAAATAGCTATGGCTCCTCAAATTAAATTTGGGGTGACCCCCGGCCCTGGAGACCCAGGGCTGTTGAGGGAAACGCAAAGCCATGAGCTTACCCCTGCCTGAGGGACGCGGCCGGCCTTGCTGCTCCGTGGTCCAGGAAGCTGGTCCAACGTCCACATGACAGTCTCAGAAGAAATGTTTTGGTGAAGACTTTTAGCCCTCAGCACGTACGGGGCCATGTTCAAAAGATACAGCGTCGTATACTTTTGGTCAGCTGAGTCATAGAGCTACATTTGATTATGAATGTGAATGAATAAGTGTGTGAATGAGTAGATTACAGAAGTTTGTTCACTTGCCCGGTGTTTCCTCCTTGGGAGCAGAGAAAAGTTGCCCGTTACGTGGCCTCATCACTTCATGTGTACGCAACATGGGATTTCCTGCCCAAGCCTGGGCCATGTCCAGTGAGAGCCACTTTCCCATGAACGGGCTATAGTTGTGTGCTGTGACCACGCACAGGGAGCGGCACCAGGAGCCGTGGGTGACGTCCACCATGCTGGGTCCTGGGGTCCCTCTGGGTCCCCTGAGCCAAAGGAGGCCATGCTTCCTGGGGGGTCACCCCCCACACTGTTCTGCCCTGAGCTACAAGAGCACAGCTGAGAGCAGCACCTCCTCCGGAAGGATAAGGGATGCCTCCTCTGGGAAGGACGGGGGACACATCCTCCAGGAAGGATGGGGGACACCTCCCCCGGGAAGGATGGGAGATGGGGCCATCACTGAAGTGGTCCTGGAGGGACGCACGGCTTTCTTCAGAGCGAGCTCCTCCTCTTCTTCTGGACAGAGTCGTGCTCACGCTTCCGGGTGGAGACAGGAGACTGACGGGACACCAGTGCCCCTTGCTCAGCCGGAGCTGGGCTGGGGAGCTGTTCCAGAGCCTGGCGGGAGCAGAAAGGCCCTTTCGCATGGGGTCTGGATCTGGGGGTGGGCGGGAAGGCGTCGCACAGCCTGTTTCTCCAGAAACAGGAGATCTTCCTGCGCATCCTCCTGCTGAAACAGCCAAAGGTCCCTTGAGAGTGAAAGCCCGGACGCTCAGAGCGTCCTCCTGAATCAAGAGTGAGAAACGAAGGACACGGACAGACTTCAAAGGTTTCTGGGCCTTCAGAGCTTCCAGCTTCAAAGCACCCTCTCTCTCGTGTAGTTTTACTGCGACGCTAATTAATACATCTTAAATACCACAGCATGAGCAGCTCACCTTCTGATTTCTGTCCCTCTTCCCTCCTGCGTGACCCCTGACTTCTGCCCCCGTCCCTCCTGTGTGACCCCTGACTTCTGTCCCTGTCCCTCCTGAGTGACTTCAGCCACTTCCAGCTTTGTCACTTTATTTAGTGGTGCCTGACCTTTTCCTTTCCTTTTTCTTTTCTTTTTTTTTTAAACAAATGAATAGTAACATAGTAACATGCACTGAAGATTAAAATTCCCTTTGGGAAGTTTACGTGAGAATGTGATTCGTAGAAAATATCCTTTGCTTGCCCTTCATTTATTTACTTTTTCTCAAATCAGAAAAAGCATGAATTTCCCAGTTCCTGAACGCGTCATGCTTCTATTTCTCCATTTCAAGGATAAGCAGCAGCCAAGGGGCTCCCCGGTGCCCGGACGGGGTTCCGTCCCCGGGCGGTGGCGGTGGCACAAACGACCATCTTATCAAGGCCGTTGCCACAGCTTCCCTGCTTGGGCTCGGCCGCTTGGCGAGAGCCACCCTCGCTTGAGAACGAAGGAGACCACGTGGGTCACATGTGGGGACGAGGAGGTGCCGGGATGCTGGGAAGAATCCGTTTACTCCCCACGCACCGACACCTACAGGACCAAGGGGGTCTGTCACCAGGCAGAGTCTTCTAGAATAGACACTCGGTTCTTTGAGTCCATTTTGGGACCCCTGGAAGCTGTGGAAGACAGCAGCGTCCCCGTGCCTGAGCGGCGGTGACTCCACGGCCCCCATGTGGCCCGTAGAATCAGCGTGGTCCGCAGGGCTTGGCTCAGGTGCGGGCCCCTGAACGTGAGAGTGAACGTGTCTCCTCCTCGTCCACCTCCCAGCTCGTGAGCACAGGGAAGAAAGGCTTCCAGCCGGAGAACGTGGGAGGTCATGGGGATGCCCCGGGGGGGCTCGTTGTGGGCCCCCAGCGCTGCGGCTTCTGATGGCTCCTATCTGGACTGGGCGGCTCAGGGGCCGTAGAGCACGGGGGCCTTGTGTCGAGCTTGCAGAGCCCACAGGTGCGGGGTGAGGGTGTCCGCGGGGCCTGGGCGAGGAGGCCTCCTGCACCTCTCGGTGCTGCCACCACTTGGGTTCTTGGGAGCCACGTCCCCTCAGCCATCTCCCCTGTGGGCCCCTGTCCTCCGCCTTTATGTGGACACCACTCACATCAGATTAGACCCACCCCGATGACCTCGTTTCTCCTGGATCCCCGCTGCAAGGATCCTGTTTCCAAACGCGGTCGCACCGGCAGGAGCCGCGTGCCTTCTTGGAGGGACACCGTTTGGCCCCGAGCAGACGGCTTCAGCTCGGCGGTTACGGAAGGCTCAGGAGTGCGACCTGTCTCTCGGGGGGGGGGTTCGTTTCCGTATTGCTCTGCCTTTAAAAAGTCGCTGGCCTCCATCGGAAGGTAAAATTTCACCGTGGAAGTTCCGCCTCTGAGCTAACCGTCGTGGGCTTTTCATGGTCTTTCTTCCAACTGGAACCCCAGCGAGGCATTGCTTCTGTTCGGGAAAATGTTTCTTCCCTTCTGAGACACTGTTTTATCATCGTTCGTAGCTCTACGTGTCTGATGATACTTGAAATCAGTATGTTAATGCGGGTTTACATACATACATTCCCCTGATTTTCCTCAGATACTTTCACCTTTGTGGGGAGTGGGAGGAGGACGGCCTGGCCCGGTGATTTCTAACGGCTGGACGGACGCAGGGCACCAGGGCTCCAGCCCCTGGGATCTCTGCTCGCTCTCCAGGCCTCGTCTGCTCGAGAGGGCAGCTGCAGAGAAGGGCACCTGCTCCCAGGCCTTCCCAAACGGCAGGCCCACGTGCAGTCTCCTCTTCAGACTGGACCGGTCTGGTGGCATTTTGTCCACGTACAAGGGACCCCGGTTCACTTCTGACCCTCACGACCTGGGGTTCATGCAGACCCCGTGGGTGAGGGGCTCCGTCCCACAAGACCATCCCCCACCTCAGATGCCAGCCACAAGTCTGCGCTCCCCTCCTTCTGCCCAGCTGGCTGTGATTCGGCGTTCTCGGGACCCTCTTCTCAGGGCCAGCGATGTGCCGGAGCAGCTCCCAGGACCCCGGGACCCGTTTTCCTTACGAGATGACCTGTTTACTACAGAGGCTGCACCTCAGGAATCCCAGATGGAGGAGACGCACAGAGCCAGGGATGGGGGTGCCCTCAGAGCTCCTGTGCTCTCTCCAGGTGCACCAGCCTCCACCACCCCCACACGCTCGCCGACCTGGAAGCTCTCTAAACTGCCATTCCGGGGTTAGAGAGAGAGAGCAAGCGTGAGAAGGAGGAGCAAAGAGTCTCCCCCAGACTCCACACTGAGCACGGGGCCTACTGCAGGATTTGATCTCACGACCCTGAGATCGTGGCCTGAGCCGAAACCAAGAGCCGGAGACTCCACTGACTAAGCCACCCAAAGACCCCCCCCTCTGGGGTCTTTATGGAGGTTCTGTTCTGATAGCATGATTCATTGAGTCATTGGCTATTGGTAATTAATTCAATCTCTGTCTCTCCCTAATCCCATCCCCAACCCTGGAGTGGTGGGGGTTGCAACTAGAAGTTCAAGGCTTCTGATCAAGGTTTGGTCTTCCTGGTGACCAGCTCTATCCTAAAGCCATGCAGGGGTCTCCAAGGTCACCTTATTAGAACTGAGATGCCCTTGTCACCCCTACACTCTGGGAATCTGAGGGTTTCGGGAGCTCCGTGTGGTAAGAGGCACAAAGATCCAGTATCTTCCCGTGATGCCAAGTGATCTTCAGAGCTTGGAGTGCTGGTGTTGAGAAGGTGCATGCTTGCTTCGGGTTCCCATGGGAACCATCTTCAGGAGGCAAACCCCATGACTGGCGCAGAGAAGGACAGTAGGCAGCTGTGGTTTCCCTCCTGAGAAGTGGTGTGGGGCTGCGGGGTTAAGGCCGAGCGCGTGCAGTCTGGCTTCTCCATCCCCTCGCCGGAGCGTTCCTGATGTTCTTTTAAGGGCTGAGGACAGGCCAACGACTAGACTTCATGGCCCGGTGTTCCGGCCTGGATGTCAAGGTAGCTGTGTTCTCCTTGTGGACTGGTTTTCCACGGATGAGCTTTGCCATGTCGGCCGGCCTGGGGCCCTCATGCCTTTTGGAGGCCCCAGTCACCAAACGGGAGGGCGTGGCTTTCTTCCTCTGCTCCGTGTTCACGCCCCTTCTTGGGTTTTGGATCCTCCCTTGAGGTGCTCACTCTAAGCTGGGGTCTGCGGCTGCCCACTGCCCCTCGCTCCGCAGAGGGCTGGCCCCCCGCTGCCATGGACGATGGCCCTTGGGCAGGACACCCGGTTCTGGGGGAGGAACAGGCCATCAGTCAGTGTGTCACAGGTTTGGGGCCTTCCTCCTAAAGCAGCAAATGTTCAAAACTATTTTTTCCTTCCAAAACGCCAGTCTTTTCTTCGCCTAATAAACATCGGTCATTCTAATTCACTCCTCTTTTTCTTGTTTTTAACTCTCACCCTGTTCCTCACGGTCTCTTTTTGCTGTTGGGCTGTGCAGTTTCCCGTTTCCCCCGTTTCCTCGCCTGTTTTCCTCTCTCGCCTGATCGGCTTTTCCCAGCATCCAGGACAGGAAGGGGCTCAGGGGGTCCTGGAGCTGTTTCACTTTGAAGCTCTCTCTCCACTTCACTTCTAAGTTTTAAACTTCTTAAGTCTTCTTCCCTTTTCCTCCTTCTTTCTCTCTCGAACAAGTTTTTTACCTGTTTCTTTTCACGTGGGTTTTTCAAGATTCTCTCCTTCAAAATAGTGTACAACATAACCTGATCCCACAAATTTCAGGGGAAAATCAAGTAATGACATGTTTTCATGGGGTTTTTAGCTAGAGAAGCATTGAGAGAGTTTTAACCTGACCAGGAGAGAAGACAGCTGGGTGGGGAGACCAGCTGGTACCCTAGGGACTCTAACACAGGGAGGAGTGAGCACTTGGTCCCGCTGGCTGGTGGGATGGCTCTCTCACACGGGGAGGAAGGAAGGATCTCTCATTCACACGGACTCTTTCATTCAGCCGTGTTTTTGTGACACACTAGTTATTTCTGAAGGTGTTCTCTGCGAGAAGCTCAAATTGGATATGTTCTTTGTTTACACTTTTCAAATAGAAGTGAAGCCTCAAATCTTATGACTATAGGACAGTTAGAGCTTTTTAATGCTGCTTTGAATATAACCACTCAGAAATGCTGCAGATCTCTTGTGTCTGAGTGAAAACACAACACCATGGGAGGTTTTCATCCTGATTACGGCCACACCAACCTCCTCCTGACTTCATGGGTGTTGTCATGTCTGACTCTCTTGACAATTTACATATGTGCCAGACATCCCTACTAGTTAGGACATCCGTAGGCTGTTAGGACAACCTTAGTGGTTAGTTTTTAGTGGTTAGGACATCCGTGTGTGGTTAAGTTATCCCTGGGTGATTCGGATGGCCTAGCTTTGAGATATCCCTGGTGGTTAGGACATTCTAGATGGTTAGGACATCCCTAGGGGGTTAGGACATCCCTGATAGTTAGAACATCCCGGGTGGTGAGGACATCCCTGGTGGTTAAGACATCCCAGATTGGGGGCTGCCTGGGTGGCTCAGTGGGTTAAAGCCTCTGCCTTCAACTCAGGTCATGATCTTAGGGTCCTGGGATCGAGTCCCACGTCAGGCTCTCTGCTAGGCAGGGAGCCTGCTTCCTCCTCCTCTCTCTCTCTCTCTCTCTCTCTACTTGTGACCTCTCTCTGTCAAATAAATAAAATCTTAAAAAAAAAAAAATCATAGGGAGTGAGGACGTCCCAGGTGGTGAGGACGTCCCTGGTGGTTAGGATATCCCAGGCAGTTAGGACTCAGGGTAATTAGGACACCCCAGGTGGTACCTTGGTATTGGATTTATTTTCTCTGTGATGATGAAATTCTGGCTCTTGTACTATGGGCTGTAATCACTTATGATGTTCCTGTTGTTCACAGGAACAACATTATTTGCTTTATTGAAGAAATGCATCCCACAGCCTTGGCTTCAAAATGGTATTTTTTTTATAAGTGTGGTTGACTAACACATCTAAGACATTTTAGGGAAGCACCGTGAAAATGTGGGGTTAACCAACGCGGAAGCCACGTGCACGATCATAGGCCATGCCGGGGTTCAAGTGCTGGTGAGGGGTTCTGTGTGTTCGGGTCACAACTTTCTCGCTCAAGTTTCTGACCCCATTTCCTCATCTCTGACACCCAGAGTCTGACCAGGAGCGGCAGCTCACATCGAGTCCTGGGAACCCCAGATGTCATTGACCTGGGGTGGAAGTGGGACAGGGCCAGGCAGCCACAGAAAGCCCCACAGACTTTCTGCATCTGCTCCTTCCTTCTCCTCTCAAGGTTTAATGAACACCTGGCCTTTCGTGTTTTATTTGTTGAAATAGTGCCAGGTGAGGTCATTACCGAGCTCCTGCTCGTCGTTTTCAGTGGGTCCAGCGGATGAGCCGGCGCCTACGGGTCCTTCTGCTTCTGCAGGCCTCCTCTCCTGCCCATGAGGGTGTGGGTCTCTGGACTGGACTGGGAGCAGATCTGGGAGCGTCTTGTGGTACCAAGGGAGCCACCGGGCAGTGGCCGACCCCAGTAATTGGCTGCCCCGCCCACCAGCTCCGTGTTCACCTGTGGCCTGGCTCCTTCGCCTCGGTGGGGCTGTTCCAGGACCTTGGACCTGGGTGCGTCTGGCTGAGGGAGAGGTGGGGGGAGAAATCCCCGAGCACCCATGCATGGTGGTCTGCTGTCACCCACGTCGCCCCTCCTGAAAGCATCAACACCCGGGTGTGGGCCCCACAAGCTCAGTGCTCAAGACACGGATGACTGTGGAGGTGTCACGGGGTGGGAGCCAGACAGAGCCAGCCAGAGAAATGCGGTAAGTTGAGGAGAAAGAAGATGAGCGGACTCGTTAACACAGTGGCAGCGGGGCCTAGGGGGCAGGGCGACTGCCTTTCTGGAAGGAGAGGCAGAGGGCACTCAGGAGGGGCTCACAGCTGAGAGGGTGCTGGACCGGCGGGGGCCCAGGCTTCTCAGGCACTGGGGGCTGCGATGGCCAGCATGGTGCCTCCGATGGGGAGCCCGCCTGTGCCAAGGAGTCCGGCCATGCCAGCTTCCCGCCCCGGGTCCCGGAAGTTTGGCCCTGACCCTGTGAGCGACTGGAGTGACCACTGAGTTCTGTGCAGGGAATTCCGTGAACGCTCCGTTTCCAAAACCCTGTCCTCGGGGTGAACAGGACAGCGTGGAGTTGGAGGAGAGAGCTGTGGGGGGGCCTAGTGGGGCACCAGTGACCCCAGGGGCCGTAGCGGCGAGCCTGGGCCAGCCGTACTCCGGAGCTGTGGCCAGTCGGACGGGGGGAGCATTTGCGGGTGACAGTGGCCGGCCTCCACGGCCCGTTGGGACTGGGTAAGGGTCGAGTTCAGGTGTGGGCGTTGGTCAGGCAGCATAACTTGGCCCATGCTCTTGGGCGCGGGGGCTGGGTGGGGACCCAGAACTGCCTACCACGGTCATGGTTTGTGGAGCATCCTGCCCCTCACATGGGCCCCACGGAAGCCCAGCCCGTCTGTGTGGAAATCACCCCTGCTGTCCTGCCCGGCGCAGTGCGCGTCCGGGTCGGCCGTGCGATCCAGGGCTGCGAGCGCCGGGGCAGAGCCCGAGGGAGGCAGGCTTATCGGCAGAGGCGGTGGCCCTCGGCGCGACTTCCCGCGGTCACTCCCCGGCCGTGCTCGCGTCCGTCGTCCACACACCTGCTACCATGAAGAGCTTCTCGGTTGACTCTTTCCTGGTCGCTTTGTTCTCGCTCGCTCGCGTGTAAGAACTGTGAACGTCAGGTCGCCTGTGTTTGTGAGCTTACTAGCAAGAGAGCGATGGAAGGAATTAGGGTCGGTACTGAGATGCAGGCGAGGCTTCACCTTTAGCCGGGGGTCGTGCGTGACACCGTCCCGCCGCACCCCATCCTGTAACCGCTCACCCTCCTCAAGGTGCTTCCTGTCTTCATGGGTTACAGACGCTCTCACCAGACCGGCCACTTCCCCTCGAAGCTGTGGACACGGCAATTCCATGATCCCTGGCATCTTACTCACAAGTTAGTATTTTGGGATACATCAACAGCAAGGACATGGATTCTGCAGTTCTTCCTGAAAGGACACTGCTGTGTCCCCGTGCGGCGCCGTTCTGCACCTCGACCCACCGGCTGTCGTCTCTCAGGGTGTGCTGGCCGGGCAGCTCTGCCTCTCCGGGGTGATGCGTCCTCTTCTGGGCTGCGGAAGCGCCGGGCCTGTGTGACGCTGGGCTGCGCGGGGCCGGACAGGTCTTTCCTTCTGCCAGCACGGCAGACCCCCCACCTGCCCCTGTGGGGACACAGTCACGGCAGACCCTGTTCCCCTAACTGTGGGAGGTGGACACGTAGCTTCCAAGCCCCTCAGCCGCCACCAGCTATGTGAGCAGCAGCCCGTAGCCCAGACCCCACCCAAGCCTCGTGTTCTTGCTCTGTTCCTGCTCTTTTGGGAGACCCTGTGGGTTGTTGAGAACTGACCGTGTGTAACATTTGTTGAAGGACATGGTGGAAAGCCGCTCAGGTAGACACTCGGAGGACTGTTGAGGCGCTGACCCTTCAGTCCCTTGGGGCCTTCTCAGCCCTGGCCACCAGCAAGGGGCCCCTCCCCAGCACGGCCTCCCATTATCCATCTGTCGCATTTGCCTTAGCCTCTGTGGGGCTCCCTGAGGCCAGGAGCCATGTCCTGGTTCTCCTGCCATTCCAGGGCCCAGGATGGCACGTCTGTCCTAGCCGCATGGAGATGCCGGTGCACGGCGGAGAGACAAAGGCTGCCAGCCACGTGGGCTCTCTGTGTGCCGCTCGAATGCTCAGTCCAGGTCACATCATTACACCCTCTTCAAGCGCCACTGGCCATCTTTTGGCAGCTGAGAGGAATATGCAGGTGTCTCACTAGAGACCCCACGTCCTCAAACCACGGGGCAGCGAGCAGGTGCTTCCGCTGGGAGGACTGTCGGGCTCTCCTTCCGCTGATCGGCTTCTTGGATGAGCTGACTCGAGGTTTGCCCAGACTGACCAGTCGGGGACGTCAGAGCTCCCCATCTAGGCTCCGTGGGCAGGAGTGCGTGCACGCCGCGCTGCAGCAGGAGGTCTGGAGTCCATCACTGCCCGGTTTTGCTGGGGGTCACTTGGGCATTTGGCAGAGTATGAAAACAGCCCTTTGACCGCGAGGAGCAGGCGACCCCTGCTGGGGCTGAGCAATCAGCCATTTTGTTTCGAGGTGGGGGTTGCACCTGCCGGATACAAAACCCCAGGGCCTTGCTGTGCGTGAGTGTGCGTGAGTGTGCGTGAGTGTGCGCATGAGTGCGGGAAATCGGGAAGCCAAGCCGTCTTACCAGCTTCGAGACAGGCTCGCGTTAAGCACGCGCGTACCCCCGATCACAGTGAGAGAAACTCAGCGCTCACTCCCGTAGCCTCAGAAACGCTCCGACCCACTGGGGCACACCCAGGCCGCTGGGCTGGACCTTGGGGAAGAGTCGCTCTGCTCTCCTCAGCGTGGGGGGTTGAGGTAGACAGAGTCTGTGCGTTGGAAAGGTTTTACACGAGTTATGTCAAAGTATAGAAGTCTTTAAAAAATTGTAAAGAAATGTGAGTTACCACCAATTTTGTTTTTACAAGATTCCAAAAAACACACACGTCCCCAAGGAGAAGGGTGGGAGGTGTCCCCAGGAACCGCAGCGCGTGCTGGGCCAAGCGTACGGCTGCGGAAGGAAGCAGGGCTCGGTTTTCCGCGGGGATGAGCGTCCTGAAAATCTGTCCATCAGTCATGAGTTGCGAGAAGACAGCTGTGGCTTCAGCAGCTGGGCCTCCACTCCACAGTGGCTCTGTGCTTTCCCATCCCTTCTTAGGGACGAGCATAGTGGAGAACGGAGCCCTTTGCACTGACGCCTGGTGAAGAGAGTGTGTCCCGGTGAGCGGGCGGCGCTCAGGGTTCAACTGGAGTCGGGTGCTCGGGGCTCTGGCCGTGGCTCCCGTGATCAGCTCTCCCACTGCCTGGCACTGCCCAGGCCGGGCTGGGAACGCGGCTCTCCGGTGTGGAGGCTCTCTCTCCCACTGCCTGGCCGCTGGGACCAGACCAGATGGCGGCTTGTGCATGGCGGGCCTTCGCTCTCACGTTGTGGAGGCTGGCAGTGGAGATCGGGGTGCAGCGGGGTCCGGTGGGGGTCACAGAAACAGCTGTTTGGCAGCTGGGAGCGCCCCGGGTTTCTCATAAGGGCACCGGCCCCCTAATGACAGCTGCCTCGCAGGATCAAGTCACCCCAAGGCCTTGCCTCCTATGACCTCAGCCTTGAAGGTTAGGACAGCAGCATGCTTTGGGGGCCAACCTTCAGACCACCCCTCAGGTCCAGGGCCGTGGGTCATCTCTTTCTTCCTGTTTGGGAACGTATCCCGAGCAGTGCCCGCTGCAGTGCTCAGTAAGGCTGAGTTGTGACAGTCTTCACTGTCCCCGTGCCGCCAGAGCCAGGTGCCACCTGGGGCCAGACGCGCGGGCGCTAATCCTTGGAGATGCGAGCTGATGGGCTTGACTGGTCTCCGCTCACCACAGCCCCTCAGGGACAACAGAGCTGAGGGCTGAGGCTGTCGGGTTCACACATCAGGCCCGGCTGAGGCTGTCCTCAGCCGTCTGTGCAGGGGGCGTGCCGTGGGGCTTCAAGGGTTCAGGGCCATGGGGAGCGTGTCGTCCCACCACAGGGTGAGCATGAGGTGAAGGAGGGCCCGTGCTGTCACACCGTGTTGGCTGGTGACGGGCTACACCATCTTGCCACATGTCTGCAGCCCCCGGACCAGTGAAAACCAAGACTGGCCCCCTGGGAGTTCCTCAGTCTGCCCTGAGTGACTGGAGCCAAGCGGGTGTGCGTTCTAGGCCCACAGCCCAGGGCGGGGGCAGAGGTCACTGGCCTCCTCCGTGCTTCAGTCTGCCTCCCCAGGGACTGCGTGAGAGCCCCCACTTGGGTCTCATGACTGTCTCCAAAACAGAGGTTGGCAGATTCTGTCCCACGAACTAGCCACCTGTTTCTGCAAATAAAGCTTTACTGGAAATAGGGTTACCAGACGGATTGGTTTCCAGCGCTGCCGTAACAGATGCCAAGGGGCCTCCACGGGAGGAATCCGTTTTTCTCCAGTCCGGGGGCCACAGGTCGTTGGCAGGCTGGGCCTCTCATGAGGCTTCTTGCCCTGGTATGAGTGTTCTCTGTGCTCTTGCGGGATTTTCCCTCTGTGGGCAAAGACCTTGCGTCTTTGTGTGTGTCCACACCTTGTCTTCTGCTAAGGATGACAGCCGGACTGGATGGGGGCCCACCTTCCCCTTCCTCGCCTCCCCGGAGACCCGTGTCCAAGTATAGTCAAGGCCTGATGTGCTGGGACTGAGGGCTTCAACATATGAATTTGTTGGGGACACAATTCAGCCCGTAACATCAGACTTAGCAAATAAAAACACAGGACACCAATTAAACTGAATTTCAGTTCAGATAAACAGCTAGTTATGAATAGAATTACTTACCTTTAAAAACTATTTGTTACTCATATGAAACTGTGACTTATCTGGAAATGTCGCTCTGTCTTACAGCCTCAGTTGGAACATAGTCCATCCCTCACGCATCTTTTGCCTCTGCCTGTTTTCATGCTGCAGTGGCCAAGCCGAGGAGCAGAGGCTAACCCCAGTTCCTCTGAAATCCACATGAAAAATTAGCCAGCGCCCTGGCAAGCACAAATATGGGACTTACGCTGACTTCCAGGGACCAGGCAGCCAGCTCAGGACAGAACCTACCATTACACATCAGATGTTCAGAATCGAGTGTGCATTGACTTAGAGCATCCAGAGGCCCAGCTCTGTAGGCTTTGGCGTGGGGGTGGGGAATCTCACCCTCTCCGTTTGGAGTATATGTCCCCTGTCCTCGTGCGCACGTCCGTCTTCTAATGTCTGCCCTTGGTGTCGAGCAACATCATTAATTGAGCTTCTCTCTGTCCGGTCCCGGTTAGAAAGCATTCTGCCCACTGGCAACGATGGCAGTTTCTCTCCCCATCACACGCTGTTTCCACCGAAGGTGTCTGTTCAGGCTTGTTTTCTGTGACGATGACAGTGGTGTGGACTCTGGCCAGATCCATCCAACACCTGCTGCGTCCTGACAAAGTAAATACAGGCATTTAAAACCTGAGAAGCCAAAGGGTGTCCAGAAATTGGAGGAAATTTAGAGAAGCCAAGGAATAGTGAGAAGCTGGAGGATGTATTTGCCAGAAAAGTGTAAATGAGCTGAGCGTGTTCGCCTTGGCAAAGGGGTGACTCTGGTGGAGACAGCCACCGCCAAGAATTCTAAGTGTGGCGATCCCAAGGACAGAGAATTACTTTAGGGTTGCAGAGTGAATTTAATTACCATGAGAGAGAGGAGCTAAGTCCCCAGATGTCAGTGGAGGAAGTCTTCTGAGGGAAGCTGGATCCAACGGAGGGGAAGAGGGAGGCGAGACCAGCTACTGCCTCCACCGCGAGGTGCAGCAGGAAGCGGGGTCAGGAGGAAGAAGGAGGGCGATTGCCCTGTTGAGAGTAAGTCCACACTCCAGCAGTCCTCAGGGCCTGCGGTGACTGTCTGGAGCTCCTTGGAGGCCGCCCTAGACTTGGAGAGAGTACCATCACCCCCACCTGTCTCCATCCCTAGTCCCCGTCCAGAATCTCTCTCTGCCATAATCCTAAGGACACTGGCCCGGCAGGGTTTGGGAACCTTGTCAGGAACCTGAGAAGTCATGACGCCATGAGAGGTCATGGGGTGCACTCCATCCCCCTGATGATGGACTGTGTGTCCAGAGCAGACCCCAGCGGCGGGGACGTCCCCCAACCAGACCCGCTAATTCTAGAAGAAGAAGAAGGGGAGTGGGAATGGCTGGGGCAGGTGTGAGGGGCACACGTCCCCACTTGGTTCCTCGGCTCAACTGTTGGGAGGGTGAGGCAGCACAGTGACCCTCCTGCACAGAAGCCACCGGAGAGCCACGCACACCAGGCTCTGCCCCACAGACGTGGCCCCAGTGGTCTCTCTTAACCAAACGACAGGCGTCTCAAGCAGCTGGCAATCCTAGTATGCGAGGCAGGAGACAGACTTACTGCGACATGATGGACGGACGCACGTGTGATGCTGTCGTGTATGCGGTCCCGTGACGTGCGCACGCTGTGAGGAGATCCGCGGAACCTAGTCTACTGCACACCCGTCGCCTCAGAGAGAACCCCCAGTTAGGGGTCCCTTGAGGACGCCTGCCTGGCTGAGGGACAGGCCACTGCCTGGGGCTAGCCCTTCATGCCCCTGTGGGCTGGTCTCGTGATTAGTGTTCATGCGGTTTAACATGAGCTTACACAGAACTGGGGCAGCTAATACAGAAATGAGAAAAAAACGCAAACTGTTATGGGGCATTCTTAAAACCAGACCTAACCCCAGATGTGACCACACCCCTTCCAGAATTCCTTCTGCTGCCTCAGACCTGGACGCCTTCACGGCGGCGTTCATGGGCAGCCCTGGTCTTTCTCCCAGCGCAGTAATGAGACCTAGACCCTGGGTGCCCCGGAGCCAGTCCCTCCCCACTCCACAGAGCCCTTGCCCATCCCCAGCGTAGTCACGGGGGCGCTGAGTCTACTGGACCCGGAAGACGTGTCTTGCCTCCCTTGACTAGAGAAGGGCCTCTTTGTTTGACATTCCTCCTTTGGAAAATCAGCTGTCCGTAACCAGCACGACCCTTTTCTTCTCCAACGAGCTACGCTTGTCAGAACGTGCCTGTGTTCATTTGCGAACGCATTCCTCTATGATTTTAAAGCTACGAATGCATTTCAAGAAGCACCGTCCTGCCCTTTAACATAGTGTTTGTTAACATTACTAATCTGATTTAAGAGAAAATTATCCTTTATATTGCTTCCCATATAGACACACTTATTTCCCTTGAAAACGGAAGGTTTTGCCAAATGCTGTTTTCCTTTCCTGCGAAGACGCGTGGGGCTGTTGAATATGGAGTCGTGGAAGTGCCGCGGCAGAGCGCTGTGGGTGGTGACACCCGGTTATCATCTGTATGATTAGTCTCACCTTGTAGCTGTGTCTCCCAAAATGCAATTAACAGTTTCATATTCAGCATAGCCAGCTTTTATCCCTGCGGCCTGCTGCGCAACATTTGCATCATAAAAAAACTAATTGGTAAACACAGTCTTGCCAGCTTCTCCGCGATCCACCCAATTCTCTCCCTGTTAATTGGCTCAGCGCCGACACACACGGGGTAGAATTTCAAAGGACGCCTCTGCGATGGGGAAGCCTGGAAGCCTCGGAGCACTTGTGTTTCACAGGCCCGACTCTGAGTAGGCTGTGGAAATATCTTAAATTAATGCCGAATGCAGGCGACAGCTCTGTCCAGGCGTTGCCACGGAAACCGTTTTGTCTGCTAATCTGAAGAGGGTGTGTGTGTTCACTGGGACTTGTCCCTGGTGACCTTCAGAGAGGAAGTGGGCAGCAGGCACCCTTCTGCCCTGGGTGGAGGCCGAGTGACAGCCCCCGGAGCTCCCTTTGGGGTCCCCAGCCCCCGGTTTTGCTTCTCCGCCCCCTGCCGCCGCCGCGCGCATGGACGCAGCCCCCACACGGGACCCCAGGGGAGCAGTGCTGTGGGGTCACACATCCTGCGCAAGAAATCTGTGCTGGGGACATGGTGGGGATCTGCCTGTTCTCCATGCGGAAGCGTCATAGCCTGCTCCCCCTCCCCTCCCCCAACGCCTTCCCGCCCAGCCTCCTCCTCTCCACCTTCTCCTCCTGCAAACACTCAGAGCGGTTGCAGGGGGCCTTCCAGAGAAGCATCTTTCCTCTCTTTGAGAAAAATCACTGATCTCGGACCTGCTGGTTGTTGGCTTGAATAAAAAAGTCTCGGAAGTGGTTGTTATTCCTAGAGTGAAGGGGACACTCCATGCACAGTTCCTGGGGAGGCTCAGCGTCCAGAAAGGCTGTGTCCACGCCGCTCCGTCCAGCAGCCGTCCGTGAACCCAGGAGCACGGAGATCGAGCTTGTCCCGTGAGGCGATGGAGGTTTTATTAGGCAAAGACTATTTTTTTCCTTTTTCTCTGCCCTAGCCTCTCTTCTCTCCCTCCACATCCTTTTCCTCCTCCTGGATCATAGGCTCAGTACATTTTTGTCTTAATTACCAGTTTCTACCGAACAGATATTTTTACCTTCATGTTTAACGTGACAGGGACTGTCAGACACAGGTAATAGACATCTTTGTGATTTGTTTTGAACTCCTATAAATAGACGTTTGCTTAAGTGCCACACACACACACAAGACACCTCACAAGTTGTCTGCTACTGGCAAAAAAACAGATCTTTTTAGTTAAAAATTAACAGAATGAACCACTGGTAAGTCAAGAGAAGACGGCAATGCTTTCTCTGAAGTCAGATTCCAGATGTGTCTGAGGGGAGTGAGGGAGGAGGTTGGACCAGGAAGGAGGTGTGTGTCCGTGCCTGCCCTCAGCAGGTAAGAGCAAAACAGAGTGTGAGATGGAGCACGATGGCACTCGATCTCAGTATGGAGCGGACAGACATCAGACTCGAGAGTGAACAGGTGCTTCTGGGTCTGGCTGCTCAAGGGCGTGCCCTCCCCCTCCTCCAGCCCTCGTGCTCAGGACACGAGCCCCTGCTCCCATCAGGAGCCCACCCTGTGCCACAAATCATCTGAAGGTACCTTGGGCTCATGTTATCAACAGGCTGGAAACGTGTTCATTTCGGATTTTAGGGTTACAAACAAAACGAACAAAGCAAGCGACAGGCACGCAGACGGTGAAGCAATTAGCCCCAGCCCCGGACAGGACTGTGGCGCCCGGAGAAACCCCACTCCCTGCGCGGGCTCCTTGGGCCTGTGGGCGGAGGACCAGTTCCCCCTGCTCTGGGCAAACCTCCCTTTGTAAAAACCTGCTTTTCTCTGGGGGATTTGCAAGATAAGAGGGAAGGAAAAAAGGAAACAAATGACAGAGGAAGGAAGAGACTCCAGAGTTTGTGTCCTCCTGTAAACTAGGGAATGAAAGTCAGTTTTGAATTAAAGGGGACTTTGCCGGAAAGATGACAGCCTTAAATCCTGGTTTGGGCACCAAGGAGAAGCTAGAAGTGGAGGACGTGGTGGTTGATGAGGGGGTGGCCCGCGGCCCGCCTCGTGGAAGGGATGGCGGCGACTTGCCTCCTTTGCTGAAGGGGTGAGTGGCTGAGGAGGGAAGGTGTAGGGCTGGGACTCTGAGGGAGCAATCCGGGAACGAGGGTCTTCCTTCAAGGAGCTGTTCAGCGGATGAGAGCCTCAATGAGCTGGAGAAAACGGGCCCGAGGTATGAGGGCTAGCACTCACGGTTCCACTTTACGGCTGAGTTTCTGCCACAGGCTCACTGCTGTCTGTAGAGAGGCTCTCTGGGGGCGACGGCAGACCCCGCTCTCCTTACCGAGCATCGAGCCTTTGATCAGGGACTGAGCCGTGAGCACCCCGGAGGGGTCTTCCGATTCCTGCCGGCGTGTGCCCCTTCTGCATCGTGTGTGCGAGGGCGGACGTCAGTACGCCCGGCACGGTCTCTGGGAGGGAAGCTGGGCACACAGACTGTTCTAGATCTCTGGTTGCTTGGATTGAGCGCTTGCTGCCGAATCCCCAGTGT
Organism: Lontra canadensis; assembly: GCF_010015895.1. NCBI lineage: Eukaryota > Metazoa > Chordata > Mammalia > Carnivora > Mustelidae > Lontra > Lontra canadensis. The sequence goes on from NW_022631105.1 coordinate 902,752, forward strand.
TGAAATCCTAATGCCCGATGTGATGATGTTAGGAGATGGGGCCCTTGGGAGGTGATCAGGTCCCAAGGCTGGATTAGTGTCCCAACGAAAGAGGAGGAGACACAAGGCCCTTCACTGTCCCCCAAGTGAGGGGACAATGAGAAGATGGCCATCTGCCCACCAGGAAGGGGGCCTTTACGAAGACCCGGCTTCCCGCGTTCGCAGGAGTGGGACAGATCTGCTGTGCGCACTGTCGAGACTTGGCCTCTGCTGCAGCTGGTGGCCAGGGAGGGAGCTAGCGGGGCCCGCACCGGGCATGGGGACGGGGGCCCACTGGCCCCACTCCAAGGTCACTACGCTTGAGGCACTTGAGAAAACTTCCTCTACTTTTGTGAATCTTGGTAATTCATCCCCGAACAGTTGTTACCCCGCTTTAAAAATCTTCTACTATGGACTGTGAAACACTGTAGCTTTTCAGAACTGGAAACAGTGTTGCCTCCATCCGGCAAGCTTGCTGGAGTCGGCCGCCTGCCTGTCGCATGGCTGCAAAATCAGCGTCACGTGGTCTGCGTGTGGAGGGAAATCTCTTCCCGCCGCTTCGCCGCATGTCCTGTGACCTGTGACCACGTTGCCTGACTCGCGGGTCCTCTCAGGTGTTTGTCGCCCGCTTAGCAGAATCCTTAAACGTCTGCTCTGCGGAAAGTGCGCGTGAAGCTCTGTGAACAGTATGTGAATAAGTGAGCCGTGGGTCCTGCCCCTGTGTACCTACCATCTGCCACGGAAGGTTCTACAACAGTTGTCCAGTAATTGTGCAATAGGTGACCTTATGTGAGACAGATATAGGAATGACTTTCATTATAATCTTGAATTCATCCACAAGCAATAAAAAGCTTTTATTCTTTGTCCCAGATTTAGTCTGAAGTCCTTGGTAAATCATTTCACTTAACATTATATTCTCCGAGTTAATGGCAGGATTTCCTTTTTTTTTTAATATTTCATTTATTTATTTGACAGAGATCACAAGTAGGCAGAGAGAGAGGAGGAAGCAGGCTCCCCACTGAGCAGAGAGCCCGATTCGGGGCTCGATCCCAGGACCCTGAGATCATGACCTGAGCTGAAGGCAGAGGCTTAACCCACTGAGCCACCCAGGCGCCCCAGGATTTCCTTTTATAAGGCTAAGTAATACTCCGTGTGTACAAAGGGCACATTTTCTTTATCTGTCAGTTCACAGACAGGCACTTAGCTCGTTTCCCACGTCGCCTGCCGTGTTGCAGGGAACACGGGGACCAGGCACCCCCTTGAGCTACCGATTTTGTTTCCTTCGGGTACATATCCAGAAGTGGGATTGCCTCCGTCCCATTTCCCATCATGGCTGTACCAATTTACATTTCCACCAACAACGTGCAAGGTTCCTTTTCCTCTGCATCCTCATCACGATAAACCTGGGGAAAATACAATGATCCCTGCACATCCCTTCATTTTCTCCCAAGGCTCCGTGGAACTTCTCTGTGAGAAGCTCCCTGGTAGATGGAGGACAGTGGTCCGTGCCCGCTGCTGGCCCAGACTGGCCGGCGGTACTGTCCTCTCTCTGCAAGGTGAGGCCCATGAGCGACAAAGCAGACAGACTGCGAAGGGTGGTTCCTGCCGCCATTTTGCTTCGGCGCCCTGTCCTTTCATTGTTGTCTTTGCTGTGTCTCCGCACGAACCCAAGCACCGTTCTGCTCTTACCGAATTCGTGCGCTTTTCTATTGCTGAGCGCGGTTCCTCTGGCTTCGATAACAATAGGATTGTTCCGAGTTTCTTTTAAACACATGCTCTCTCTTCTGGTTGGTTGGGTGCTCCAGACTGGAGTGGAGCTGAGCAGGGAACATCTTTGACTTAGGACACTGGTATTTTAAGAACTATTTGCAATAAAGGGTTGCAGAGCAGAGATGAGGGAGACCAGACTTCTACTAGAGACTGTGGCCAGGCTCTTTGCCGAACCCCCTTCCTGTGTGTCATGGAGAAGCAGAGGCCCACGTGGAAAATTGTTTACGTCAGAGGCACATTGTTTCTGAGTGATGACGCGCACTGGGATTTTGTTTGGGGAAGACACCACAGGGACACCACAGTGATCACTGTTTGGTCATTTTCAAGAATGCCATGACCGTCACACGCCATGGTCTCATCGGTGTTCGTAAATTGGTGCACCTCTTCAATTTTCTGTGTCTAGAAGTGATTTTTACTCAAAGCAGCAAGGTGTTTTTAAATTGGGGATACCCTTTCCCTTCCACAGCCAGCTCGGGGCCATTGGGAACAGGGTGACAGCCCTTGTCTGAGCAGCATCTTAGGCCTTTGACGTGGCACCAAAGAGCACCTCGCCGATAAATGAGGAATACCCTCGCATTCTTTTTACCACACTTAAGGCAGCAGAGAAATAAGCGATTAAGCAATACTTTTTGAAAACAGACTTCAGTTTAAAGTGTATAAACCTCTCAAATGGGCGCCTGCCTAGGTGTGTTACAATATCCTAGAAATACATGATTTGGAATGACTTTTACCTAACTGATGCTACATAGAAGAGGCTCAGTGTCCCTAAAGCTTGGATTTTCACTGTCTGTGGTGCTCACAGTTCAAGTGATGTGTGATGGTCGCTGTGAGACGGGATCAGCCCCTGCACCGGTGGGATGCAGCTTCCTGGACTCGAGGACTCGTCAATGCAGGCTTGGCCCTGCGAGCTGCTGCCCTTGGGACTCCTACTTGTTCGAGGACAGAAAAGGGGTCGTGCGTGCCGCTGACGGGGAAACACGCGGTGCCCTTAATTAGACTGCAGAGTGTTGTTGTGTCTGCGGACCGCGCGGGACTCCCCTGAACACAGGGTCGGGCCGAGCTGCCAGGTGGGGCCGTGACTCCATCTCCTGGTCTCACGGGGGAGGCGGGCTTCCTTCTCACGCCCTCAGAGTCTTCGCCTTGTGGCCTGCCAGTGACACCACGTGCGCGAGGCACAAGGTGTGAGGTACACGCTGGGACCTCCCAGCGGCCACTGGGCTCAGAGACGAAGGGGCAAACAGGAGGTGCCTCATAGAGGCACGGGGTGTGGGAAGTGGAGGGGCAGGGGAGGGCCTGGAGCCCATGGGCATCGAGCCATCTTAAAGGACAGGCAGGAGTTTGTGGCGTGGCCCAGAAGGGAGAGGGTGTCCCCTCGGCAGGACCAGCTGGGGCAGAAGGCAAGGCCAGACCAGGGCCTGGCACGTCCTGGAAGTGGAGCCCATAAGTAAAGGACGTGAGAGTCCAGGACACGTCGGCTGTGTGAGGAGGGTGCCGAGCTTATCCCTCCAATCCGGAAATTCAGAACCAACGCCGGGCGCCGCCCCCTGCGGTCTTCATGTGCGGTTCGATGGGAGCTCTCTGGGGCCTCTTGGTCAGCATAGTGAGGGCCGTCCCTGGGCGGATGCTGGATGGGGACGGATAGGACTCCCGGGGTGCATGGGGGCCGTGCCTTGGGGAGTGCTGAGGTCCTGAGCAAAAGGGCTTCCTGCTGGAAGTTAATAGTCTCCCGGCTTCCAGTGTGATGCGGGAAGATGGCTCCTCTAAGGCCTGGGGCGGGGGAGTGCGCATTGCTGACCGTTCGTGATCATGGCCTCACCATTGGACACTTTTTTATTTTCGATATTTTTAATGTGCCGTGACTTCAAGTCCACGTGCCAGTATCGCACATCATGCTGAACTGACCATGTCTGCATTTGAAATAAATCGTGGCCTTCCCGTGGGTAACAGCATGTCGTTGTCCCGAAGGATGGGGCCTCACTGGGTCCTGACTCGGGTGTGTGGTGGCCATTCAGACGGCGGACCGTGTGCCCTGTGCCCGAGATGCTCACCTCTAGGTTAGGTCAATGCAAAATCAGTGATTAATGAAGGTGTTTTACGGTCCAGCCTGGAGGGAATGGTTCTAGTGTCTCCAGGGCCACACGGTATGTGAGTCCCTCTGGTAGGTTCACTGCGCACCGAGAGAGAACGCCGTGGGTCCCCTGCCTCCGCGGGGTGCCTGGGGTGGGCTGGCGGAAGAGCCCCGTGGACGGCACGGGCAGGTCTGCAGGCCCCAGGGAGACAGTCCACGTGCCCAGCTTTGGAAGAAGGTTGGAAATGTCAGCCTGTGTGATACTCCAGGAACATCACAACGTGTACTGCTCACATTTATTTACTAGCGTGTGTGCTAACCCGAAAAGTCACTGTACAGGGAGGGCTGCACGTACAGGGAAGAGAACACAGAGAAAGTCCGCAGGAGCGTCGTCTGGATTCTAGACTTTGTGAGCTGCCTGCCACATGCCCGGCTGTGTGAGAAGACAGTCGAGAGCGCGGCTCTGGCTCTGAAGCTCTCGCAGCCCAAGGGGACACAGATGGTGCTGTGTGGAGAGCAGCGGGTCGTTTTCCTTCTTTTAAAATTATTTCCTTTGTTGTTATGTGCATCTTGTAAAATACATAAAAATTCGTGGAAGACAAAAAGAATTCCACACACCCCGGTGACCTGGACACGCGGAGCCCTGGGAGCCGGGGTGTGTCCTCGGGGGGGCGACGGCACATGCACCCAATGGGACGGGGCCTCCCAGGTCGGGCTTCCCGCGCTCCCTTCAGAGAGAAACCAGAGCCGTCCAGAGTGTCCCCAGAGTGCGGCCGGCAGAAGTCATGGTCGGTGTCACCCAGACTCACTGCTGGGTTCACTTCCTAGAAGCACTCAAGCCTCCTGCAGGGGTGAGGTTCTGCCCACTCACCCGCACACGCATCACACACGGGAGCAGCTCTCGTCCCCGGCGTCCCTCCCAGGCATCGCTCTCTATGTCTGACACTGGGATCTAGTCCTTCACCAGTTGTGGGAGGCCCTTCTTGATTGGGGATATCAGCAGATTACAATAATCGTTTGTGTTCACTGACTTTCGGAAGCACCACACAGGGTGTCTAAGCCACCTGTCGTCCTGCTCATTCCCAGCTGTGAGGCCATCCTCCCCCCCGCCGTCCTCTAGCCTTGGTGTGGCCTCCGGTGGCAGGCGTGGGCACAGGTGCAGCTGGAGAGGAGACCTCAGCATAGGACATCTCCTGCCCTCCTGTGCCCTTCGTCCTTCTCTGGCCCCGTTCCCCATCCCCCCACCAGGACCTGCCCCACCCCAGCATCCAGGGTCAGCACAGGTCACTTGACTCCCAGTGGATTCATCCTGTGATGGGCTGAACTGTGTGTCCCCGAATTCCTGTGTCCCAGGTTCTAACTCCCGGTAGCTCAGGAGTGGATATATGCAGAGATGGAACCTTTGAAGGGGGGACCAGGTTAAAGTGAGGTCACGTGGGTGGCCCCAAACCAGGCTGACTTGTGTCCTCCTTCTAAGAAGAGGAAATTTGGTCACAGACACCAGGGACCAAGTGAAGATGCAGCTAGAGGTCCGCCATCCACATGCCCAGGAGAGAGGCCTCAGGAGAAACCGGCCAGAACGGAGAGGAGTGTGTCCTGTAAGCCCCCCAGTCCGCGGTCCTCTCCTGGGGCCCGAGCCACTCGTGCGCTTCCCAAATGACCGCGTGTGAGCGGCCCAGGCTGGGAGCGGCCTGCCCCAGTTTTCCGTGAACGTTCACCTGAGCGTAAAATATCAGAATCGCGTGATGGCTCGAGTGCTCCCAGGCGTGTGTCTCTGGGACTTAGGACTTCAGTGTTTCCTCTTGGGCGGGCGGTACCCCAGGGCGAAACATAGTCAAGCGACGTTTCTGCCCCGGAGCCCCCCTGGGCCCGAGGAGACGCATCCAGCCTTCCTCCTCTTGCCGAGGACACCGGACGGGGGACCGGCTCCCGCCACCCTCAACTCCGCACCAGAGCCGTGACTTCCCGGAGAGAGAGTCCGCGGACACACGACCGGGGAGGAGCGTCTGGAGAGGGAACGGGGAGGGGACCAGCTGCGTCAGACGGCATGTGTCGGGGAGGCCGCGAGGCCGTGACAGCCGGAGGAAGCCGCGTGTCTAGAGGTCGGGGCCGCGTTCTGGGTGCCGGAGGGAGCCGGCCAGTCCGACAGCCACGGGGTCGGTGCTCAGGCCACACCAAGCAACGGGAGGACAGAGATTCGTGCTTTCCTTGGAGGTTTGTGGAAAGGGACACGTTCCTTGTCATTTCCATTCATCCTGCCTAAGTGACCTGCAGGACGGGGCTGCCGGAAACGGTTGCCTCACGTAAACCAGAACGTTGGTTCGTTTTCCTCTGGGCGTCCCGCGGATGGTGAGGCGAGCCCAGCCGGTGGCAGGGGTCGGAGGTGCCGGCGGGAGATGGGCGCGGTGCCACAGGACGGCGTCTCAGCCGAGGCACAGAGAGGGCCCGTGGGAGCTCCCAGCGGCGAGCGGCTACTGTCAGACCTCGGAGAGGAGCCGGGAGCAGGATGCCCGGGAACGTCGCCTGGGCTGCTGTCCCTGCGTCACCAGCACGACCGTGCCTTCCGTCGAGTGCTTCAAGGAAGTTGAGATTCGAGTCCCATAGGACTCAGTCCCGAAGGGGTTCATTCACGTCTTCGTAGACGGGGACGAGGGCCTGACTGTAGGGCCAGCTTGCCGCTAGGGCAGGTTCTCACGACACACGCCTGTACCCACAGCGTGCTGGACCACACGCGCCAAACACTGACCTTGTGTGGCTCAGCACACGCATCCCGCACGTGAGGACAGCTCGGTCGCCACTGCCACCCCCAAGCGGCTCCTTCCCATGGTTCAGTGTTTCCGGGTTGGCCCAGTGGCCATGCTCCGGGAGCTTCCGTCCCTTCCTTGCTCCCCGCCCCCACATCTTTGAGCTCTCCAAAGGCAGCTTGAAAACCAGAAGACCACTTCTAATCTCATTTTCTGCGACTGACGTGGGTTTCATGAGCCCCCGCTCTTTTTCATTTCAGTCAGCGTTGGATTAGTGAATTCCAAACTAGCTTAGGCACACTGCTTAGTGACCTTTCTCTTCTCTGCATTTTGTAGAAGAAACCAACAAAAGACAACAACAGTAACCTTTCTATGTTCATTACCATAAGCTGCGCTGACCTTAAGAACCAGTCCGGCAGCCTCGGGTTCCCGCACCTCATGGCGGCCCAGACGCCAGACGCGTTTCCTCCCGTCGGAAATTCGTGGCTTGTGGGGGGGGGAGGGAAATCGCACGTGCTCTTGCGTCTGCTCTGGCTCTTTGGGTAACTGGAGGTGGTCCGTGCGCCCAGGGCGCGTCCTCCACTCCCAGGCGCTCCGGCCCAGCCATCGCGTGCCTCACCTGTGCTGCAGGAAGAATGGGAGGAAACGTTTCAGGGAGAAATTTGGGGGCGTGGAGGCTAGCACTTCCCAAACCGCCTCTGGAGATGAACTCGGAGTCACAGAGGGGAAATTTACATTCACTGGCTTGAAGGACATGGTTTGTGAAGCCTCTGGGGATCAGACATCATCATGAATTTTCTGACGATGAAAACAAATTTGGGGAGAGCAGAATGCAAGGGGATACGTATCTCGCCCACAAGCTTGTAGTATCGTGTGATTTTGGAAATTAAACTGTCAGCAAAGTGATAAGATTTGCCCCTTTTGTTGTCTACGAGAAATGTAACGTAAAGGGACAGCCAACTCGGTGAAAACTTGGTCGGTTTTTATTACCTTTCCCCTGTGTTAATGGGGTGCGGTTCCCAGCAAGGAAATGCATGCCGGCCTTTACAGACATACAGATGTTGACTAACTTTGCACCTGCCACTAAGAGAAACAGCCACCGGCCGCGGAGGTGAGGGCAGCTCACGGAAGGACAGAAACCTGGGTTCCATTATGTGCTGTCCTCGTGACGTGAGGACTCTGTCCCACGGCCGGACGGGGCGAGAGGACCTTTCCACCCACCTCCCCCGGAGACACCCGGAGCAGGCCTGCAAGCCCACCCAACCCCTGCGGACTTCTTTGGCAGAGCCATTAGTAACAGTCTCCTTTTTCGGTGATAAAATCCATTCTTCACCCCCAAATTGGACACCGCAAGCATTAACAAAACAGTTTCTTCTTTCCCACGGATCCAAGTCACAAGGCACTTCCAGCGAGATGCTGAAGAGCCTTTCCATGTGGACCCAGTTTGCTCCACTGCATGTGGCTCTCCCGGAGCTCAGGGAAAGGAGACATCAGCCCGGTCCTACGAGGCCCTGACGAGTCTCCGCGAGGACCTGACAGCGGCGAACGATTTTGCAGTTTAGAGAGTTGTCAACGGCGGTGGCTGATTAGCTCGGCAAGAGTGACGAAACTCATAGACGCTCTCAAAGCAACCAGACAAACAAGCTATTCTCCAAAAAGCGAGCGTGGAGAAGTTTTATTCCCTTTATCAATGACCTTAGAAGTCCTGCGGGGGGCGGGGAGGCTGAGGAGCACAGACCGAGCGGAGCCTCTTTCCTCCCTGACTTCGTCTCCCAGGGCTGCTGACAGGGTCCCACAGACGGGGCTGCTTAACCACAGACATCTGCTCCTCACGTCCTGGAGGCCTGCAGGCCAGGAGGCCAGGATCCAGGCATGGGCGGGGCCAGGTCCTCCCGGGGCGGCTCTCCCCATGTCCTCACACGGTCGTGCCTCTGTCTGTCCCTCCTCTTCTTTTCAGGACACCAGTCACCCTGGATCAGGGCCCACCCTCATGACCTCACTCCACCTTATGACCTCTCCCAAGACCCCATCTCCAAACACTGCCCCCTGGAAGTAAGGGCTTCAGCCTAGACTTGAGAGAGGACACAGTCCAGCCCACGGCACAACCTACACTTCCCCCGGCCGCCCTTCCCTGGGTCTCTCCTCCTCACCTGGGTTCGTCTCCTCGAGAGGGCCTGCATGGGCTGGTAAAGCCCTGAGAAGGGAGTGCAGCCGTGGGCCACCAGACACCCTAGCCACGGCGGGACCCGCGCCCTTTCCCAGGCACGCCAGGACTGGGGGGACCAACGGCTCACCGCTGAGCACCTCCTCAGGGAGGGTTGCAAAGGTCTGGGTCCTGGGCTGGTTTGGGACTGTCTGCAAGGACCCTTCTGACTCTGGGGCTCCGTGGACTGGCTGAGGCCTTTGAGGGACCCTGCCCCTGTTGGACTTCTCCGGATGCCTGTCTGGCTTCCCAGTCTCTGTCACCCTGTGCCCGGGCGTCCTCCGCGCTGCCCCAGCCCCGCCCTTGTGTCCCAGAGACACCTCCCCGAGCAAGCACTGGGCTCTCACCTGCCCCCGTGGTCTTGTCCTTTGCAACTTTGTCTTCACTCACTAGCTTGGCCCTAAGCTCCTAGAAAGTGGACGGGGTGAGGAGGTTCCGGGGCTGCTGCCTCCTCCGGATTTGGGTGACTCACATGGTGATTCACCCGTTTGCATGTTTGTCGCCGGCCCCGGGTCACTAGGCTTCGTGGGCACCAGCTCCTGCGCTAGGAGCTCAGGACACAGGGTGACCAAGTGATTGCCCTGGGCGGGTTCGTGCCCACCGTGTCCTCTCGTCACCACCACGCGGCAAGCTCTTCAAGGTGAGGACCCAATCACGCGACTCCTGACACGCTTCCCCCCAGGCACTGCCCGCGTCTCCCGTCTTTCCCCAGGTCGCCGTTCGCGGTAGCCGCTGCTCGAGTGAGTGACCCGGGGACAAGGTCAGTGCTGCCTCTGTGACGGGAGGTCAGTCCAGGGGTGCTGGCTGAGCGGGCCTTGTTCCAGGACTCGCGCCCCGGGCCGATAGGAGCCGCCCGGCCTGTAGAGCAGGGTCCCCATGACAGGAAGTCAGCGAGGACACGCGGCCCGCCCTGGCGCTGGACGAGCCCGCTGAGCCAGCGCTGGCCATGGGCGCTGCCACCATCCCCACGGCTCGCTGTCTTGACTCGGGGAATGGCAGTAATGTTGTGTCTTAGAATGACACTCAAAGCCTTCATCTTCTCTCTCAACACCCAAGTCCCCGTGTTTGGATGGTTTTGCTCGAGGTGGAAGGAAGTTTCTCTGAGGTCCCGGTCGGAGTGTCCCGATGCGCCCGGGGTCCTGTTCACCCCATGGCTACTCGCCACGGACGCTGCAGCTCTGGAGGCAGCACCTGTGGGGGGACCCCGAGGCTGTTCCCGCGGGGCATGGGGTCCACGTGGCCTCAGGTGATGGTCTGGCCGTCGGTGGCCGTGTGATGAGCGGTCCCGTCAGGGGGCAGCAGCCCTCCAGCCAGTGCCTGTCCTCACCAGGAGGAGCCTGGAGGCCAGGGTGGACTGTGACCCTGAGAGCCCCTGACAGGATCTTCACAGGAACACGAGTGGTTTAGTGGGCACAGCCAGACATCATGGGGCCGCCAGGATACTGAAGCTCTAATGGTTTCCCGATCGTCTTCAATCTTCTCTTTAAACACGTCATCGCATCGAACTGAGCCAGACAGACCGGACAGGGGCCACCTGAAGTAAACGTGTCGGCCTTCCACCAGACGGGCCATGTTCCCAGGGCTTCGTGGCCACATGTGGAGAGACAGCCACGCGGGCCGGGCCAGCGCCGATGGGGAGACGTCTTGTCGCCGCAGGAGGCCCCGTGGACAGCTCTCAGCGACACAGCGGTCGGGCGTGTGGCCGCGTCCCAGACACAAGGGCCTGCCGCGGAGGAAGTCGGGCAATGACGCACGTACGGCTCAGGGCCGTGAAACAGGAAGCGTGCGGAAAAGATGGGGTCTGCGGTCAGCACTGAAGGAACGTTCACCGCGAAGGCCAGAGATGCCTCCCTGGGCTGTGAAGTCCCAGCCTCGTCTCGTCGGGGTCTTGTCAGAGGACCTTACGTCCTCCCCCTTTCCAGTCCCAGCCCGACCTGGAGCCCCCACGAGCCCTCATGACCCCCCACAAGGCAGCGGCTTGGCTGCCTCCTGCTTCCCCTGGCTGGGCCCCTCAGGTTGGCCGTCTGAGTAGGTGTTCCTGTCTGCCCCAGGTTCTTTCTTGGGGTTCACTGTCCGCTGGCATAGGATAGACAGCACAGGCTCTCAGAAGGAAGGATGGACGGACGGATGGGGGGCTCAGGAGCAGATGACCTCCAGGATCCCCCACTAATCCTCATAATGGAAACAAAACACATCACCCCTCGGGTTTGCACACAAAGACGCAGTGAGTGCACGTGTCCTGCTGGGAGAGGTGGCCTCTGTCTCTAACTGGACGCCTCACAGATGGCCTTTCCCACACGGTCTGAACTGACTTTGCATCATCTTTATGGGCAGAGGCACGTGTGGGGACGAGGGGACGGGAAGGAGTGGGGGTCATGGTGCTCTGGGAGGAAAGAGCAGAGGCATGTCCAGACCTCGAGGGTCTCTCGTCACGGTTTTCCCAGGACCAGCGCAAAGCAGCGAGTCAGGTCCTGTTCGCCCTTTCCAGAGGGAGGCTGAGGGCCCACAGGAGCCCAGATGGGATCCTGGACAAGCCTGGGCCGGAGCTGCCCGGCTCCCAGAGGCAGAGGAGCCAAGGGGCTGATCCTGGGCCAGGAGCACAGGGCCAGGCCCGGAAAGGAGGTCTTCCCTGTGCTGCGCGAGCCAATCGGGTCATCCTGGCTGCCCCACACAGGGTGCTTGGGATCTTGGGCATGGGCCCAGCGTGGGGCCCGGCTGGTGGGTGCTGCCAGCTGGCTGGGCTGTGTGGCTTCTCATAGCGTGGCCGTGGGAGGAGCACCGGCAGAATGAGAAAACCACGTCTCCGTGGACAGAGTCCGCGTCACCGTGAGGTGACCCGTACCACAGCACTCGGGTCCCACCATACGTTATTCTTGGCCGTTCTGGCAAAGGATCGTCTGTACTTTGTGGAGGTGGTTTTGCCTAACGTGACTACACACCAGAAAAATGGGGTTTTGTTGGGTGGATTTTCTGGGTGTGTGGGGCGTGAGCATGTCCAGTCTGTCCTTGTGTCAGACGGTGACACCGCGTGCCCAGCGGTGAGCCCCGAGCCTGGAGCCGCGGGCTGCTGCGGCCTTCACGGGCTGAGAAGCCTCTGTGAGCCATGGGCACAGGCTTTCCGGGGGTCGGGAAGCCCGTGGGAGCTCTCATCCGGAAACTCGAGATGCTGCCCTGTGGGATTTGGGACCAGGGCTCCCGCTGTCGGGGTGTGTTTAGTAAGTGCTGATGGCATCGAGACGGGCAAGTTTATCTCCCAGATGTGGCCGGACTGCTGAGACCGCTGCCTGGGTGACAGGCAGGCCTTGGGGGTCGGACGGGGGTCAGGCGCAGCGGAGTGTGGAGTCGGCGCGCCGCGTTCTTGGGCTGGGAGCGCGACTGTTCCTTTCAGAATGAGGGACCTGGGGTGGGCAGGGGTGAAGCCGTTGGTCCAGACGCGTCTCGGAGGCAGGGCAGGCCCGTGCCCCTCCTCGGGACGTCCCCGAGGCTCTGACGGCTGACGGCCCCCTCCAGGGAAGCGATGCTGGCTCTCCGTCAGCGTGTTTCTGTTTTGTCAGTTTTAAGGCTGGAAATATCAGGAAGCTTCACTGTGCTGCTTACTAGAATGAACCGGAAAGGGAACAGCGGTTGGTTGTAGTTGCACCAATAAGGGAGCTCAGCCCGCTCAGGGCGGCGTCTGCCCTTAAGCCGTGAAATTATTTTTCCCTCCAGAAGGAAAGATCACTGGTGGCCTGTGGCGGAGTGTTGCTGTGTTGGAAATATTTAAAGAGGCTGAAAACAACGTTGATATGTTAGGTCTGCTCTGCCGGTTTCACAGAAATGCCCAGCACGCTCTCAGTCATACCGCAAGCCCAGCGGTGAATCATTCAGGCCGCGTGTCCTGCTACCTGGTAGCACGCCCGTGACCTCAGGGCGGTGAGATCGCGTCTGTGCCTCTGGAGCCTGTGGCATGTGCTCCCCGTGAAGCCCTGGCAAGGTGGCCGGGATGGGGGCCTGTCCTGCTGGCCGTGGGCACTGGGGGGCTCTCCTCGGCTGAAACCCTTCCTGTTCACGGCCGCGCCCTGCAGTCCTGCTGTCTCCCCTCGGCCGCGGGAGCCCCTGCAACCTTCCTCGCGCCTGGGGGCCTTGCGGTTCCTGGGTCTGGCAGGTGGTTCAGTGGAGTCTTCCCTGCACGCGTCCAGGGAGCCTCCCCAGGTTTCCTGCCGGGCTTCTGTTCCAAAGCTCCCTCGTCCTGCCCCAGCACGTCATGGAAATTACTTCTCTGACAGGGACGGCAAGGGGACGCCCACCGTGGGCCTGTCGGCTCCGACCCACGCACGGCTGGGCTGGCCGGACTTCTCTCCGTGGACGCTGGTGGCTGCTGAGACACGACCTTTCTGATTTCATCAAGTCCTCCCCGCCGGAGGAAAGAACTATTTTCCTCTGCACCCTTGAGCTTCATCTGCACGCGGACGGGTACACCGATGCGGAGACCCGCTCTTCAGAGAAAACTGCGTCTGTTCCGTGTGATGGAAAGTCTCGCGAGCAGCCCGTCGCACAGGCAGAAAGCGGTCTGAGCTCTCGGGAGACGGAAGTGGCGGTGCCTGTCCCAGCCGAAGCCGCCGCCCGTCGTGAGCTTCCCGAGGGCCGAGCATGCAGGATGAGCGGGAGGGTGGCCCGGGCACAAGCGTGCACCTGCCTACCTCCCCCCAAGGAGCCCTCCTGTCCGGTCCCTCCCCTGGGAAGGGGGCTGCGTGGCTGACACAGAGGATGCTTCCGAAACGAGGAAGGGGAAGGATCTTTTTATTTCGTGTTCGTTCCTAAGTTGAGGTGTTCGTGGAAATGAACCCCAGACTCCTGAGCTACCTGAAGAGATGGGGAACCTCCCAGAGGAGGATGCCCTTGACCCGGGGCCCCCAGGCTCGGGGACTTGCTTGTTCTCCTCCTTCCTCGTCCCTCGGCTTCAGGACAGTCTGGGTGGGACACTCCGCTGGACGGGGAAAACGACTCTCGTGCTTTGCCCCGGTGAGACCTCGCGGCCGCCCCATCCCAGGGGCGGTGCATCGGGGCTCAGAACGCTGGGTCCTTAATCACGCGTTGAGACAGCACAGGAAAGCTGAAGGACAAGCTAGTCACAACCTCCCTCCTTGGAAAACAGCAGTTTGGCGGGGAAGGTTCCCGCGGAAACATTCAGATGGGGCTGGGCTGTGTGTATGTGCCCTCCCTCCCTCCGTCCCTCCAGGGCGGGTGGCTGTGCAGAGTCCTGCTGCCCGAGTCCGCGGTGCCCTGCGGGCGGCACTGACCCTCCGGGGAGGTACCACAGAACAGACGAGGCTCCGTTCAGCAGCAGCTCCTTTTCCCCACGGCTGGGAGGAGGGGACCGTGATGCTGCCCCCGCTCTCGGCCCGCCGCACCCCGCTCCCCCTGTGCGTGCACTGCTCCGCCTCCTCTCCGTCTTCGTCCCCCATGCAGAAGGTGTGCGGGAGGAGGGCAGACGTGATGCTCTCCAATCACTGTCCTTGCACGAGTGTCTCTGCCATGAGGAGAAGGAGGGTCAGCCCAGCTCCCGAGGGCTGGAGGGCCGCAGGCCGCAGAGCTGCCGTGCGGCCCCGACGAGCACCTCCCGAGGCCCCGTGGGGCTGGTGTCTGTGTCCCAGTCAGCAGCTCCACTTCCGCTGGAAACCGTTCCGCCCGTGGCCGTGGACCCGCATCACCGTGGCTTACGGGAGGGCTCCCTCCTCCTGCAGCAGGGGTGCGGTTATCTGTCCGTGTGTCGCCTGCTTTCTCTCTGGTGCCTGTTGATAGGACGGCTAACAGCTGCTTGTCACGGAGAACCTCTCTTCACCGAGGGCAGGAGGATGCGGTTCACTGAGAAATAGAGATTAGCTCTCATTTTCTCTAAGAAAGTGGTTTTCACTGTCAAGGGACACAAAGTAGGTCTGCATTTGACAACGGGGAAAGTTGTCTTTCGGGGCTTAGGAATGAGGCAGGAGGGGTGGGTGGGTGGGAGTCCGGACCAGCTCTGCCAGCAGGAGCTCAGGACGCCGCAGCACTGCAGGGGTGAGCTGAGATCACCTTGGGCCCCTTCCCCACCCACGGCCCTCCCGGACTTACCAGCCTCAGCTTCCCCAAATCTAGGAAACAAGGAAGGGTGGGAGTGGCTGGGTGACCTGCTCCCTGCCAGCCCCAGGGGATGCCCCCACCGACCCCTCTCCAGCTCCCTCTGCGACCTGCCCCCCAGACAGCGCACCCACGCAGCGCACTGGCCAAGCTGAGCCCACTGATCACGGTGTCCCGCTCCCCTCCGGCCGGCAGGGTTTGCTCGGAGACCAGCTGAAGACCCTTTGGGGAACAGAGCCTGGGACCGGGCTCCTGCAGCGGATCACAGCCCCTCTGACCACCTGTGCCTCTGGCTCGCCGAGCTACCCTTATTAAAACCACTTCGGAAAAGTGAGCTAAATTTGTTCAGCTGACGGCCGAATCCAGCTTTTAGAGGGTTCAGTGCGTTGGCAGGAAGCAGCGCCGTCAGTCTGGCCAGAATCCCCGCTCAGGGCGTGTGTGTGTGTTGACCGTAACGAAGGAAATATTTGTAGGATGGAAGGAGGGAGGCCCTGGCTTCCCTCCACGGCTTCAGACACAAATCCAGGAAACAGACGTGGCCTGAAGGACTGCTGCACGCGACGTGGGCACGCAGGGGAGACGCGGACAGGGTGCTGTCTTCCCGTGCCCGTTTTGGGGCCCAGGAAGTCAAACCACTTTTTGTAAATAACTTTTTTGGGGAAAACTTAGCATGTGTACAACTCAGGAGTTTTGGAGGTGACGGTCTTGGGCCCAAATCAAATTGGTTTCTTACCTATCTTGTCCCCACGTTCCCCTCCTGATGCACACCGTCTGGTGTCCTGGGGGCCGCGGACTGTGTCCTCAGTACCTTTTGCCGCGGTCCAACACGCTGTTGTCACCAATAGTGGCAGCAAGAGGTGCCCTGAATTAGTGCTTTCCCGGCGTCTGCCTCGGGGCATTTGTCTGGCATTTGTCCAGGAGCAACACGCAGGCCGTCCCCGTCGTCCTGGGGAACTTGCTCACAGCTGCAGTCGGAGGTCCGCTGTCGTCTGCCCGGGGCGGGGTCGCCTACCTGGGCCCGGCTGCCAGGTGGGGGCAGGGGCCTGTACCTTCCGGGGGGACGCGCTTGGTCTTGGTGTGCTTTGCAGGGTCTCTGCGGCTGCGGAGACGGCCGAGGGAGACGTCTCCAGACGTTCTCCGTGTCGTGGGGGTGAGAACATCCGCGGTCAGGCCCTCCGCGGGGTGTGCAGACCTGTCACACCCACCACCAGACAGTGGGCAGGCGGGGCGCTGAGCACACATGCGTCTGAGTGAGACGCGGCGCCCCGGAGGCCACGGCCCCGTGGGTCGTTGCGGTCTCCACGGACAGCTGGGGTGTCAGTGGTCTTTCACTGACTGCCTGACCTGAGTTAGAGGCTGTGTGTGCCCACGTGTATGGCCCAAACCACCGGCCACTGTGCAAGACGAACATCGCTGGTGAGCAAGTAGGGCCGTCCTGCCCTCAGGAGCCGGTAGCCTCTCTGGAGAGAGACAGTAAACCCTCCAAGGACAGTCGAATGCGTGCTCTGAGCTGGGATGGGGGGCGAGCTGGAGGCCGGCAGGAGCGCTCGTAGGAAGTGGGGGCAGGGAGGCCCAAGGCGGCCCCGTGGTCAGCATCCCGTCCCAGTGTGCCCAGCGCAGCCGGGGCTGTGACTGGCAAGAACAAGGTCTGGGTGGTGGCAGCTCCGGGGAAGGATGGCCCAGGGCAGAAGGAGCTGCGTGCTGGCCGGGGAGGGAACGTGGAAGGACCCTCACCAGGATTCCAGTCCTCTCTATCGTTCCTGCTCTGTGAATGCCACGTGGGCCTCAGTCCCCACATCCCCACAGTCTGGGCCTCGTGGCTCCCGGCCCCAGGACTTGCGAGCGGCCGCAGCTCACCCGCCCCGTCGTGGCACTTCTGACAGACTGAACGGTAGAGCGTGCAGGCGCCCCCGCGGCCCCCTTCCCGTCCCTCCCTGCGGAGCAGCTTGCATGCGGAACCCGAGCCCTGGGACCAGCCGCGCCTGCGCCCCCTCTGCGAGGGGGTTTGAATTCTCCCTGGTGCCGGGCCGTGTGCCGTGTACTGCGAGAAGGGGCCTGGCTCACGGAGCTTCCCGGTGCGGTCGGCGCGAGGCCGTGCTCACCGCGTGGGGGGCTGGCGGGTTTCCTTGCGCTCGGGACTCCGCGGCCCACGCGCGCGTCTTGGGGGTTGGCGTGTGGGACACCCACTTGCTGCATCGCACGCAGAAGGAGACATTACAGAGACGGGCAGGAAAGGGCCTCAGAGGCCACAGTGATGGGCCCGAGGGGACTGGATGTGTAATCCTGTCCGACCCAGGGCTCCATCAGCAGGACGGCGCTTCTCGTCTGGCCACGGCTGCTACATGTCAGGAGCTCTGATTTCCTGCCCATTCTGAGTGACACGGTGTGATACGTCTAATGACAACTAGAACAAATTCTGGTAATGAGGTCACCTTGGGCCTGTATTACTGTCTGACTGCTGTTTTCCATAGAAATTATCTGTGGAAGCATCCCACGTGCTCAGAATAACGTCCTCCCTGGGAGCGTGGGTGCCCACGGGCGGCCTCGTTGGGACTTGCAAGACACCAGTGGCGTGCGCTGGCCTCTCCGGTTAGACCCCGACTGGCCTCTGTGGGGGCAGCTTCTGCTCCACCGCCTGGAAAGCGACTGGTTGTGATTAAGTTATGTTGTTTCCTTCAGGTGCTTTTTATGCAGAACGTGTGTAAGTGTGTGGTATGGAAGTCAGTGGGGCCCAAAACATACTAACCCTTTTTGAAGGGCGCTTCTGGGCACATGCTGAGCCTCACCATCGTAGAGAGGATTCTTGCAGGAGAGCGTTTTCGGTGAGGGCTCCTGGAGCAAAGGGCATTGTGGGGGCCTGGGCGGATGGGCAGGACTTGGCAAAGGGAAGAGGCGTGTGGACGTCCCAGCAAGGAGCCAGGGTCAGGAGGGGCTGCAGCCCAGAAGGGGTCGGAGGTGCTGGGCACGAGGGGCGTGAGACTGTGTCTCAGCAGAGAGAGGTCCAGGCCGCCAAGCAGGGGAGTGGGTGGCCGGCTGAGGTGCCGTCCCCGAGCCCCGCGTGTGCGCCTGGCGCACCTCGCACCCGCCTCACTGCACCGTTGGGAGATCATAAGGAAGAACACGGGCCTGTGGCCGGAGATGCGCCCGCAGGAACGCTGAGCTGGTGGGGCGCTTCCAGGGGCCCTGGGACCCCTGCTGAGGCGGACATCAGGTGCATAGGAGCCGGCTGGGGGTCAGAACCCGCAACGATGTACTCCTGAAAAGCCCGTCATCACAGCGCCGGTCCCTCAGGGGTGACAAGGGAGTCCAGGCCCCAGGCCTGGGTGGAGCTGATGGGGTGGAGGGTGGTCTTGCGGAAGGAGGACTCCGGGGCTGGGCTGCTCTGCTAACGAGCTCATCGCCGGGTAGACACTGTCTTGTGAGTGGTGAGGAGGGAAGGTCTGAGGTAAAGACACGGTGCCCGTGGTCCTCTGCACAGATGACCTCACGGTGCCTTCCTTTCCTTGTACTTGGGCCTACACGTACGTGCTAGACGCAGCTGATTTCTAATATCCTGGGGCCTCGCATGAGGCAGGAGCAAGAACTTGGCACCTCACTAGTGCCCCCACGTCAAGCTGGGAGGGGCACCTTGCACTGTGAACAGAGACAACACCAGAAACCCGTCTGTGCGGTGCACATCTGCGCGGTTTGCACACGAGGCTGAGCCTGCACATGCTGGGCTCATGGACGTCGTCCTGGCCAGCTGCTGTCTGGACCACGCAGACGGCCAGGCACCAGCCGGAAATCACGGGAACAGTAGTCGGTACAGTGAGCCGCTCTAGGTCTGCCTCGAGGCACACACGTGCGTGGGTACATGCGTGAACTCACACACACACACACTCACACACGTGAATACCTTCCCTACGTGTCCAGGCTGGCTGTCCCCAAGCCTGCAGTCCTGGGACAGAGGCTCACACCGGGAGCTGTATGGACAGGAGCGGCCAGAGGCCCGTTGCCGTTTGAAGGTAATGGAACGGGAGAGCAGGCACGTCCTTTAGCAGAGTGGTTCCGAGCTTGAGCTGTGTCAGAAACTTCTGGAGGGCTTGTTTAAAGTTGGGACTGTGCTCCCATTCCGTTAGTGCTCCGTCGGTCCTGGGTGGGGGCCCCATAGTTTGTATTTCCGACGGTTCCGGATGATGCCTGGTCTAGGGGCACCCCGTGGAGAACCACTGTTTTCCAAGACCCCAAACTGCTTCATTTGGTGAGGAGCTGCGGTTACGTGAACTCGAGGCCTTCAAACAGCAGCTCGAGCCATCCTGAGGGTGGGTGAGTTAACACGGAGGCGGATCCCTCGGATCCCCAAGGACGGCTGTAGAGCAAGTCTCGCTCTGTGGCGGTGCAGGTCTGACAAGGGAGGCGCCGACAGGGTTTCGCTGCGGCGAATCTTGACGTCATCTCTTCACTGACTTTGTTTCTAAGTTGGGAAACTGCATTCCTAAAAAAAAACAAGGAAATGGAACAGCTCTTTGGTTAAGTAAAGTAAAAGGGGAAAACTACATTTAAAACAGGAAAGTAATCATTGTTTTTAAAATATCTCTTATTTCATCTATGGCTGGAGTCACATTTTTGGTATGTTTTTAAAATTTATGGTCTTAGGGTGTCTGGGCAGCTCAGTTGGCTCAACATCCGACTCTTGATTTCGGCTCAGGTCAAGATCTCGGAGTTGTGAGTTCAAGCCTGGAGCTGGGCTCTGCGCTGGGCAGGGAGCCTGTTTAAAAATAAAGAAATATGAGAGACTCTGGACTCTGAAAAACAACCTGAGGGTTTTGAAGGGGCGGGGGTGGGAGGTTGGGGGAACCAGGTGGTGGGTATTGGGGAGGGCACGCATTGCATGGAGCACTGGGTGTGGTACAAAAACAATGAATACTGTTACGCTGAAAATAAATTTTAAAAATCAAATTAAAAAAAATAAAGAAAGAAATAAATAGATAAATAGATGAATATTTTTAACAATTTTAAAAGGGCACCTGGGTCGCTCAGTCTGTTGAGCATCTGAGGTCTTGATCTCAAAGTCATGAGTTGGAGCCAGGCCTTGGGCTCTGCACTTTGCATGGAGCTTACTTAAAAAATAAGTTTTATTAGTTGGTTTTATTCACGTGAGCCACAGCTGCGCTGGAATGGAGCTCTTGGCACCATCAGGAGGTTTCCTCACCCTCCAGACATTCCTCTCAGGGGGGCTCCCTTGATGCCACTGTCCCGCCTTTTCCTCTTCTGTATGAAGATCAGAGACACATACGTCCTTTTAAGCTTTGAGGTCACTCTTGGAGGAAGACCCTGTTTATCCTCTAAGCTTTGGTGTAGGGAAAGCTTTGTGCGCAACGCCGATCCGAACTCTCCGTGTCCGAACACAAGTCTACAGGAAGGCATGGTGGGGCCTCCGTGCCTCGCTGGGGTGTGGGTGCTTGGAGCCAGAGCTGCCCCAGCCTGATACTTTGACCCCAACACCTCTTTCTGCCTCTCAGATTAGTTGCATTGTGGGGGGGGGGGTCTTGTATTATTTGTATAAACTTAGAACCGACACTTCATGCAGTTCCGGTCCCCTTGTGGAAGAAAACGTCATCCCTCTAATTTCAACCAAAACAAGGGAGGGCCCGGTGTGGAGGATGCAGAAGGGCTCTGTGGGAGTGTGGACGTTGGCTGACTGCACGCTGGCATCCCCGCTAGTGCACGGGGACTGTCACCCGTCCCGGGGCACTGGAGACACGGTGCCAGTATCCTCCTGTGGTGTGAAGGAGCTGCTCCATCCTACAGGTCTCTCTCCCCTCCACAAAGATCCGAGGTTATCTCATTTGGACTTTAAGAAAACTTGACAGCCTTTCTAACGTAACTGAAGACTATTCCTCCCTAGAAGTTAGCATAAAGAGAATGAATTGTTTAAGAACTTTCCTACCCAGAGGCAGAGATATTGGATAACTGTCAATGTCCAGCCGAACCCATTGGTTTAAGAGTCACAACTGCATAAATGAACCCCACAGTATTTCATCTTTGCAGAAAAATCTCAGTGACGTGAGGATGCTCTCACCATTTCCAACACTGCTGAATTTTTACCAGGTTATCAAAATGCGGTGGTCACTGAACTTAAATAAAAGTGAGATTATATCACACAGGCTAAGGAGTGCCCAGTGGTGATCTTCACAGAGCTCCCTGAAAGCTGTTTTCCTCCATTAAGGAAACATCCCATATGAGTTATCTAATGCTATACAAGTTACCCCATACTTGTCAGCTTGGAGCAGGTGCATTTGCCATCCGGCAGTGTTTCTGTGGGTCAGAAATCCAGAAGCTGCTCAGCTGGATGCTGCTAGCTCAGAGCTGCTCATCAGCTTATAGTCAAGCTGCAAGCAGAGGCTGACATCCCATCTGAAGTCTGGGAAGAAGGAGCCACTTCCAAGGGGGTGCCTCACACATCTGCGGGCCGAAGGCTCAGTTCTTCACCATAGAAGCCTCTCCAAAGGGGGCTCCATGACAGGACAGCTGGCCGCCCCCCAAGCAAGTGATCTAAGAGAGAAGGAGGTTAGTAGGAAGCCATAAGATCTTTTATGACCTTGTCTTTTCCATTTTATTCTATTCATTGGACATAAGTCATTAAGTCCAGCCCACACTCCAGGAGGAGAATTTGACTTCACCTCTTGATGGGAGCAGTTGTAACCATTTTGTGGACATCATGAAACCACCCCACACACCGATGAAAAGGGAACTGAAAAGTTATGATTACTCTGTGGTCAGAGGTCTGGGTTAAGATGCCGGCTTTTTTACGTAGTAACGTAGTAACTCCGGACAAGTCACTTCAGATTCCTCAGCTGTGAAATGTGGGTTTGAGAGTTCCCCTTTCATAGGATTTTTAGTGAGTTAAGTATGATGTAAGAACTTGGAGTAATGACTAGTACATAGTGAACATTCAGCAAAACAGTGTTGCTGTTAATGTTGTCATCATTTTTACTGTCCTCAACAAAATCATCACCACCACCATCACCACCATCATCATCATCACCACCACCATCACCATCATCAGCATCACCATTATCACCATCATCACCACCATTATCACCACCATCACCTCCACCAACACCATTATCACCATAACCACCAACAAAATTATCACCATCACCATCATCACCACCATTATCACCACCATCATCACCTCCACCAACACTACCATCGCCATCACCACCACCATCATCGCCATCACCATTACCACCAACACCATCATCACCATCACCACCATCACCATCATCATCACCATCATCCTCATCACCATCATCACCATCATCCGCATCACCATTATCACCGTCATCACCACTATCAGTATCACTATCATCATCATCAAAATCATCACCATCATCACCATTATCACCATCATCATCACCTTCACCATCACCACCATCATCATCACCATCATCACCATCATTGCCATCACCACCAACACCATCATCGCCATCACCATCATCATCACCTCCACCATCACCATCATCACCCCCACCATCACCTCCACCATCACCACCATCATCACCATCATCACCTCCACCATCACCACCATCACCATCATCACCCCCACCATCACCACCATCATCCACATCACCATTATCACCGTCATTACCACCATCATCACCATCATCACCATCATCACCTCCACCATCACCATCATCATCACCACCATCATCACCATCATCATCACATCGTTGCTAATCAGTTGTTCTTGCTGCTGCAACCGCAGCTATACAGAGTGGTTTTTTTTTCAGATGTTTAAAGTTCTCAGGAGTGGTAAATTTTCCAGAGAAAACCATGGAAGTGAGGAGAATATTTTCTAAACTGTACCTTATAGTTAACTTGTGTGTCTACTAGGAAATTCCCAGTAGAAATTCTCACTACTGGGAGAAACACATACCCGACCCTGCAAGTGTCCTGCGGGACTCAGGAGGGAGTGACCTGAAGCGAGCTTGGTCCGTGTTCCGACTGTACGAGCAGCTGGGTGCGCAAACGTAGGCAAGCCAGAGTGCTGCTCTGACTGTCAGACCCCACTGTACGTGACAGGGGCAAGGTGTCCGGCCTTACGGAGCAGTTAGAGACCAGGGTATGTCACCACACAGAGAGGGCACACCTGGTGTTCTGTATGACGGCTGTGCTATAGGAGGTGAGGCAGCCATTGGTCCTTCAGGGCAGTTCCTAAACTAGGCTTCAAGAAGTCAGGAGGGACTTGCCTCACGCCCTGAGGGAGAAATGGGAGGAAAGGACAGAAGGGCCTGTTGTGAAGAAAGAAACAAAAAGCCCGTCGTCCCTGAGGCTCCCTTGGGGAGGCTGAAGGACTCTCTCCTGTTCGATAAAGCATCAATCCCTGAAAATGTGTGAGGTGTGATCGCTTTCATCCTGCGGAAGCTTGGCTCTGGCTTCTCCAGGTCCCCAGTTTTGTGGCTCAGAGGGGCTGGTTAAAGATGCCAGATTTAAGCCCTTTCTATTATTTTCACAAATGTGGTATCTTTAGGCAGGAGTGAGTAGTCCATCTTGCCCAAAACAGCACAAGGTGGTGCTCAAAACTTCTCAAGACGAGGAGACTCAAGTTCCCGCGAGCAGTTTGCTTAGTGGTCCGTGGTGTTTCTTTGCTTGGGAAGCAGGTGAAGTCAAAATATTTCTATATTTGTTGTCTGTGAAGAGAGATTTGGTTCTTGAAGAGGAAGGTCAAGAAAGAATGTGATAAATACAAGTTTCTGTATCGGTTTAATTCCTGATAACTCCAGGAGCACCCGTTCCCCTTGAGCTGTAGGAGCCGTGGGGAGGGAAGTCATCAAGCCCCGGCCCCTAAAGGCGAGGCTGGGACGGGCACTGGCAAGCCCAGCGCCACTGGCAGCCCTCGCAGGAGCCGCCTGCTCTGCCCAAGCGCGTCCCGGTGGCCCTTCTCGGCCTGACCTGTGGTAGTCGTGGATCCACCCGACCCACCACTGACCTCTACTTTTGTAAAACTTGTTTGGAATTTAACGTTGTCGGTTGTTCGCATCAGGCCTTGCTGCCACAGGGAGCCCCAGATCATGATCAGGGCTTGCGGACGTCCTGCTAAATCTTTACCATTTCCCGCCCTGAGGTACAGCCCCGACCTGCTCCACGATGAGCCCTGCACTTCCCTTGACCTCACCCCTGCGTCTGCTCGGGGACCAGGCCCTCAGCTTATGCCCACCCTGGGCTCTGACCTTGCAGAGCCCCCCCTCAGCAGGCCCTTCCTAGCTTCCAGACCCCACACAACCTCTGGCCCTACACCCCTAGCACATACACGATTCAGAGCCCCGTCATGATGTGAAATTATCCTGTTCAACTTACTGGTCTGCTTGCTTGGGGTCAGTATTGCTACAGATGAGGCACTCTGGCAAGCTCTGTGAGGACAGGCACTCATCCCTGGGCCCCCCCCGGGTCCAGGGCCCGAAGACCACCAGCTCTCCCAGGGTCTGGGGACGGGCTTAAACGCTGAGCAGTTCGGGTATCAGCCCGTGGATTCGTGAGGGGCACGGGCTCTTCATGTGGGTCATGTCGCCGCATCTGCTCTATCTTCCGTATCTACCAATGGGTTTTGATTGACACTACTGTGTTGTTGCTCTGTGCAAAATGGCACATGCCTTTGAAATCTGGTGAAATCTGTAACAATTCACAATGTATGTTACCTTCGTTAAAGACCTCTGATCTGCTTCCACGAGCTTTTCCTGGCTTTGATAATTCTGGGGATTTTAACAAAGATCTTTCTATGCTCTAATGGCTGTAAGATGCACCCCCCTGTTCACAGTTTAATCTAACAAGATAAAATGGGCTTAGATGTAATTAAAAGCAAAATAGTACTTAGTTTTAACATCAGCTGGATCTTGAACATTTTATCCTCAACTGTCTGCTCTAAGGAGACGCGGCTCAGCACAGACCTGCTAAGTGTGTGAGAGCCTAGGAGAAGCCCGGTGGCCGGGGCCCCCCACGGTCTGGGAGGGGCGAGGTCAGTGCGCCCTAGACGATGCAGCAGGCAGGTGGCAGGAGGCAGGGTGCCGGGAGCGGACCTGGATGGACGGACAGAGACTGTGTGCTGGGCCCTGCAGGATAACGTGGCCACCGGGGAGGCCACGGGGCTGCAGTTCGGTCAGCCGATGCTGAGGACGGACGCTCCAGGCAGGAAGGACAGAAGGACAGAGATAGCAGCGCAGCCTGTGTGGGGACAAGAAATGGCCCATGTGCAGGGAGGCAGGGCGCACAGGAGAGGCCTGGGGCGGGTCAGGCAGCTGGTGGGTGGACAGCCGTGGTGGGCAGGCGCGGGGCCCCTCGGTCAGGGAGGCGTCGGGCTCCGAGCTCAGTCCGTGCACCGCTTCAGCGGCCGAAGCAGAGCTGGTCCCCGACGGGGGGCTGATGGACCGCTGACCCCTTGGCGCCCTGCTGGGGCTCCGCCTCAGACCAGCGAGGACGCGGGCGAGGAACCTCCGATCTGCAAGGACCCCATGCCTGGGGGGGCCGTGAAGATCTGGACCCCCGCCCCGCTCGGCCAGGGTTCCCTCCTCCCTTCCCGCCCGTCAGGCCATCGCGCCTCATCTGAGCCTGGAAGGGAGTCGGTGGAGGGGCCGATGCTTGCAAATTGTGTGTGGACAGCGGTGTAGGCAGAAGGGGAGGCCGGGCAGACCTCGGGGACAGATGCCAAGGTCAGGGACCGAGGGCGGGGGGTGAGTGCGGAGGACGTGAGGAGGGCCGGACCGAAGGGCACCGGCAGGTCGAGGGCTGGGGAAGGCTGGGGCCGGGCGACGCCCAAGTGCACTGGTTCTCAGTAGCAGCAGCTCTGCCCTCTGGCTCGTCACCAGCCCCGCCGGGAGGTGCAGCTTCAGGAAGCTTTCAGACCACGGTTCTGTGCACCTGGACTTTCTCCACGGGTCCATCTGTCCTGGCTCGTTCCTCCCCAGGGGCCTACCACTCCGTGGGGAGTGAATGCCTACCAGGGAACAAAGGGACAAATGACGTCTGCACTGCTGGGACGTCTGTCTGGGGCCAGCGCACCGGCCTTCTGGAAACTCCCAGTCTCTGCTCTTGCCATTGCTCACCTGTCCTCCAGCGGCCAGAGGCCTCGGCCCGCCTGGACCTCCCTCATCCACCTGCCAGCACTGCTGCTCCCAGCCTGGCTCCCAGCGGCCCGATCTCACCCCCCACCCCGGGCCATGTCCCACCCAGGTCTGAGATCTCCCTCAAATAAGCTGAGGCTTTGAGGGCCGAGTGCAGGGACATCCCTCTCGCAGGGCAGTGTAAAGCCGCTTGCTGACCGCGAGCCCCTGCCCTTCTCTCTGCCCATTAAGGGCTTCACTGTCACCACTTCCCTCTGTCCTCTCGGAACAGATGCTCCAGACCCACGGGCGGCTGGCCGGGCCGTCGGAGTGCTTACTTCTCCACACTGTCTTAGGGAATTACAAGCAGATCCGAGACCTGCTGTCTGACATGTGGGGCTGTTCTCTGGGAGTCGAGGAGGAGGCCTCACGGGACCGCCTTCTCGATCAGAACCTTGGTCTGGGCTCCGTGTCAGCCCGCGGAGCCGCCTGCCAGGGCGAAGCGTGCTGGTCAGGGACGTCTCACGGCACGGTGTCCATCAGCAGTCGTCCCACGGACGCCCAAGTGAACCCTCCAAAAGCTGCCCCTAGCAGGATCACAACAGCCCAACCCCACTGTCTTCCCAAAATAGATTACTTTATCTTTGTTTTTTTCCTTTGTTATTTTACATTGCCATCAAGAAAACAAGCTACATACAGATTCCTTAAATCTGGCAACAACACTCTATGTCCTCTTACAAATTTGCACCTTGCCCGTAGCCCGAGAGCTGGGCATTTGGCCTCCGAGGTGAGCACCCCAAGTCACGGCCCGCGTCGTCGCTGCTGCTCACCACCACTCCTCGTAGGACACACCACACCCCGCAGCCACGGCGTCTCCAACGTGGACCAGCTCGCGTGGCCCCGTGCAGGTCTTCTCTGGTTGTTTTGTGGAATCATTCTAGAGGATTGTGTGCATAAATATTGAAAATCGATTTCCCTCTAATTAGGAAAATGACGTAAGGAGTCTGGAGACACGTCCAGGTTTCACATTGAGTGAGTGTGTCCTCATGACATGACACTGTAACTCTCCCCACTCTTCCTCCCTCAAATATTGTTATTTTACAGGTGGAAGGTTTCGTGGTTCTCTACATTTATCCTTTAAAACAGGGCTGTCCTCTCCGGACCTGCTCCCCCGTCCATGTCCCAAAAGCCACGTGGGTGTGGGCACCCTCCCCCAGCTCCCCCAGCACTGGGTCTGGAGGCCTGGGGTCTGCAGGTCTGGGAGTCTGGGAGCCCAGGGGTCTGGGAGCCTGGGGGTCTGGGGCTCTGGGGCTCTGGGAGCCCAGGGGTCTGAGGCTTTGGAGGCCCAGGGGTTTGAGGGTCTGGGGCTCTGGTGGGCCCGGGGGCCCTGTGTACCGTGACATTCTGCCCCTGATGCAGCTGCTCTGCTCTCAGCTGTGAAATCCGGTGTTTCTCCCCAGAGGGACCACAACCATCTTCTGTTGTTGGGGCGGAGTCAGCGTCCTCTTGTCCGGGCACTTGTCAGTCAGCAACTGAACGCGTCGCCCGTGTGCACCGGCCTCAGCCTCTGAGATGGGAGGCATGATTTGCTGCATTCCAGGTGTCTCCACACGTGTCTGTCATCCCTCGAAAGATGCGCCTTTGAACCAGCAGAGGAAAAAATAGCGTGATTGACGTGACTTTTGACATGATTTTTGTCAGGACTCCGGCATGCCATTTGCTGGAGAACTGGTTCTAATGAACCCCTTTTGCACGTCGAGCGGAGCCGTCTTGCGTCTGCTCCCTTTTCTCCCACCTCGATACCCAAATGTCAATCATCGGGAGGGAAATTACGCCACTGAATGAGGCAGCAGGCGGTTCACCCTCTAGAAATGGAACATTTACCTTAAGTGGTAAAAAGGTGTTTTCTATTCCTTGATAGAAGTTTGCATGAAAATCTCTGCCTTTGTGTTTCTAATTCGTGTAGACTGAGCCGTGTCTCTGCGGATTAGTCCTTCATTCACGGCAGTGTTTAAAACACATTTTAAAATTGCTTTTGTACATACGCAGCTAATAAGTTAAAGTACAGAAGGAGGTATTTTCAGTTTACACCCTCCCTGGGGAGCGCCTTTCCTCTCCAGTTCAAGTGGCAGCTGGCAGAGCCCCCGGCAGTGAGGGCTGCCTCTTCCCCGAGGCTTTCATTACTGCATTCCAATAAAGTGTTGTTTTTCCCTTTCCCACCTTTTTTCTTTATTGGCTTGGGATTTGTGTCTTAATCAAAGTGTGCAAGAAATGTACTTAATCGTCAGACACGGTGACACTCTGACGTGGCACTGCAGTTAATGCGGAAAGTTGCAGAAGAACGCGTGATTTTCCATTTACATCAAATGAGTTTGCTGTGATTAATGTTATCATAGGAAATACCAAAGGAATTAATAATGATTAGGCCATTACTTCCAAGTGACGCTGAAGACCCAGAGATCTTCGCTCATTACAAGAGCTTGAAGACAACGCAGACGTTGGTGTCTGTGCTAGGATGGGTGTCGGTCGTGGTGGCCTGGAGGGCGGTGGGTCGCGAGACTCGCCGGGAACGTTCGCTTTTCAACCCACTTTTTGTCCAGAGGTTTTCAAATAATTGGGTCCATGATGGGTTAAAAAATTTTTTCAGTCTTTTTTTTCGAGGGATTAATGCTTCAAGACTTCACTTATTCCTCCCCAAAATAATCCAAATACGAGTCTGTATCGTGTGCGAAGCCTTGAATCACGTATTTGGGGTGAGATGCCCAGATGAACCGAGGGTGGCCCCTTCCCTTGAAGAACCAGGCAAGGAAGCACCAGCCGGGAAGACAGATGACCGTCGGGTCTCCTTAACGCTGGACTGGATATGCCCAGGGTCTCGGGCGGGCCCAGAGCCAGAGTGGGACCATGTCACAGGGCTTCACGGGGCCATGAACTTCGGCTGCTACCACGAGTGAGGAGCTGGCTGGGTGGACGAGAGCCGCGGGCCCTGTGCACGTGGACGCACCAGGGCAGGGTGACTTGGCGTGTGTCTGCAGCGCGGGGATGGGCGTGACCAAGAAGAGCCCACCAGGGAGCACTGGGGCGGTGGGCCTCAAGGGCTGTGGGGGCAGCTGGACACTGCGCCCCTCCTTTGCTTGTGGCCGACGCGCCAGTGCGGGTGCCGAAGCCACACGTGGCCCCTTTACAGCTGGCCCCGCTGACATCGCGCCTTTGCCACTGTCCCCGAGGAAGCAGCACCTCGTGCTGTCGCACTGCTGGCCTCGTGACACCTTCCTGAACAGACTCTGGAAACCCATCAGTCGAGAGAAAGCGCGCCGCAGGCACGGTGGGCCTGCAGACGTTCCCTTCCCGTGGGTTTCTGGCCCTGCGGACCGGCTGACACCGCGGGAGACTGTCAGCCTCTGCGGCCGACTCAGGGCTGCGCGGACGTCCAAACGGCATCGCTCCTTTCTTGGGTGGGAGTTGAGCCCTTCATGTCTCCTGCCCCAGCGTCCGTCCCCTCTGGGCCATCATGGTTTCCTCATCCCCGTGAGCAGAGGGCCTGGAGCCCAGCGGGTCTGCCCGGTGAAAGGGCTCAAGCAAGCGCTTGCCCGGCCTGGCGCCGCGGCCCCCGTCTTCCCCAGTGTGTGCACTTTGCTCTGGGAGGGGGCGTGGTACCTTGAAACTGCCTCAAACTGTGATTCCCACAGCCTGGCCCCCACGTTCTCTAAGGAGCTGAGCTGGGCAGGCCTTCATTGCGTGGAAAATGAATTCACGTCATTCCTGTGCCATCCTGGGTCCGGCCTGCCCCGCCCTGCGTTTCGCCTCCTGGCGCCTGCACCTCCGGGATGGGGTGGGAGCTCCTGCCGGCCTTGTGGCCCCCCAGCCACGAGCTCCAGACCGGTATGGACATGTCTGTTGGGTTACCTCCCTGCCGAATGTGGCCGAGCTGGCCTGCACCCCAGGTGCCCATTTCCATCGACGACCGGAGCCCCAGGTCAGCCCTCCCTTCCCTCCACACCCACGATTCAGACCGTGCTCAAACTCTCTCCAATCTGGTCCTGCTTCCGCGTTGCCGTGGTTACCGCCTGGTCCCTGGGGCCTCCTCCAAGGGCCTGGTGAGCGCAGAGAGCCCCTTGCTGGCCTGTCAGCTCTCCCGCCTGCCCGTCCAGACCTTTCCGACTGCAGCTCATTGCAGTGGACGGACCCAGAGGGAAAGGTGGGGATTCTGACATGGTGACCGAGAGGGTGTTTTTATGGGGAGCTTCTCGGGCACTGCGGACTCGCAACGGGGCCTGGACCAGAAGCTTAGCACATACAGACTGAAAAGGCAATCTTCCGTGACTCGTGGGCAGAGAGCTCTCTTGCTTTTTCTCTGGCTGCTTCCGTGGGCCATGGAAAGAGCCCGTCTCCACAGGGTGACCCCGCAGGGTTTGGAGCGTGGAGACCCCCTTCCTGCTCATCCGAGCTCCTGGGTTAGGAAATCGGTTCCCACATGTCCACGTCATGAGGTTCCACTGAGGTTTTCCTCTCGCTCTGCTTTTCCTTCTCCACCTTCTGTGTGTGTGGAAGTAAAGTGGCATCAGGAAGTCACCTTCAAAAACTCAGAGCACTTTCTCGCCTACGGCAGGGGTCAGCGGGCGTGCGGCTGGCCCCTCGGCTTTGCTGACCCCTCGGGGGTACAGAGGCCGAGAGCCAGGCGTTCGGGGCCAGAAGAGACCAGCCCAGACTCCACCTGCAGGGAGGGCGGTAGGCGGGGGCTGGGGCCACGGAGGGGAGCCGGGGCTGCGGACACTGGACCGGCAGGTCTGCAGTGATCTGTTACGGTGGCCGTGGCAGGCCACTAGCCATTTGAACCCAGGACATTTTAGAACTCTGTCCTTTTAAACAGTGATGTTGAGGAGGAAGAGGGGGCAAGGGGGACAGGGAGGAGCTTCTCCTCCCCAGGACGGCATTGAGCCACGGATAAGGGCTGTGGCAGGAGGAGCTCTCGCCAGAATAATTCCTGAGGGTGTCTCGGACCGTGAGGCGAGACTTCCCAGAGCGCGGCAGGTCGACGATGCGGCTGGCGTGGGAATGGCTGCCTTCCCGTGACCCGTGTGTGAACGGAGCCCTGTCTCTGGTCCCCGCGTGTGCAAAGCCGCAGGGCTGGTGTCCTCCCTCGCGGTTCGGTGCAGCCTGGCTGCCGGGGTTCGCCAAAGTGCTGGGCACACGGGAGGTGTCCGTGGTTCTGGGAGCATTCGCGATTAGCGGATGGATGGTTTGGGAAACACGATTTTTAACATTTTGATGACTGTGGGCTCCTGTTGCTGTTGTGTGCTTTTGAGAGAGAAAGAGAGTGCGAACGGGGCGTGGAGACGCAGAGGGAGAACCATAAGCAGGCTCCACACCCGGTGGAGCCCGACGTGGGGCTCGATCCCATGACCCTGACATTGTGACCTGAGTGGAAACCAGAGTCCGACGCTTCTCCGATGGAGCCGCCAGGTGCCCTGGGAAGGGGCAGGGGGGGCTTTGGTTTTTAAGGCAACAGGATCTTCAGAAAGTCGTACAAAAGATAGCGTAGTCTTTGGGCACTGGGATGCTGCGTGGGTGTGAGCAGAGATCGGCAGGAATCTGGGAAGGAGGCGATGGAGAGGCCGGGACTTCTTACTGTGCCTGACCCGCCGGGTAACAGGGGGTGGGGAGCTGAGTGTGTGTGAAAGTCGCCAGGGCCTTCTGTCAGCGCTGGCACCGGTCCCAGTGCCGTCACTTTGGGCGCGTCAACGGTGTGAGCGTGGGGAAGCCACAGACACTGTCCCGCGCTGAGTTCCTTCCGGCCGCCGCTGTGAAGTGCTTGTCCGGGGCCAGTCTGCCCGGCCCAAACCACGATCAGCGCCGAGACCGACTGCTACTCTGTTTACTATCAAGAAAGACATTTTGCTGCAATCGCCTTACGCAGCCTTGCGTTGTTGTTCCAGAGACACTAAGACCTGAAAAGCCGTGTGCCGTGGAGTTGATGACAGGTGGGGACCCCCGTCTCCCATGTGAGGAAAAGTGAGTGTTGAGCACGAAGCAGGGACTCTCAGAGGACCAGCACTTTCCCGTCTCCCCTGCACAAATCCATGGTCTCGCCCTTGCTAAGATCCCTTCTGTGGTCGCTCTCTGTGGGTGACGTTTCCCAATAAGTGCAGGCTCGTCCCCTGCGGACGGGTTGCCCGGGACGGCACTGGCTGATCTCGCGTCCACTCTCAAAGCTCCCCTCTTTGGAAGCTGCCCTGCATGTGAGCTGCCAGCAGAGAGGAGACGACGAGCTGAGCAACGTTCACGGCCCCAGTGCGGCTGGGCGTCCGGCACGAGGGGGCTGGGCACCTGTGCCAGCCACGACTGCTAGCGGGGACTTGCCCCAGGAGCTCCTCTAGGACGAGGCAAAGGCTGGGGACCTGTGTGGCTGCAGGTCTGCCTTGGGCTGGGGCTGACGGCCACCACGTGTGTGGGAGGCGGTCGGCCCTGGACGCTGGTGCTGTGGGACATCCTCCACGGCTGGCGGTGCCCACAGCCTGCGTGGGGCTCCAGAATGGACCCGTCCACCCACTTAACTGGCCATTAGAGTGGAAAGCTTCAAGTTTAATCAGTTTAGATCCAAACTGATTAATTCCTCTCAAGCTCAAATTGTCCTCAATTTTACTGTCTTGACTAATTCAAGCGATCCTTGTGTTTGCTCTAATGGCAGGACCACCAAGTGTTGGGGCCAGAACCATCTTTGTGTCTTAATAAACCCCAACCCAGAAGTGCCGTCTCTCGCTGCACTTAGGGACTGTCTGGGAGGACTTCGTAAATGCTGAGGTCCAGGCCTCACCCCCGACTAATGAATCAGACTCCAGGCAGGAGGCCTGGCTCTGTGCACACACGGAAAGGCCCGTCAGGTCTATCCTTACTGCTAGGAGGGTGCGGAGGGCCTGGGAGTTGGAGCACGGGTACCGGGAGCCCCCGGAGCCCTCCACAGTGTGCGGGGTGGACACGGTTGAGTCCCACGGGAGACAGTGGGCCACAGATCGTCCCTCAACAGCCTTTACAGGTTGGGAATAAGACCTACCGGGAATCCTCTTTATCTGAGAAAATACATTGTTTGAGCTTAACCAGGGCACATGACATGCAGGTAGGACTTAATGTAGACGTTACGCCGCATCAGGGCAGCTGTCCCTGCTGTCACGCTGGGAAGGTAACCGGAGCCTCTTAGTGACTAGAAGTAACACTGACTTGGCCTCGGAGATGGGGACCGTGTGCTGGTGCTACATGAAGGTAGTTCTGAGAGGCCGCGAGCTGTCGGGGGGTCCTGGGAGTGAGGGCACGGTCACGGGACTTCTGCCCCATGCCGGCGCTGTTTTCAGCCAAGACTGCATGGGTGTCGGCGGTGGGGGGGTGTCCTTCCTTCCTGTGGGGCGCAGAGAACACAAGTAATTAAATCCAAGCTAACGGGCTGCTTGCAGCTGGGCCGATGTGTGCAGCGCCGGTCCCGTGTAATCTTCTCTGAGAGCTGAGCCGTGACCACGGCACGTATTCTGCTTACGGAGAAATAACAAAACTGAATCAGTTCGTAACTTTGTTCTCGGTGAGGAGATCCGCAGATCGCTGGAACGCCGGTGTCTGTCGTCCGTTCCCACACTCTCCAGCTCACGTTCCCAGATGACAGAACCGTCCGCGTCTGTCCTGGTGCGCGCCCCCCCGGACCCCACCGCGGGGACAGTGGCACGAGGCCGCAGAGGGCGAGGCGGGGAGTTCTTGGCGTGCCCTGAGCTCCGCACTGTGCCACACGGTTGGTCCTCACTTCCTTTGTCCTGGGGCCGTCCTACGACGCCTGATGGCGGGAAACCGTAGAAGGGACAACGCACACCGGGTCGGAGCCACAGAGCTAACAGGGTTGCTCCCCACTGTTCAGGGGCCCAACACCCATTTGCCCAGATTGTTCCGATAGTGGGACACGGGGCCGGGAGTGGGACTCCGTCTGTGTGAGTCCACAGTCCACACGGCGGGCGGGGCCCAGACTGGATGCAGGCAAATTCGCCCGAAGCGGGACCTGTGGGGTTCACCCCGTCCGCGCCGCTGGGCTGTGGCGGCCGCCAGTCCTGCTGCTTCACTGCGAACTTTCTCCGCGACGTGCATCTGAGAGCAGGTGTCAGGAGCCTTCACTGCCCCAGAGGTCGGCGCCGAGACCCTTCCCGGGGGACTCTCGCCTCACTCCGCCGACACATGCTTCCTGAGCCCCACTGCGGGCCGGCGGCGCCGGACCCCAGACATGCGGACATCCGTCCAGGGAGCTTAGTCTCGACACCCACGGAATCACCCACATACCAGATGGGGCCCCCACCGGGCAGTCAACCCACCTGGGCCTCAGGATTTCGTCAGTCTGCCCTCTGACCTCAGAGAACAGAACTGGGCGTTGAAAATAAACCTGGTGACGGACCTTAGAAATTCGGCCACGACTCTGCGCCCGAGCTTTGCCGCATTGAGGTCAACACCTCAGGGCTGGAAACTGGAGGGAACAGCTTCCCTGCTCGTACATAATTAGAACAGTTAATACTCAGTACCGCGTAGTGTTAGCGTCAGTGCACAGTGACGCAGCCCGTCCCCGCACCGCCCGGTCTCCCCGCCTCCGGCCCCTCCCCTATGGGGACCTGCAGTGCGTTCTCAGACGGAAGAGTCTGTTTTCTGGTCTGTGTCTCCTTTTTTCTTGGTTTGTTTGTTTTCCTTCTCACATTCCATGTCTGAGTGAGATCATAGGGTCCCACTGACGTTCTCTGACTGACTTACCAGATGTGTACATTTACATTCAGATCTCGTCCACGCACACCACGATGCTCAGTCACAGCCGGGAAACGCACCAGTAGTTTTGGTTGTTTATGCTAATCCACAAACAAATTTTAAAGCATGTTGTTTCTCCCTGAAGTGCTAAGGAAAATAGAAGACGTCATGATTTTTTTAAAGCAAATGATCCGCTCCTTTCCCCTTCATTTATTTAAACGTTTAACAAAACCCTGCTGCATGTCGGGTGTCCCCTGGGGCAGGCTGAAGGGTCTGGGCCCCCAGCACACAGTGTCCATGCCCACAGGACACCGGGGGCCTGTTTGTCAGGAGTAAGGCAAGAGGGTGCGATCAGAAGGGGCGCCTGTGGATTCAGTCATTCCTCGGGACCCGGATTCCCCAGGTCCGTCTGTGTGTGGGCTGACCGGGCCTCACTGTGGTCCGCCGTCCATCAACCTGGCAGAGGAGGGTGTGTGGGGTGCAGGTTAGCAACTGCTCTGAGTGGAACCCTCCGCCCCCGAGATTTGACCACCCAGCTGGCTTAGCCAGAACCCCCGGCCCCCCGTGTCTCTTCTCCCCGGTTTGCTGCACATCTCCTCCCGCCCTCTGCCGTCAGCTGTAAACCCCGCTGTCTTGGCTGCACCAGGGTTGGGCCGGGCCTTCCTCCCCAGAGGCAGGGGTCTTGCCCACTGTTGCAGCAGACCCAGATGAAGACTTCCCTACCATTTTCACAGATGCCTCAATAAAATCTTTCCTTCTCGGCAACCATGACCTCAGCCGTCCACAGGACTTTTTCAACGTGGAAAACTGTGACTCTGTCCCATTCAGCACTAGCCCCCATTCCCTTCCTCGGTCGCCGGTCCCCACCATTCCCTGTCTCACTCTGTGGGTTTGACGGCTCTCGCTCCTTCCGTCAGGGTATGATCGGTGCTGTCGTCCTCTGGTGTCTGGTCTCCCTCACTCAGCGGAACGTCCTCAAGCTTCATCCACGTCAGGTGTCAGGACCTCCTTCCTCCTCCAGGCTGAAGAGCGTTTCGTTGTGTATCGCATTGTGTGTCGTGTACCGCATTTTGTTTATCCGTCTGTGATGAGCGTGTGGGCCACTCCCGCCCGTGGCTGCCGTGAACGATGCTGTCGTGAACGTGCGCGTACAGCGTCATGTTGAGCCCACGCTTTTGGTCTCTCGAGGAAGCTCTCGCAAGCGTGGTTGCTGGACCGCAGGGCAGTGAGTCCAGCTTCGGCGGAACTGCCACCCGCTTTCCACGGTAGCTGCGCCGTTTGGCATTCTCACCAGCAAAGCACCGGGGGTCCGGTTACTGCACATCTTTGCCAACACTTGTTTTTTTCTGGGTCCCGTAGATTTTTTTTTTAATTCTGTCTATCCTGGGGGGTGTCTCATTGTGGTTATGATTTGCATTTCCCTAAAGACCGATGACGTTCGGTGTCTGCATGTGCTCCTGACATCCGTGTGTCCTTCCTGTAAGAACGTCTGTGCAAATCCTTTGCCCATTTTTGAACGGGTTGTTTGGTTTCTCTGGTTGCTGTTGTCGCCTCTAAGGGTCTTTACACATTCTGTACATTAATCCTTTAGAGGACCCGTGATTTGAAAATGTTCCCCCCATTCTGTGTGTCGCCTTTCACTGTCCTAATCGTATTCCTCTATATACAAAAGTTTTAACTCTGATGAAGTCTGATTTACTTATTTATTCTTTTCTTTCCTGTGGTTTTGGTGTCCTGTGCAAGGAATCACTGCCAAATCCCGTGTCACTAAGCTTTCCTCCTAAGTTCTCTTTGAAGAGTTACACTGTTACTTCCTACATTTGGGTCCCTGAGCCATTTGGAGGGTTTTTTTTGTGTGTGTTGTTGTTGTTTTTTCTTTTTTAAGATTATTTATTTATTTATCTGACAGAGAGATCACAAGTAGGCAGAGAGGCAGGCAGAGAGAGAGAAGGAAGCAGGCTCCCCGCCAAGCAGAGAGCCTGATGAGGGGCTTGATCCCAGAACCCTGAGATCATGACCTGAGCCAATGGCAGGGGCTTTAACCCAACCCCCCAGGCACCCCATGGAGGTTATTTTTCATATGGTGTAAGACACAGGCCCACATCTATTCTTCCATTTGTGGATGTCCAGTGGCCCCAGCACCAGCTGCTCAGAAGATGTCCTTTCCCTACTGAGTGGTCTTAGCAACCTCGTCAAAAGTCATTCAACAGATATGTGAGGGTTTATTTCCCAGCTCTGTTACAGTCATTGTTCTGTTTGTCTGTCTTTATGCCAAAACCTCTCTGCTTTGATTGATGTTACTTTGTAGTACATTTCGAAATCAGTAAGTATGATTTTGATTTTGTTTTTTCCAAGATTGTTTTGGCTTTTCAGGATCCTTTGAGATTTTATATGAATTTTAGGATGGATTTTCCCTAAGTGGGGCACTGTGAAAAGTGAGGGAACTACAAAACGTCATTGGGAATTTGCTAGGGACTGCACTGAATCTGTAGGTTGCTGTGGGTGGTGTTGACATCTTAACACTATTGAGTGTGCCAACCCATGAACATGGGATGTCTTTCCGTTTATTTCGGACTTCTTTAATTCTTTCAGCAATGTTGTAGTTTTCAGTGTATGAGAATTTCACTTCCTTGTCTATGTTTATTTGCTTAAATATTTTATTCTTTGGATGCTATTGTAAATGAAGTTCTCTTAATTTCCTTTTCAAGTTGATCATTGTTAGTGTACAGAAACAATTCATTTTGTGTGTTAATTTTGTATCCTACAAACTTGCTGAATTCATTCATTGGTTTTAATAGTCTTTTTGTGGAATTTATGGGTTTTTTTAGATAGAAGATCATGTCATCCACAAACAGATACTTTTACTTCTTCCTTTCCAACTTAGATGACTTTTCTTTCTTTTCTTTCTTAATTGCTCTGGTAAGTACTTGTGGTATAATGTTGATAGAAGTGGCACACACAGGCATTCTTATCTTTTTCCTGACCTTGGAGGAAATGTTCTCAGTGTTCCCCTGTTAAGTATGATGTCTGCTGTGGGTTTTTCTATGTGACCTTTATCATATGTGACCTTGACTATGTGGCAGTCTCCTTCTCCTCCTAGCTTGTTGAGTTTTTTAAATCATAAAAGGTGTTGAATTTGTTGAATGCATTTTCTGTATTAATTGAAATGATTATGTTGAGTTTTTTCGCTCTTTTCATTTTGTCAAAGTGATGTAGTACATTGGTCAAGTTTAATATGTTGGCCATCCTTGACTGCCAAGAAGAAATCGCTCTTGGTCATAGTGTATAGTTCTTTTAATAAACTGCTGAATTCTGTTTGCTATTTTGTTGAGGGATTTCACATCAGTATTCATAAAGATTACGGACATATAGCTTTCCTTTCTTGTGGTATCTTTATCTGGCTTTGGCATCAAGACAGTGTTGGCCTCATGGAATGAGTTAGAAAGTGTTCCCTCCTCTTCAATTTTTTGGAACAGTTTGGGAAGGATTGATACTAATTCTGCCTTAAATACTTGTAGAATTCACCTATGCAGCCATCTGATTCGGGGCTTTTGTTTGTTTGTTTATAAGTTTTTGATGACTGATTCTGTCTCCTTACCAGTTCTAAGTCTGTTCAGATTTTCTGTCTCTTCGTGATTTGACCTGGGTAGGCTTTGTGTTTCCAGGAGTTTGTGCGTTTCATCTAGGCTCTCCAGTTTGTCGGCGTGTGCTGGTTCGTAGTGTCGTCCCACAACACAGAGTACTTCTCTCCGTACTTCTGAAGGCATCAAATATAACTATTTTAAAGTATTACCTCATCAATCTGATTATTTTTCAATGTTTATCTGTGTGCATTATAAATATTTTCGTCTAGAGATTGTTTCACCGTAGTCTGATTCCTTCTTCATCCCATAACTCTACTTCCCTTTAAACCTTTTATCTACTCCCTGTCAGTCTTTAGCTTATGGGATTCATCCATGTGGATTAATGTTCAAGTCCCAGAGGCCAAATGTAAGCATTTCGTGAGCACGTGGTTAAGATGCACGGTTACGCCGTGGAGGGTGTGTGGGAATTGGTCTGGGGCCACAGCAGGTGCTGGGCAGGGCACATCAGAGGAGTTGGTGGGATCTGAATCCCCTTGCATCATTCTAGTCTCCTGCACGAGTGTTCAATGGGCTCGAAAGTGCGAGCCCCCCTCGCGGCTTAGTAACTGCCCAGCTTCTCGCTCTCCGCGATGACAGTTCCAAACGCACTTGTGTTCTCTGAGGGGCTGTTTGCTTCTCTCGCGCTTGCAGCAGGCAGGACATTGCCTACTGCTCTTCAGCCCGTCTCCTTCGGGACACCACTGTGCGGAAATGGGACAGGCTCGAAGGCAGGTCTTCACAGTGGGGTCAATCAGGTGTTCCAGCCACGTGCATTTTCAATTATCCCTTTGCTTTGTGGCAATCGAAACATTCTTTTTGTGAATCCCTGACATGAATTAGTCACACAAATTAATTCCAACTCACAGGCTCAGGAGCCAAAATAAATCAGGCTCTGTATGTAAAAATGTATCTTCTGGGAAACGCTGCAACAATGACCCCTGACCCTGGGCAGTCACCCTTTAATCCTCGTGGCTGCCAACCGGACGGGCACCGGGGGAGGAGGGGCGCCGCATCTGCACCAGCTGCCTTCCCAGCACTCTGCTCAGAGCTTGGCCCCTCTCACTGCTTGGGTGTGTTACACACACGTGGGGGTGAGTGACCAGAAGCAGGGGCACAGCACACGGCTGGGCTCCCGAGGAGCAGCTGGAAAACCCTCTTACACCCTTGTTCCTTGAGCTACGGTGCCTTGGTTCTGTCGGCGTCCGGGGAGAGCCCGCGTTTCTCCGGCCGGAACCAGCCCCTCACGGCCCCGGAGCCCGACGACACCAACTCAGGTAGAAGCCTCTTGGTGGACTCCGTACCGACCTGCCCCGTGAACGCAGGTGTGGACAGGAGCCCCCCGCTCCGTGCTGGCCCAGCCCATCTGTGGACATGTCGTCCGTCTCCTACTGGTCACCGTGTCGGTGAACATGGGTCTGCACCTTCTGATCTGACTCCTCCTGACGCCATGCCCCGGGCCCAGAACCTCCAAAATGCTCTGAGCTCCACACCCCGCCGTCCCTCCATTTCCCCATAGCACAGCTGTCTGTAGTGCGTCCTGTCAGCACATAGGAAGGAAGACAGGTCGTACGAACCCAGAAGGCATGAACTGGTGTCAGAGGCTCACAAGTGGCCCAGGATGACCAAGCGGCCAATGTCACGATCAGAGAACACATTTGTCAAAATTGCATGTTTCTTTTATGGTCTCCTGGGTTTTTCTTGACCCTGAGGCTAAAACTCGTGCTGGTGTTTACCCTTGTGCAGAGGTGCTGCTTGGGATTCCGAGTGTGCCAGCCCCCGGCCAGCCCCCCGCCTGGAGCTGCGGCACTGAGCTTCCCCTCCCTTGACTTTCTTTCCACGTCACACAGAAGTGACTGGGGTTCTCAGAAGCAGCGCTGGGATCCCGAGGCTGAATCTTCGGAGGCAAGCACGGCCCTGCTGAGTGCGGCGCAGAAGCAGAGGTGGGCACGGGACAGAGCGTTGCTTTTCTCCAGGGACCCGAGTTGGGCCCGTGGAGCTTTCCCGAGCTTTGTCTTTAGAGGCTGAATTGGCGTAAACATGCTGGCAGGGCCTCGGCGTCCGCTGGCTAGAGGTGGACGAGCTCCCGCCGGAAAGACGCAGCCTGCCTCGCGCCTCGTGACGGGTGCCCGGCCGCAGGAACGCTCCGGAAAAGCAAACCACTCCGCCTCCGGCTCTTGTCCTTACAGCTGCTTTCTCTTACCAAACCGTGTGTCATCTGGCATGGATTTAGGACATTTTTGACAAAAAGAGGTTGTTCTGTCAGCAGTGAAGCAATGTTCCTGGAGAGAAAGTTCTGGACTTTACCAAGTCACACCTGCTCCTTCCGAGCCGCACAGAGAGCGGCGCTCACGTGTCTGCGGCTCTTGAGCGAGAGGGGGCAGCGGTGAGTCAGTGTTTCTGGAATAGACCACGGCGGGGCGGGGTCTCTTCACTGAGAAAAAAGATGTATTTACGTCCCTGCCACGTGCCGTCTCCTCCCGCGGCGGAGCATGAAGGCGAACAGAGAAGCAGGGCTTGGTAAGGCCAAGGAGAATGCTCGAAATTCCCCAACTTTTATATTTCATTTTATTGTATTATATTATTTTTTAATTTAAATTCAATTAGCCAACATGTAGTATATCATTAGTTCCAGATGTAGCGTTCCAAGATTTCATCCGCTCTGTATAACGCCCAGCGCCCATCACATCACGGGCCCTCCTTCGTGCCCACCCCCAAGCGACCCCAGCCCCCACCCGCCTCCGCTCCAGCAGCCCTCGGTTTGTTTCCTGGAGTCAAGAGTCTCTCACGGATCGTCTCCATCAGTGATTTCTTCCCATTCGGTTTTCCCCCCTTCCCCTATCGTCCTCTGCACTATTCCTTACGTCCCACATGTGCGTGAGGCCATATGATAATTCTCTTCCTCTCTCTGACTTATTTCTCCCAGCATAACCCCCTCCAGCTCCATCCATGTCTAAGTAAATGGTGAGTATCTGTCCTTCCCCGTGGATATTCCAATTTTTATGTTTTAAATCTGATACTGTGATGTATTATTCTTTTACTTTATTTTAAACAGTAGTTTTGCAGAAATAAATCAAGATAATGACTGAAAAACAGACGGGATCTTTAAACATATCATCCGACTTGGTTCCAAAGACGCCAGCAAGGACTTCAGTATTTCCCTGAACCCCCCCACACACACACACTCCCCATGGCCTTTGCTCCACCGCGTCCCCCCGGACGGTCACACACCTGCTGGGATGGGGTCCTGGGCAGGACTGAGGGCCACTCCCCATCCTCAGGGCTCTTTGTTGCTTCCTGTTGACGTCACTCCCCACCCCCACCTGAAGGTCCTTTAGGCGATTAAGAATAAAGTAACGATTTAGGAACAACCTGTTCACCATTGCTGGCACTTCCACTGATACGGCACTGAAAAAATAATAACTCTTTGAACTGTCTTTTAAGAGCGTTTTCTAGATGAAACAGTCACACACGCTGCATCTTCAAAGGGTGCGTGCGTCCGGGGTTCGGAAGCAGAAGGACACTTACACTGTGATTTCTGCTCCAGACGTCTCCCGCCTTGCTTTCCTCTGCTGCTCTCAGTGATGTCACGGCCCCTTCCATGCCTCTCTCCCACCTCTCCCCTCACAGTACCTCCTGCCGGGCTGGCCCCACTGCTGAACACAGCGGCCCCCAGCTACCCCGGGTCCCGGACTGCGTCACGCGTTCCTGACGGCACACGCATGCTGGTGGGCCCTGGAGGCTGGGGGCTCCCTTCTGAAGCCTGCATGTGGCCCAGAAAACAGAACTGAGCCGACAGGCGGAGCAGTCCCAGAGGTAGAGAGACCCACGAGGACCGTCTCAGGCGGTGGGGACAGTCCTGGCCAGAGCTGTGCAAACAGAAAGGTCCGTTGCCCCCAAAAGACCAGGGGCCCCCAGGGGCCTTCAAACAGAGCCGTGTCGCAGGAGAAAGGCAAGGTCAGGTGGGTAGGACGTGATTCTTTGTTCTGCGTCCACCTTGGGTCTGTGCCCGTGGAGACAAGGGGCGTCCTAAAGAGTTTACAGGGCAGATGGGGACCCCGGGTCATAAACCTGGCAGGTAGAAAGACCCAGAGCGGAGCCCAGACGCGCAGAGCCGGGCAGGCCATCAGCAAGCGCGGCTCTCGCGTGGGGTTGTCTGGATGTGCGCGGCCCGCGCTCCTGCCAGCGCGCTCCCTCTCAGATTCCCTGTGGTCCGAGCAGCCGAGGGGGTCCCTCCCACTGCCCATCCTCCCTCACTGTCACGTGTGGGACGGGAAAGCAGCAGGGCAGGCCGCAGAGCCCGCTCACACGCCTCCCGTCGGGTCTGACTGCGCCGCTGGCCCAGAAGACACAGCGACTCAGCCCAGAAAGAAAATGAGTGTTTGCAGAGCAGGCGGGACCGGGCTTTGGGATCCTTGTTCACGAACGGGAAATCGTAGCTTCTTGCCCGCGGTTTGCTTCAGGGCTGGTCTCAGCACCTCTCCCTCCCTCGCCCGGTCTCTCCATCTCCGTTCGTCTCTCCCACACACCCTCCAGGTCCCTCCTGCACCCGGTGCGTGGTCATTCTCTCCATGTCTGTGTGCTGGCCGTCAGCCCCCGAGGGCCTGTGCTGGGGTCTGCTGTGGGGGCGGAGTAGGGACTGGGTGGCAGACTTCCCGGAGGAGGCTTCGTGGACGGGCTCTTGTGGGCGCCATGTGCAGCCGGCCCTGACACCCTGCCCAGGCTTCGGGTTTTGCATCACGGCGTGCCCCCAGCCTCAGTGCCAGGCGAGCCGAGGCTGTCGGAGAAGGAGGCTCACAGGCATGTGCCCGCCGGCTCTCGAGCTTTGAAGAAACATGGCAGCAAATCACACGGCGAGACCCACTCTGGAGAATGTCACACGGAGCATCCGGAGAAACATCATGAGCCCCGCAGATCCTCGGGGTGAAAGCAGCGTTGGGGACGCGAGCCAGCCGGGACTCATCAGCGGGCTGGTTGTGAGGATGTGGCCAGGGTCCGTTTGGCACCTCGCGAAGAACTGTGGGTCCACCTGGGACGGGAAGACGAACCTGTGAGGCAGAGAGGATCGGACGGGAATGATGGCAGGACAGGAGAGCTGGCAGCCGCTGAACCTGGAGTCTGGCCCCCTCAGGCAGGAAGGACCGAGCTCAGCCGCGGGTCACGGATGGTGCCTCAAGCATCCCATGTGCAGACTCGGGCCCCTGGGGTTCGCTCTTCGACTGAACGAGAGTCATCGAACGATAGGGGGTTTCTGTCTTAATCCCGGGAGAGATGGTGTTGAAGTGTGTCCTTGTTGTCCGTCGAGAGAAGTAGGTCACGGGACCGTCGTCAAACCAGACAGAGTCCGCATTCCGGGGGCGCCGCGCGGGGCCTCGCCGGGACAGTTGGCCCCACGGTGAGGGCTCCCCGGCTTGGCGCGGGGGGAAGGTGCGCTGACCCTGGGATGGAGCCAGGGCTTCTGGGCGCTGATTTTGCAGAACCTCGGTCACACTTAATGGTGCCGTTTCCTCTTTGTACCAGAGTGACTCTTTGCAAGGAGTGACGTTCCTGTTTCCTGAATGTTTTCGTAAAATGGGTTTGCGGGAGTGGTTTCAGGCAACAGGCTACCGTCCCCGAACCGTGAGTTTCGTCCCTGGGTTAGGGTTTAGAACATGGGGCTGGCCGGCCTGGGGAACGGGACCCCAGGAAGGTCCTCTGTTGTGTGGCCCTTCTGTGACCCACACGCACCCTCGCAGCGGGCTCAGATGGGGGCCACGGCACGAGGCACAGCAGCGCTGGGCGAGGGGGTCAGCGCATATCGGGCATCCGGGTGACCTCCTCACGGAGAATGGGCAGAGAAGTGCAGGAACAGGGAACAGGTGCTTTTCTTTTTATATTTTATTTTATTGGTAATAAGTGGGGAGCCCCCATCGGCAGGAAGTGGTAACGGGAACACAGAGGGGCCGCCTCGGAGACGTTGGCGAACCGTTGCTGCCCCGGGACACGTTGCGGGTGCTCTCAAGTGTCTCCCTCCAGATTCCCAGGCTGCACTGTCGTCACAACATCGTCTCCGTCCTTTCTGGAGCCCAGTCTGGAAAACAGAGAGTTCTGAGTGGAAGCAGGCCCGGTTTGCCTTCTGTAAAGCGGTTCTAGGGGAACGGCAGCTCCACCAACGGGAAGGGTGCGCGCTAGCGGCGGTCGTCGTTATCAGAAATAAAATCACCAATAACAGGAACATGAGGCATCTGGGGGGCTCAGTTGTTAAGTGTCTGCCTTCAGCTCAGGTCATGACCCCCGGGTCCTGGGATCGAGCCCCGCATCGGGCTCCCTGCTCCACGGGGAGCCTGCTTCTCCCTCTCCCTCTGCCCACCCTCCTGCTCTCTCGCTCACACTCACTGTCCCCGTCAAAATAATAAAACCTTAAAAAAATATTTTAAATGAATAACCCAAGCAGACAGGAATCTTAGAGAAGTGGGAGGTCGCAGACGGAGGCTCAATCCTGCCTCCGTGACCAGACGTGAACGTGAGCGCATGGCAGAGAGACGGCCCGCCGTGGAGCCCGGG
Organism: Lontra canadensis; assembly: GCF_010015895.1. Taxonomy (NCBI): domain Eukaryota; kingdom Metazoa; phylum Chordata; class Mammalia; order Carnivora; family Mustelidae; genus Lontra; species Lontra canadensis. The sequence continues at coordinate 947,649 of NW_022631105.1, forward strand.
CCAGGCCGGCATGCAGGCGCGCTCCCTCAGGAATGTGCGGGACCGGTGACCCTGGATCTGGAGGTCGCGGGCGGGGACGGTGAGACCCTTTCCCCACTGGGCCTCACCTTGCTGGAGAAGGCCACAAGCTAATGCCGGCGACGCAGCGGGACGTACACATGGCGTAGCGCTAAATACTTACTCTTTTCACTAAAATCTAAAAGCTTTGTAATCCAGACACTAGAGAACGAGGACTGGTTCTAGCTTGATTGTTTAAAACTTTCTTTCCAATTTAAATTCGGTGAGGAAGCTGAAGGCAGGTGGGGTCTTGCAGGGGTCTGACTCCCCAGGCCGTCTTGGTAACCCCAGGCTCCTGGAGCCCGGGAGGCCAGCCGTGGTGGGGAGGCATCTGGGAGCATCCCTGGTTCCAGGGTCACGGACTTCAGGGGGCTGAGGGCTGGGAGCGTCTGGGCCAGCGGACGGCAGACGTGAACAATGCTGCTTTGTGTTGAAGGGCTCTGAGGGACCATGGGCTCCGAGGAGGGTGGTCCACATCGCCCCTGCAGGGCTGTGGAGGGCCCAGAGAGGTGACCCTGGCCCTGGCCGGTCAGATGTGTGTGTCCCAGCCCGGTGTCTCACAGCCAGGCCACCGCAGCCCCTGGGGTTGCCCGGGACTGACCGCTGGGGAACAGTCTGGTGAGCTGTGTTTCCCCGAAGCCGCCACGCACACAGCCGGGGCTGGGGAGCCGTGGGCCGCGGGGCTCCCACAGGGTTTGTGGGCATGGCCAGGTGCCGGGTTCTACACCAGAAAGACCAGGTCGGCATCTTAGTGGAAGGGGTGGACAGCAGAGACTTCAAACGAAACAATAAACAAGAGTAGGAGGTCTCGCTGATGGGCAGAGGCGGGGACGGTGACAGGACAGGGGCCAGGGGTCATGAAGGCTCAGGGATGTGGGGGGTGGGCACGGAGACTACGGGAGCCTCTCAGTGGCACACTCCAGCCCAGCGCTGGAAGGAGACCCCCGTCCACGCTCCATGTGCGGAGGACCCCGACCTTCTCCTGTCCTAGTGCAGGACCCACAGGACTTGATGACTTAAAGAAAGATGGGAAGGTCCCCCAAACCATGAACCAAAATGTCTCCTTGTTTTCTTGGAACTCCCAGAAACGCTTTGAGCAGAGAACAAAACCTTGTGCTCCTAGCAGCAGATGAAGGGCTTGGAATACCAATGCCTCCTTGAAGCCTTGCCGCGACTGACAGCCATAGTCCCCAGAATGCCGTCCCTGGATGGGAGGGGCCGGGAGGCTGCTGGCGGAGAGCACAGGAGGGTGGGGACTCGTGGGTTTGGGGGTGGGCCGCGCATGAGCCCCCACTCTGCTACTCCAGGGGGGTCCACCCGGGCCTGGCTGATGCCCTTCCTGACACACACAGCTCAGGGCCTCCGGCAGGTGGCACAGCTCAGGAGCGCGCTGTCTGGGCGAGGCCGACAGAGAGTGGGGCGGCCTTCCCAGCCGGCTTGCCTGCTCAGGCACCCCCGGCAAGCACAGGTGGGCCTGAGCCCACCTTGTTATAGGACGTTGTCCCCCACCCTGTGGGAGGCTGACCCGGCCCCGGATCAGGCAGCTGAGTTTCGGGACGTGTGGGTTCATTCGTGTGGTTGGCCGGCCACCGCTCACCATGACCGTGACCGTGTGTGTTGGTGACCTCAGGGAAGGCTCCTGTTCAGGCGGCCGGTGACCAGGATTTCTTTGGCTGGGGTCACGCTGCTTCCAGTCCGCGGCACGGGCTGCGGCGTGGTCGTCTGTGTTCCCTTCCTGCCGCATTCTGTCCCTGGTGCGTGGAGGTCATCCCTTCGTTGATGGTGTTTTAAGAAAACTCTGATTTTCCAGCAGCCTGGAAATTCACTTCAGTGCAGTGTGTCCTCGGGCCCCTTCTGCCTCTCTCCTGCCCCCTCCCAGGACACGGGGCCCCCCAGTGCCCTCAGAACGCCCACTGAAGGACCGCCCCAGGCCTGTGCTGCTCGGACGGGGAGCTGTCTGTCCAGACCCTTCCTCTCTCCCCACCCATCCCTCCCACCTGTGTGTGCCGTGGACACACGTGGCACGCTGCAGCCACACCAAAAACCTTGAGCTTCTCCAGCCCCCGGTCTTCCTCTCTAAAATGGGGCGAGGCCACGGAGGAGAAGGGTTACCAGCTTCCTTTCCTCGCCCGGGCAGTTTCCACACTGAAGGCGTTTCTCCACCCTGTGTGCCGGTGTGTAGATATGCGCATGTTTCATATCAAACCTACACAGCCCCTCCATGTGGTCCTCGGCAGGACCCCGATGCTCCCATCTCCGGGGAAGAGGGACTGAGAGACTTGGGAGGAGGCGTGTCTGTCTCCATGCCCCAGGAGTCCAGACGGTGGACACAGACACACCGACGTGGTGCCAGACGGACCCCAGCCCCCCGGCCCCAAAGGCTAGCTCTCCCTCCTGTTTTTGTACCTGAAGTGAGGGCTCCCCGGGACCAGTGCTCCTCATGTAGGCTCTAGTGGTCCTGTAATCACGCCATGATCTTGAGTTTTGAGTCCGAGATCCTCTGAAAAACATACACGGCACATCCGATGTGATGCGCACTTTTTCCTTGAGCTCTTGGTGTCACGTCCTCCCAGAAATGGGGGCTCCCCCCAGCAGTCACAGGGCTTCTCAGCCTGGCCGGGGTGCGACCCCACTGATGCCAGGGAGTCCAGGGCTTGAGGTGTTTCGTACACGGCTTTCTTCACGCGGCTGTGCTTGATGCCGGGCTGGCAGGCAGGGCCGCTCTCCCAGGCTGTGGCAGCCGACAGATGAGGAGCGTCAGGTCCCCAGCCACGCACGGCCCAGGGGCCTCCCTCTGACTTGTGAGGTAACACGGCTCGGCCCTCTGCTCAGGACAAGACTATGTCTGTGCCTCAGCCTCCCTTCCCTGACTCAGTCTGTCTCTCCCCACCTGTCTCTTTGCTCCCTGGGTCAGTGTCCCTCTCTCCTTCTGTCTCTCCATCCCGTGTGCCCTGGAGCTCAACCAGCTGCTGACCCTTGAGTGGCAGAGCTGGGGCGGGTCCCTCTGGCCCCATGACCGAGCGTCCCGTGTCTGCTCTCAGACACAACGCAGAGCACCAATGGGAGTGCAGGCCCGCTCCAGGAGACCCTGCAAAACCACGTCCTCAGCCAGAGCTGGGTTAGACACCGTCCAGGACGGACCTGCCCACGTCCTCGTCTGTGTCATGGAGAAGTCCAGAATGATTTGTCAGTCACTACAACACACAGAGACCCACACAGTGGCCATCACAGCCGATGGGCAGCCTGGGGATGTGGCCTCACCATCAGCCAAAGTTTCCCAGGACAGAGTCCAAGCCACATTCCTTACCATGATCAAAGCCCAGTGATGTGGCCACACTTCTCAGATCCCCCACAGCCTGTCTGGCCACACAGGCCCCCTCGATCTGGAAACATAGAAAGCCCAGATGTCCTCCTTATATGCACCTGGTAGGTTCCTCCCCCGATGTCCAGGTGGCTCATGCCTCATCGTCTCAGCAAGGGCTCCCCTGGCCACCGTACCCAGGAGGGCAGCAGCTCTCCCATACTCCATTTCCCACTCTGATAGTCTCCTTTATGTTCATCACCAATTTTTATTTATTTTACTGTCTTCCTTCCTTGCTAAAATGTCATCTCCATGAGAAAATATTTTGTCTATTTTGTTCACTACTGAAACCCCAGAGCCTCGAACCGTCCCCGGCACATGGATAGTGGTCAGTAAATCCGGAAAATAAAATGGTCAACAAATCTTGTTCGGAAAACCTATCAAATATGTCAAATATTCTATTTTCTTTGGGTGCTTTGTTTTTACAGTGACCAGGCCAATCATTTTCTTATGTTTTATTATAATATTAAGACTTAAAAGTCTGTGAATGAATCTTAGATATTTGTAAGGCAATATTTTTGGAAGAAAACCTGAGTGTTCTGAATAACCTCTTCTTTCCAACCTCTCTGTGGCTTCCAATAAAGCTGGTGTACTGACTCTGAGTGAAGACAGTCTTATTGAGTGAACGTAATTTGTAGGAAAAGTGCATGATTTTTCCAGTTTCCAGATAAGCACAATGGCCCTCTGCCCCCCATGTGCCTCCTTACGTGAACGTGCATGGGAGTGTTTATGAGAAGGAAGGCCTGCCTGCCTTCCGGGTGCTTTCCAAATACTTGATCTTTTACAGTCCTGTTTACAACCAAAGATTGGTCAGCACAGCAGGAGAAACTCAGAATCTCCCACATCACAGAGAGAATGGAGTGAGGGCGGGCTGCCCAGCTCCGTCTCTTCCTTCACTCATTGCTGAGGGTTTGAGAGGCTTAGCCTTGTGCTCGGAGCTCCGAGCATGGCACAGTCAACAGAAGCCAGCAGGGCTCACAAACTCGTTAGACACAGCATGAAAATGGGCATTCCAGAAGTTCTCACGATTGTGGCTCTCTCTCCATGCCATGACCGGCAGAACCACACATCGTGGGTGAGCTGGTACAGGAAACTGGCAGAGAGGGGATAGGAGGTATGTTGCAATACAGGCCTCCCTCAAGAAGTAAGAAAAGTCTCAAACACACAACCTAACCTCACACCTGAAGGAGCTAGAAAAGGAAGAGCAAATAAAGCCTACAGTCAGTAGAAGAAGGGAAATAATAAAGATTGGAGCAGAAATAAACACTCTAGAAACAAACAGAGTAGAGTGGATTATTAAAACTAAGAGCTGGTCTTCAACAGAATTAATAAAATTGATAAAAACCCTAGGCAGACATGTCAAAAGGTAAAGAGAAAGGACCCAAATAAATTAAATCATCAAAGAGAGAGGAGAGATCACAACCAACAGCCCAGAAACATAAACAATTATAATCCTCATACTATGAAAAATACATGCCAGCAAACTGGGAAACCTGGAGAAATGAACAAATTCCTAGAAACATACAAACTACCAAAACTGAAACAGGAAGAAATAGAAAATTTGAACAGACCCATAATCAGCAATGAGATTGAATCAGTCATCAAAAATCTCCCAACAGACTAAAGTCCAGAGCCAGATGACTTCCCAGGGGAATTCTACCAGACATGAAAGAAAAATTAATACCTATTCTTCTCAAACTGTTCCAAAAAATAGAAATGGAAGGAAAACTTCCAAACTCCTTCTGCAAATCTAGCATGACCTTGACTCTAAAACCAAAGACTCCACTAAAAAGAATTATAGGCCAATATCCCTGTGAACATGGATGCAAAAATTCTCAATAAAATACCCACGAATCAAATTCAACAGTACGTGAAGAGAATTACTCACCACAATCAAGTGGGTTTTATCCCTTGGCTGCAGGGGTGGTTCAACATCTACAAGTCATTCAGTGTGACCCACCACATTAGTAAAGGAAAGCATAAGAACCATATGATCCTGTCAGTAGATGCAGAAAAAACATTTGGTAGGATACAGCATCCTTTCCTGATGAAAATCCTTCACAAAGTGGATAGAGGAAACATATCTCAACATCATAAAGGCCATATGCAAAAGACCCACAGCTAATATCATCCTCAACTGGAAAAAGCTGAGAGCCTTTCCCCTCGGATCAGGAACAAGACAGGGACGTCCACTCTCATCATTACTATTGAACATGATACTGGAAGTCCTCGCCTCAGCAATCAGAACACAAAAACAAGAAATAAAAGGCATCCATATTGGCAAGGAAGAAGTTGAACTTGCACTGTTTGCAGACAAGATGATGTACTATGTACTCTATGTAGAAAACCCGATTCGTGAGCATGGAATGCTTTTCTATCTTTTTGTGTCTTCTTCAGTTTCTTTCATGAGTGTTTGGTAGTTCCTCAAGTACAGATCCTTTACCTTTCGGTTAGGGTTATTCCCAGGTGTATTATGGTTCTTGGTGCTACAGTAAATGGAATTCATTCTCTAGTTTCCCTTTCTGTATTTTCATTGTTAGTGTGTAAGAAAGCAACTGGTTTCTGTACATCGATTTTGTATCCTGCCACATTACTGAGTTGCTGTGTGAGTTCTAGTAGTTTGGGGTGGAATCTCTTGGGTTTTCCATATAAAGTATCATGTCATCTGCAAAGAGAGAGAGTTTGACCTCTTCTTTGCCAGTTTGATACCTTTTGTTTCCTTTATTGTCTGATTGCTGTTGCAATTGCACTACCGGATTTTTAACCCAGAGATACAGATGCAGTGAACAGAACGGCCGTCTGTACCCCAATGTTCACAGCAGCTGTGGCCACAGTCACCAAACTGTGGAAGGAGCCGAGATGTCTTTCAACAGATGAATGGGTAAAGAAGATGTGGTCCATATACACTATGGAGTATTATGCCTCCATCAGAAGGGATGAATACCCAACTTTTGTATCAACATGGACGGGACTGGAGGAGATTATGCTGAGTGAAATAAGTCAAGCAGAGAGAGTCAACTATCATAATGGTTTCACTTACTTGTGGAGCTTAAGGAATAACATGGAGGACATTAGGAGAAGAAAAGGAAAAGTGAAGGGAAATCAGAGGGGGAGACAACCATGAGAGACTGTGGACTCTGAGAAACAAACTGAGGGTTTTGGTGGGGGGATGGGTGAGCCCGGTGGTGGGTATTAAGGAGGGTATGTATTGCATGGAGCACTGGGTGTGGTACATAATCAATGAATCTTGGAACACTGGAAAAATAAAATTAAATTTTAAAAAAAGAAAAGAAAATCTGAAAGTCTCCGCCAAAAAATTGCTAGAACTGACACATGAATTCAGCAAATTCACAGGATATAAAATCAGTATACAGAAATCTATTGCAGTCTTATACACTGACAACAAAGCTGCAGAAAAAGAAATCTAAGAATTGAGCCCCTTTGCAATTCCACCAAAAATGATAAGATACCTGGGAATAAACCTAGCCAAAGAGGTAAAAGATCTGTATTCTGAAAACTATAGAATGTTTATGAAAGAAATTGAAGAGGACACAAAGAAAAGCATTACATGCTCATGGTTAGGAAGAACAAATATTGTTAAAATGTCTATATGACCCAAAGTGACCTATACATTTAAAGCAACCCCTATCAAAATACCACCAGCATTTTTCACAGAGCAGGAATAAACAATCCTAAAATTTGTGTGGAACTTCAAAAGACCCCAAATAGCCAAAGCAGTTCTGAAAAAGAAAAAACTGGAGGCATCATCATTCTGGATTTCAAGCTATATTACAAAACTTTAGTTATCAAAAAGTATGGTACTTGCATAAAAGCAGACACATAGATCAGTGGAACAGAATAGAGGACCCAGAAATGGACCTTCAATTCTATGGCCAACTAATCTTCAACAAAGAAAGAAAGAATGTCCAATACAAAAAAGATAGTCTCTTCAACAAATGGTGTTGGGAAAATTGGATAGCCACTTGCAGAAGGAGATTGAACCACTTTCTTATACCATACACAGAAATAAACTCAAAATAGATGAAAGACCTAAATGAGAGACAAGAATCCATCAAAATCCTAGAGGAAAACACAGGCAGCCACCTCTTTGACTTCGGTCATAGCTCCTTCTTCCTAGATATGTTGCCAGAGGCAATGGAAACAAAGCAAAAATGAACTACTGGGACTTTAACAAGGTAAAAAGCTTCTGCACAGTCAAGGAAACAGTCAACAAAACTAAAGGCAACCTGTGGAATGGGAGAAGATATTTTCAAATGACATCTGATAAAGGGCTAATATCCAAAATATGTAAAGAACTTATCAAACTCAACACCCCAAAACCAAATAATACAGTTGAGGAATGACAGAATACATGAATAGACTTTTCCAAAGACATACCCGGATGGCCAACAGACATGAGAAAGTGCCCCACATCACTCGGCATCGGGGAAATACAACTCGAAACCACAGTGAGATACCACCTCATACCAGTCGGAATGGCTAAAATTAACAAGTCAGGAAATGACAGGTGTTGGCAAGGATGCGGAGAAAGGGGAACCCTCCTACACTGTTGGTGGGAATGCAGGCTGGTGCAGCCACTCTGGAAAACAGCATGGAGGTTCCTCAAAAAGTTGAAAATAGAGCTGCACTATGACCCAGCAATCGCACTACTGGGTATTTATCCAAAGGATATAAAAATATAGATTCAAAGGGATACATGCTTCCTGTTGGTTATAGCAGCATTGTCAACAATAGCCAAATTATGGAGAGGGCCCAAATGTCCATCGACTGATGAACAGAGAAAGAAGATGTGGTGTATACGTACAGTGGAATATTACTTAGTCGTCAAAAATGAAATCTTGCCATTTGCAACAACATGGTTGGAGCGAGAGGGTGCTAAATTAAGTGAAAGAAGTCAGTCAGAGAAAGACAAATACCATATGATCTCACTCATGTGTGGACTTTAAGAAAGGAAACAGATGAACATAGAGTAAGCGGGAAAGGGAAAAAGAGAGAGGGAAACACACCATAAGAGACTCTTAACAACAAAGAACACACTGAGGTTTGCTGGGGGGTGGGGTGGGGATGGGCTACATGGGGGATGGGGGTCAAGGAGGGCACCCCTGTTAGGACGAGCACTGGGTGTCATATGTAAGTGATGAATCACAGATTTCTACTCCTGACACCAATATTGTACTCTATGTTCACTAAAAATTAAATTAAAAATTTAAAAAGTGGGTCTTAGCAGCAACGTGCAGTTAGATTGTACTTAAAACGTCTTCTGCCAATTGGTGAGCTTAATCTCTTTCCAAATTTCAGGCGAGGAGGGCCACTTCCTCCATGCCACTGGAGTCTGTCTGTGTCACACCTGTCCTCTGTCCACTCATCATTCCCCTCTCTGTACTTGCTAAAGTTATCTTCGTAGTGGATACCACAGAACTTCGAATTAGCAACCCATGATTATAATGACATAGTTGGAATTAATACCAGTGTAGCTTCAGAGCCTGTAGAACTTGTGATCCTACACAGCTCTGTCCCCAACTTACGTTGTTATTGTCATGCATCACCTCTTTCTAAGCTCTGTGCCCTTTTAAAAAAAAAAAAAAACATTTATTTATTTGTGAGAGAGTGTGCAAGAGCACGGGGTGAGGCAGAGGGAGAGGAAGAATCTCCAGCTCTGCACGGAGCAGGGCGCCCAGTGTGGGCCGTGATCCCATGAGCCTGAGATCACAGCTTGAGCCCACACCGAGAGTCAGACATCTGACCCAGCCACCCAGACCCCCCGGTTGCCCACCCTAACTTGGGTTCATAGTTGTTGTGCCCTGCATTTGTCTTTCAGACCATGGCGCCCGAACCAAACACACGTTCCACTGCTCTCCCTGCCCCTCGGCCACCATTCTCCCTGGAGCTCTGTGCTTCTGTCCTCGGCCGAGCTGTAGACTACATGATTTTGCTTCAGTCGCCGTGACTCCCTGGAGTTTGTCCTGTAGAGCAAGTCTGCTAGTGACAAGCCCTTTCCATTTTTGTTTATCCTGGAGTGTCTTAACTTTACCCTCATTTTTGGAGGCTGGTTTTGCCAAACAGAATTCTTGGGTGAGGTTCTTTGTTCCAGCGCATGAGGTATGCCCTCCCACCACTTCTGGCCACACGGCTTCTGGTGAGGAAGTGGCCGTTGATCTGATTGGGCCCCTGTAGCTGACAAGCCACTTGTCTCCTGCTGCCTCCAGAAGTCTTTAGTCTTTGGCTTCTGACAGTTTGGTTATAATGATTCAGCGTGGATCTCTTTGAATTTATCCTATGTGACATAGTTGAGCTCTTTGGATATGCATGTGTATGTCTGTCATCAGATCTGAGGCATTATTGGCCATCCTCTCTGTAGTCAGCCGGTAACCCGAAAGAGGTTACCCTAAGTGCTTGGAGCCAGGAGGGGGCAAGAACTCTCCCAGCCTCTGCTGACTGGCTCTGGGCTCCTCACTCCTTCAACACTAGCCCTCACCTTCACTTCCTATTGTTCAGAGCCCAAAGGTTGGCCTGAGGTTCAAGCCTAGGGTACTCCCAGGTCTTTACTGAGGGCATATGGGACCTGGCCGTGTGTGTCACACTTAAAATTCCCTGGGGTGTGAAGCAGCCCTTCAGAACCTTTATCTTCCCCAAATCCTCCTCTCAGCCTCCTCCTTCCCCAGCTTCTGGGCCTCTCTGATGCTGGGTCTTCCACTGTCTCTGGCTCCACGTAGAGCAGTGCTTTCAACAGACGCCTCCCGGAAAGCCAGTCCCACCCAAAGGATGCAAAATAAAACTCCCTGTCTGCACTGGCCCCTCAGGAAAGCACCTGACATGGCAAACACACAACCACTTTCCTTGAGAACCTGTGAGTGTCACCCCCAGCACCAGCGAGTGCACACAGCTGTCCTCAGGGCCACTGCTGAGCTGTGGAGGGGGAGGGGGATGATGGGTGGGAAGCAAAATGCGGCAACACTTTCTACTGAAATGTGACGCTCGCTTCCTTCTTGGACCATTCCCTTGGTCGCTGTATGCTTTTTCCACGAGACCCCAGTATTCTGAAGAGTTGATTCTGTCCATTGTTGTCACCTAAATTGTGACTTCACTGGAGGGACAGGTCCTTGGAGCCACCCGTTCCACCATGTCCGAGGTGCTGTTGAGTTGATGGAGCCTTTCAGCCCACCTGGGAAGAGCTCCCTAACAGACCCCTCAGCCCTGCCCACACCCCCAGCCCACCTCGCCCACCCGCAGCTCTCCTGCCTGGGCAGGTCCTGGCTTCTCTCTGGCCCAGTGAGGACATCTGGCCTGTGTGCAAGGGTGGCCAGGGCTACTCAGGCGTTAGCTTCCTCACAGCGGCCCTCGAGAATGCAGGATGGTCTGAGGCAGGTTCTGCAGCCCCACGGGTGTGCATCAGGATGGCCTCATTGCCTGCCGGGTGCCCACTCAAGTACCCTCATCAGCATCGCTTCCTGGCCTCATGGCCCCCAGCCCCAGCCAGGGTGTTCCCAGGAATAAACCCTTGTGGCCATATCCTCATTTCGTGTGGGACTCCAACTAAAGCAGCGTCTGTCTCCGTTCCTCTGTGTTGAATCCTCTACTGGTGACATCCCCATGCCCGTGGCTTACGAGGTCATCTTTCCCCAGCAGCCCTCAGGCCAGGAGGCCCCCGTGCAAATGCATCAGGGGGCCTGTGCCTGATTCTCAAGGTTGCAAACCCTTGGTTGCTGTCTGTGGGCTTTGGCATCTGGCTTATGTGTTAATAATTAGAAGTGTCTCATTTGTATACAGATATGTCAGAATCCTTGCCTTGGGACAAAAATAGGCATGTGTGAAATGGTGTGGAAACATAACTTGAAGTGTTCGTAGTCTTTGTGGCTTCACACCGCACATCAGCAGTATTTTCCCTGCTAATAGAAGAACTCTTTTTCCCTAAGGACTCGCTGGATCTTACTTGTTTGTTTGTTTTTTTTTCCTGAAAGTCTTCCTGGGAGAACGAGCTGTAAATGTCCCATGAGGCCCAAGCCAGCGGGAGGGACTTCAGCCGACTGCTTTGGTTACTTTACGAGAGCAGGAAAGTTGATTATTCCACATCCCCCAAGTGAGTTTTGGAGGTTGGGAGTAGCTGCCCCTTCACCGTGTGACTCTGAGAAGTGGCTGACTTCCCTGCCTTTCCTGCTATCTTCTGTCCTCTCACTGGGAGGGAAGGTTTTCCCTCCGCCCTGGGGGCTCCATGGCCTGCCCTGTGTCCCAGGCCCGGCGACCGGGAAGCGGGGAGCAGGGAGCAGAGCGTAGAGCGGGCGCGGTGGGCGGGAAGGGGCACGGCAGCCACCTGCAAGCAGACCGCGTGCTGCACCCTGGTCACCGGGGCCCACGGACAGCGCGGCTCAGGACCTGGGCGCGGGGCTGCCCAGAGCGGGACGATCCGCAGGGGGGAGTCTGCGGCCCCCTCTCCCCGCCTGCTTCCCGCTCCTGCGGACGGACACTGCTCTCCACCAGCCCCCGCCCTGGCCCCCGCGGTGGGAGCTGCTGGTGGAGGCTCCCGGAAGCCAGTTCCGGCTGGTTGCTCTCCTGGTGGCGGCGGCTCCTCTGATTTGACAGGAGTCGGCGTCTCAGTGATTCTTCTTGACAGGAGCCTCCGAGAGCAGAAGGATGGTTGTGGAGCCGGGAGAGCTCCAGCTGAGCCCAGATGTTGGGGCAGTGAGGATCCTAGAACATGAGTGATGGGGGAAGCCAGGGGCACCTGCAGTTGTTTCTGTCCCCACGGAGACCAGCACCCCAGCTCTCGGCTAGCCCGAGGCCAGAGGCCAGGGTGGGGCGTGGGGAGCTCCCAGGTCTGTGGCAGCCGGAGGAAGCCGACTGGGAATCTCACTCCCGGCACATCCACCGTCCGGGCCCCGGGCTGGCAGTCAGGCTGGGATGCACACCTGAAACGGGGACACAGAACCTTCTGGAATGCAGCGAGGCTCTGCCTGTGTCCTGTGCTGCTCCGTGGGTGCTGCTGGCCTCTGAGGCTGCCTCCCACCGTCACGCCCACCACCCATCTAGGGTCCCGAGGGTGGGCCTGGCGCTGCCGCGGCTCACAGAGGCTCTGGGGCCCAGAGATGCAGCAGGGAGAGCTCACTGGGCCTTGGTGCTCAGTGGACACACGGGCAGAACTGGCTGGACCCTTGGGGAGCAAAAGAGGCTTTTTGTCCTTTCTCATTACTGTTCCCTGTGATGCGCTCTGCTGGTTTGAGCTTAGCATGAAATCCCAGCAGAGCTTCCCCCTTCCCTGCTGGGCCTGCCCGATGGCGCCGCCTCCTCCAGAGCCCCCGCACAGCCCCTCCAGCCGCGGCCTATGGTTCTCACCTGAGTGTGAGTGTGCAAAGTGGGTGTAACAGCCAGGAAGCTGTGCTGCCAACGGGGCCGTCTGCACAGCCCCCCAGACCCCGGTCCACTAATGGGGACCCCTCCACGCCAGTGGACGACTTCCCGATGCTGACGGACAGCGAGACACCACCACCCGCTGCCACTCATGAGCTCGGTCCCTCAGCCGACGGTGCCTGGGGGCTCAGGGCCCCAGTATCCAGGTGCTGCTGCTGGTCTCGGACAACGGGGTCCAGGGGGAAGTCTGGGAGACAGCCGCACTGTCACCACCCCCGAATCATGGGTGGGAGAGCAGACGAGGCTGCGTCGAGAGGCCTCTCAGGGGGTGGCGTGCTGGGGAAGGAAGCCTGGAGTGTCGAGTTCTCCGATGACCGATGAGGAGACACGACACCAGCCACCTTAGAAGACTCAGATGTTTTCTGTTTCTCTTCAACTTGTGACACAAATGTTTTCTAGAAACAAAAGTTCTTTGGCTCCGCAACTCTTTCAAGAGTGTTGCGGGGGGGGGTTGTGAGGCCACAGAGCGCAAGCATGCCCCCTCGGGGGTCCCACTGCCCACCACTGGCCTGGTGCATGGCAAACCTTGTGGGCCACATGCGCAGGGGACAGAGACGCTGGTGACCCCCACAGGCGGCTCTGACTTTGGGGCTGCAGGGTAGACACTGAGGACCACGTTAGGGTTGCAGTGACCCCGTGACTCCAGTGCAAAGAGAAAGGGAGTGCAGAGTCCTGGGTGTCCGAGAGGAAGCCCAAGGGACACCCGGCCACTGGAGATGAGGGACAGTGGCTCCTTCTCTCCCGCTTCTTTCTGAGGCTGGGGTGATGGGTCCCCTGTCAGAACAGGCAACACAGCTTGGGGAGGAGCAGTGAGTTTGGGGTTGAGACGCTGAGCTGAGCTGCCTGGGAGGGACACTCTGGTGACCTTGTAGCTGCTGGGGTCAGGGACTGGGAAACCGCAGCGGCCTCTCGTGGGCATGCAGGGTCCTCATGGACATGGTGCCGTGTCGCTCAGTGTCTCCATTCGTGGGTGCTGCTGGATTTGCGGTCCCCGGTCCCCTGTCCCGATCCAGCCCAGACGGGCAGTGCCCTGGAGATGCTGCCCTGAGGGGCCGCGTCTCAGGACACACGCCGCCCGGCTGACCAGCCAGCCTGTGGCCAGCTGTGGGCGAAGCCAGGGCTCATAGCTGGGTGGTGTGGCAGCTGCTGAGGCCCCACATGGCCTTGGTCTTGCCTTCCAGAGCCCCCCAGACAGCGGAGCTGGGGGCCCTGGGAGTGACGGTTGGCTGGTCGACAGGGAGAGCGCTGTGTCTGGAAGAGGCCACTGTGTGTCATTGTGTGGCCCTATAGGATCTCTGTCACAACTGACTTCTCTCGCGGTGGTTCTGTGTCCACTGGGCCTGCAAGGACCCCTGAGAGAGTGGGGTCCCCTCGTCAGCATCGTAACTGCTGCACGCTTCCTAGCGATCGCACAGTCCACAGCAGAGGCATTCCTGAGTTACCGCATGATGGGGGGACAGTGGAGCCTTACTCTGTCGGAGCACGTGCCGCGGGGTTCTGAGTCCCCGGGCCCTGGAGCCAGCGCTCTGGCCAAAGCTGTGGGCTTGCCTGTAGTTCCACACCATTTTCTTAGGACGCTGTGTTCCTCAGCCACTGGCGGGTGACCCAGAAGCCAGCATGCACTTGGATCTCACCCAAATGTGGTGAAGACCATCGGACCCTATGTCCTGAATGGCTGCTTGAAATGGTCTCGTGTGGCCCTTAACCCTACACCGAGGGAGCTCCCGTCCCGTCCGCAAGAACAGGGCAGGGCTCCTCCAAAGCTGTGGTGAAGCTATAGCATCCGGACTCCTGGAACCTGGATGCTGGCCTGACGCCCAGGGGCGCACAGTACAAGCCCAGCGTGCTGCCTGTGCTGGCTCCCAACAGCTGGGTCAGAACCGGGGTTAGACTGGAGGAAGTGGGCGGTGGCCCTCGCTGGGCAGCTAGGCCTTCTGCTCCTGTCTGCAGGGGGACGGCAGCAACTGTCACAGACTGTGTCCGTCTGAGAGCTGGGGACGCCACCTTGGGTGAGATCTAGGCGTACCTGTGCCCTCAAGGCCTGGACATGGCACCGGGACCGAAAGACCCCACGGATGACCAGGGTGGGTGCCAAGAGGGAAGGGCCCACGGTGGCTGGTGGCTGGCCTGACATCGGGGAGCCCACCATCCTCGAACCCAGCGGTGTCTGCCGTCCCTTCACAGCTCTCATCTGTCTTTGGGGCTCCCCAGTCAAGATGCAGCCGTGATGAGTGTCCTCAGGTGTGGCTTTGGGTTTGGACGGTGGGAGCAGCAGGCCGAGCCCTCCTGCTGCGGCCTCAGTATGGCGACTAGAAATGTTCCGGGCCCTCGCCAGTTCTAGTGGGGAATGGGGACAGGCCGGGACTGGTAAGCCTGGCCACTGTCCTTGGAAAGGAGACAACAGCTCACAGTGGGGTTTGCTATAAGAGGGAAGGTTTTAAGGATTTTAAGCCATTTTGGATTTCAAAAATTCAGTTCCCACCTGGTCCGTTTTTTTAAGCCAACTCCTGCCAACGTTCCCCCTCCCAGAGGCCTCCACCAGGCTCAGGAAAATGACCTTGTTTGCAGTGGATTCGAGGAAGGTCGTCAGGAAGGCAGAGAACTCACCAGCCCCCAGCCAGGGGCTACCAGCCACTTCCCGGAAGACAGACCGGTTTGGGTGGTTCACCTCCAGTGGGTAAGCCAAGGCGGGGCTGGCCCCGACCCTGATGCCGAAAGCTGTGCACACACACACATGTGCACACATGTGCGCACACATGTATGCGTGCATGCAAACTTGTGTGCACACATACACACATGCATACACGTGTGCCGACACAGCTATATGTGTACACACACGCGTGCACGCCCATGTGCCTGTATAGATACACATGTGTGGACGTACGTGCAGAAACATGGACACACACGTGTTTATATGCACGCACAACGCATATGTCTGTGTACACACATTTCTACACGCACATGTACGCACATGCACGCACACACATCTGCACACACGCCCGACGTGCACTCACACCTCACGTCAGAAGCCCACCACGGAGATTCCTTCTAGCAGAATTCCTTCTAGCACCCTCTGGGTGCGCTGGGCGCAGTGGTCATGGCCGGCCTGCTCTCTCGAGGCCCACAGGCACTCCAGCAGCCCCACTGCGGGCTGAGTCCAGTGACCGATGCTCCCAGTGTCACAGTAACACGAGAGTCTCTGGCCTTCCTCAGTTGTTAAAACCAGGTATTTTAATGTTTGAAAATCTGCTGAACATGACTGGTTTCTCAACAGCACGAGGGTTTTCTCTGGAAGTAACAGACACAGACCTTCTAAATTTAATGTAAAACAAAGAAGGGAAAGAAAAAAAATCTGCCGCTGGGCTTTGAAGAGGAGGCTGTGGCGGAGTCCTCAAGCTCTGGGCGTCACTAAGGGGATAGAGCAAGCCGGACAGAAGGTCCGCGAGCAGTGCCCACAGAAAATACGTGAGGGACGCGGCCCTGGGGGTCGGCGCCTGGAACCTGCGGGGTCCGTGGCTCTGTTGTCCGTGCAGTGAGACCTCCTGCGCCTGGTTCGTGCGTTCATGCGGCAAATACTTACTCAGCGTCCGTGTGCCACTGGCCCACTGGACCAAAGCCACATGTCACCAATAGACGGCACGTGGCCACCTGCCCCTCCCGGGCGAGGCACACCTGCCCAGACACCCCCCGTCGAAGGCAGGGTCAGCCGGTCACGGTCTACTTCATTGTGGCAAGAAGACAACCCTCTTAACAGGCATGTGAGTGACAGGACGGTGCTGAGCACAGCAGCCCCTGGGGCACTCAGCAGTGTCTGCGACTTCCCATCTTGCGTGACTGAGAATTTGTGTCTGCTGGTTAGTGACCCACCACCCCACTGCCTGCTTCTAGGAGTGTGATGACTGCAGGTGACTCACTCCCGTGGACTCAGGGAGCAGTTGTCATTCTGGGCCTGACTGGCTTCCCTTCTGCAGTGTCCTCAGGCTTGATCAGTGTCATGCCTTGGGCAGCATTTCCTTCCTGTCCCGCTGCATGTAGGACATGGGCATAGGTGTGAGTACAGGACATGTGTAGGACATGTGTGGGGGACATGCATGTGGGACATGGGTGTAGGCCACGTGTAGGACATATGTGTACACTATGCATGTAAACCTGTGGGTAGGCACATGTGTAGGACATGCATGTAGGTACATGTAGGACGTGTATGGGCACACGTATAGGACATGCATGTAGGCACACATTTAGGATACAAATGTAGGACACACAGCACGTGCGTATAAGTGTGTCTATAGGACATGCATGTAGGACGTGTGTAGGACATGCATGTTGGCACACATTTAGGACGTGCGTAGGCACACATGTAGGACATGTGTAGGTGCAAATGTAGGACATGTGTAGGTGCACGTGTTTAGGTGCACGTGTAGGACATGGATGTAGGATGTGTGTAGGACGTGTGTAGGTGCACGTGTTTAGGTGCACGTGTAGGACATGGATGTAGGATGTGTGTAGGACATGTGTAGGTGCAAATGTAGGACATGTGTAGGTGCACGTGTTTAGGTRCACGTGTAGGACATGGATGTAGGATGTGTGTAGGACGTGTGTAGGTGCACGTGTTTAGGTGCACATGTAGAACATGGATATAGGACGTGTGTGTAGGCACATGTGTAGGACACACATGTAGGACATGCATGTAGGACATGTGTGTAGGTGCATGTGTAGGACATGGGTGTAGAGCGTGTGTGTGGGCATGTGTGTAGGTGTGTGTGTATGACGTGTATGTGTGTGTAAGACACACATGTAGGTGCACACGTACGGCATTGATGTAGGACACGTGTATAGGCATGTGTGTAGGTGCATGTGTAGGACATGTGTGTTGGCACACGTGGTGTTTTCCCTGTGTGTTCATTGACAGGCACACTGGCAGACACACTGTTCGTCTCCACCTCTTGGCTCTGCAATGAACATGGGAGTGGACATTCCTCCCAGACCCTGATTTCAGTTCTTCTGGATAAATACCCAGAAGTGGAATTGCCGTCCTAAGATAATTCTATTTTTAATTTGTTAAGGAGCTTCCGACTGTTTTTCTCAGCGGCCACATCATTTACGTCCCGACCAGCGGTGCACAAGGGTTTCAGTGTTTCCACATCTTTGCCCACACTTGTCTTTCTTTTTGGGTAATTGCCATAATTAGAGGTTGAGGTGTACAGACTTTTTTGTTGTACAAAAATGTAGAAATAAATTGCAGGTTATCCCTGGAAGAATGCGAGACTAAGGATGCAAGAGGTCGAATTCTGTGTCCCTTCCTACCGGTGAGCTGTAGTGGACACCAGACGTTCCATGCAGGGTCTCTGGGCCTTGCTTCCGCCATTCTGTGATTGTGGGTTTCAGTACGCTGGGTTCATGACCCTCCTTTCCCTGTAGATGCGGCTTTGCCCACGGAGATTCTAACCCTTGCTGAGCTCCACCCAACAGATGCACAACACTCAGACCAGTGCCAAGTGCCTGAGGCAGCTCTGGCCTAGAACTTTCCGTGATAACGGGAATGTTGTAGATGTTTGCTGTTGAATATGACAACTCCTGGCCACTTGTGATGTTGGTGACGTGACTGAAGAACTACGTTTTTTACGTTATTTGACTGTAGTTTGTTGAACGTGAGTTCGCGAGGCCGCGGTAGTGAACATTGCAGCTCTGGAAGGCTCCTGCTGGGCTCAGGCCGCCGTGGTGCCCGCAGCCACCCTGACAGGGCCGTTCCTCACTGTGGGCCACAGCCACAGAGGTAAAAACTCTCTGTTTCGTGACTGGAAATGAAATCATTCTGCTTAAGTGCTGAGCCCCCAAAAGGTTGTTCTTTTAATGGAAAAATTACCACGTTTGGCATGTCAGAGAGATAGGTCTCCTTGAAAGTAAACAGAACTTCTGGAAAGAGAGTTACCCGTATTTCCATCAATCTGACACAGTTTGCACATTTCGTCTTTGATGTATTGATAGGCTAGGTCTAACGTGGAAAATGGTGGTATTCGGTGCGAGACGGGCCCGGGTTCAGATCCTGCCTTTGCGTGTGGTCGTGTGGCGCTGAGAGGACAGAAGTACTCCCCAGGGCTCCTTGCGCCCTCTGAACGGGAGGGAGTAACGTGGGAGCTCCGGGCCCAGCACGTGGAGGGGCGCGGGAGGTGGTCTGCCCTGCGGATGGTCTGCCTGATGGTCCACTCCTGTGACGGTTTGTGTCTGCCTCCACCCGCCCCTCCTGTGTTGACGGGGCCGAGCAGTCCTGTCAGGCGGGACCGAGTGTCCCTGGGAATGGCCCGGCTGACGCCGTCCGCTCGGCAGTGCACACACGTCCTTCTCCTCAACCTGGCTCCCGGTTCGGCCCCGGCGTTTCCCTGTGTGTTCACTCCAGTTAACGCGGGGACCTCAGTCCGGGGGGTGCTCCGGCTTTGCCGAGACCGCCAGCTCTTCAAAGCCAAGGAGCCTTTCACAAGGCGCAGTCAGCCACGCGCTCAGCATCCTCCCGTGATGGGCCCGCCCCACGCCCCACGGCCGCCGCCTCCGTCCACGGCCTCTTCCTCACAGGCCGTGGCTCTTGTCTGTGAGCGGCTGGGGTCGCGTTAGAACGAAAACACATCCGAACAGCCCCACCGTGCGTTTTGCTTCAGATCTGGAAGATTCCATATGTCACACCGTCTCCGAATTCTAGCTCGACGGTGCCAGAGGAAAGTAAAGCGCGCCAGTCCGAGAGACAGTGCGCATCAGAGAGGTGGGAAGCCCCAAGTCCCAGTGGCTGTAAGTGGTGCCGCTGGGCTCCCATCGTGGTTGTAGAACAGGGCAAAGAAGAGTGGTCGACGCATGAGACTTGTCCCCCGAGACCGCAGCCCCTCATCTCCGGCCCCGAGAGCTAACGGGTGGCCGGTCTTTTTCAAGCCAGGACCTACCCCGAAACCCCAAGGGCCGTGTCTCACTGTCTTCCAGGAACGAACCCTTTGGACTGACAAGTCCAGCTCCTCTCTGGCTTTTTAAGCATTTTCTGCCAAGGGTGACAGACGGAGGCCTCGGTGACTGGAGTCGTCCGGGAGCATCGCACCCGGAGCCTGTAGCCCCCGGGGGCCGGGGGCCTTACTGTCTCATCAAATGCTGTTCGTCATGCTCTGGACTAGGCAATGCAGACAGAGGGAGAGCACAGGCGATCTGCTCCAGAAATCAAAGACCAGTGTCTTCTCTTACCTTTTCCTTTCTTCATCAACACCCTCGGGTCCCCCAGTGCCCAGGAGACAGGAGACCCTGCCTCACCCTCCACAATCTTCTTGGGCTCCACTCACTGGCTCGTGACTGGCCCAAGTTCACAATGTCACTTCTGTTGAGGGGCCTGCACAATGGTCTTCCCAGAACCAGGCTCTGTCCTGAGGTCGCAAAAGTCCCAGGATGTCCTCCTGCAAGGTGCCTGCCTGGGTGAGTTCTGAAGAGTGACACTGAAGAATGACAACCCAGCAAGCGAGGTTGGCGTGGGTGAGGGAGGTGGGAGGACCTCGCAAGAGGCAGAGGTGGGTGGAGAGACCCCAGAGGAGAACAGGAGCAGGAGGCATGTGAGGAAAGCCATGAGGCAGGGCAGGGCGGGCGCCCCTACAGGGTGAGGCGGGGTGTGTCGGGGGGGTATGTGCAGGGTCTCTGGGGACTTGTATACAGGGCTTCACGTGACCGGCTTTGCGTTGTAGACACTGCCTCCCCCACCCCAGCCTCCGGCGTCCACGTGGGAGGAGAGGTAGATGGGTGACCAAGGAGCTGGTGGAGGGGCCCTCAGGAGTCTCTGCCGATGACTGGGTGTGCGGAGCTGGGACAGCATGTGGCCAAGAGGTTCCAGTTCGGGAAGTCGCGTGGACGGCGGTGATACCCACAGAGCCCACAGTCTCGCGTGCTGGGTCCTCAACAAGAGGAGCTAAGCCCAGGGACTCTCAGCATGTTTTTAAGTGACCTGAGGGAGAAGAGCTTTCCTCTGCCTGTGGACCTGCACACAGGAGGGTAGTCGGGGCTGTGGTAAAGCCCCGCGGTGACGAGAAGCTTCTCTGTGGGAGAAGATGTGGGGGCTTTGGCGCTGGAGATTGCGTCCGCATTCACTTTGTCTTGTTGTTCGTTGGCACTTACTTTAGGAACAGGCTCGCTTGTGGGTTACAAACCCCATGTTACGGCCGTGTCAGCACACATTGTAAGGATAACTGAGCAGCTCTAACGGAAGAAAAATAGGTACTAATGGATATAGACCCTAATAACTCCCAGTTGATCCAGATTTAGAAAGTAATTAGTAAGACGTAACTACGTTCCTATGATGTTCCAATCAAAGTGTCCACCCTGCAAAAAACAAATGAACAGAAAAACCCGAAATGTGTGAAGAAGTGGGAAAATGTGATCCAGATTGCAAAAAAAAGAGAACGTCAGAGGAAAATGCGATCGCGTGATTGGGCACACGGCGACCTGAGCAGAAAACCAGACACACAGAAGACCACAGCGAGGGCTCAGGAAAGAAACGCACTTGTCAGGTGGAAAGTTCAAGGCTTGGACTTGACGGCCAAGGAAAGGATTGGCAAACTGGGCGTCAGACTGACACCGCCAGCCTGAGGATCCAAGGAAACTATCGGGAAATAAAGAGAGCCTAAGTGAGCCGAGGAGAGTCGAGCGGGATCTCGGGGACCAGACAGAGAAGAACCAATAGGCAGCCCGCCCCCGGTAGGGAAGAGGAAGCCCAGCGAACCCCGAGCCAGGTGACCGCCAAGAGAGCAGTCTGAGACCATCCAAGTCAGGCTGCCACTTCCCGCCCAGCACGCGCGCCCAGGCCACGCAGCCAGGCCTCTGCTCTCGGACGGTTGGTGCCACTTGTCTTCTGCCTCTGGGGCTCCACGTCAGAAGCACTGTGGTGCTGGGACTCCCGGAACCAGAGTTCCAGACACCAGTGCAGACAGCTGTCACCCACCCACCGGCAGACAGGGCACACGAGCTCCAGGGCCGCCGGCAGAGAACATCCTTTCCAGGGGTGAGAAGCGGGAGAAGAGCCCTTGAAATCAGGTGCGGGTGTTCATTGGTGTTGAGGACACATGACCCCAGCACACCTGCCCCAAGGTGGCTTCTCAGAGACCCCGTGACCGGGGCCAGGCCCGTAATAGGGGAAGGGGGATCGAATCGGGTGATTTCTCAAACCCCTTCCTGCTCTCAATGTTTGTATTGAGGCGTCACTGTCTCCTGTGGTCTCCGTGTGAGGCCATGGATGTAAAGCTCTTCTGCGGTCGCTGGCGCATGTGATCAAGGTGGGTTTCTCCTCGGCTGGCTGGGGCTGCGGTAGCAAAGGGACCATAAGTACACAGACGCACAGATGATGTAAATCAGACCCATTCGTCGGTGCCAGCATGTCCTCGCGAGCTCGAAGGCATCCGTACCAGTGCACCCAGGGACAGTGCGCGTCCCGGAGATCAGGACAAAACCCAAAACAGTTTGCAGGGCAGTGGGGCTCTCGCTCTGGGAGAAGAGGCTGTAGAACCATGCCGAGCAAGAGCTCTGTGGACATCCCTGGTCAGAACGCTGCCAGTGCCTTCCTGCTCCTCCCCCTTTCCCTTTCCTCAGTATCATCCCGTGTTTTCCCAGCTGTTCCAGGCCGTGCCAGCAGCTGCCGGCTCCTCTCCGACAGCTCTCTGGTGCTGACCAGCAGCGCTGGCTTCGCAGGACCTCAGCGCCCCGCCCCAGGGGTCAAAATCTGCATTTTCACAAGGTCCCAGGCGGTTCCTGTGCCCTTGACAGTTGGAGAAGCACCCACCTCCCGAACCACAAGGCACCTCCTGGTTTCTGCTTGCCTCCCCCAGCCAGGCAGGGCTTGCCTCCAGCGGCAGGGACCTGGGGCAGATAGGCCGCGGGAGAGCATGGAGCCCGGCTGGCCGGGACCCGTCGTGGGCTGCTCCGACAGTGTGGGCACAACGCATGTGGGCACACGGGCTCTGCAGGATTCTGGACTCTGGAGGAGATTTAAGCTACTGCGGCAAGGGGCTCACCACAACTGCCTTCGCTCTATATTAACTCTCGCATCTGCCTTTTGGGACTCTGGCTGCAAGGCTTTGCCGCCTAAAAATGGAATGATGTATGTTAATCACGCAGAGTGGGCGAGCTGGACAGTGAGCCGTGGAGTGGCGAGTTCCTGCTCGGCAGGACAGGCGTCGAGCCCACTGGGGCAGACGGCCTCCTGCCCAGCGTCCCCGGAATAGGCCCGGGCGTCATCTTCTCTGTCAGCTCCGGATTGGAAGCCTCCATGCCGGTAAGCCGGCAGCTGCCTGGGGTCCAGCTCTGCTCCGGGCCCAAGCCTGGGGCCTCTGTGGGCATCCTGGGGCGCACGGGTTCCAGGAGTCGGGTCATGTCCAGGAGGAGGAGCTGCCCCTGCCAGAGCCGGGATTACTCCTAATGATGCTTCAGCGAGAGCCGCCCCTTCTAACTACCAAGGAAATGCAGGGTCAGGACTGGAGCCCACCCTCCAGGGAGAGCCCCCGCAGGAAGCCCCTGGGATCCTCCCAAACACCCCTGCTCTCTCCTCGTCCTGCAGTGGGGGGTCCTGTGTGAGGCCCTGTAACCCCCACCCCCAGAGGCGGGAAACGCTCAAGACCGTGGTCACCGTGGGACCCTCCCGAGGTCCCTCCCCTTCCAGTGCAACCTTTGTGATGGGGTCCCCAGACTCGCCGGCCACCCGCCATAGCAGGTCGGGGGAGGGGCAGCTCAGGAGCTCCCAGAGCTGGAAGCCGTGTTCGGATGGTGTTCCGAAAGGGGGAGCGTTCACAGCAGCCCTTGGAATCCCCTCTCGCTGGTGTGTTTGGGTCAGCAGATCTGTCGGGCCCCTTGGCAGGAGTCGCCGCTCTGTGTTCCTGGCTGCTCATCTGCTGGGTGAAGGATGGGCTGTGAGACCTCGGAAGTTTGATGCTCATTGACTTTGCCTCCAAAATGGGCAGGACTTTCAGAGGGCAGTTTCTGGCCCGTTTTGGACCAGCTGGCACAGGTGGAAGGATGTGGATAATGTTCTCTGCCTTTTTTCCCACCAAGTGTGCTCAAGTGTCCCACGCTCCACCTGTCGTGAAGGATCTTCGCTCTGCGTGGATGTCCTGTGGCCCGGGGAGGTCCAGCCCCAGGTTCGGAGGTCCCTGAAATGCAACCTTGTCCTGCCCAGATACACCCGGTCTGGGCAGCAGCGGGACTAGTGGCCGGCGCCTCCCGCCACACCTGCGCCGGCTTGCAAGTGGATTCCCAGGACTCACCTGGTGGGGCTCCTCTGCGTGAGACGCTGTCCCCGGGGGAGCTGCTCTACTGCTGGGCCCCTGACAGCGTTAGGGTCACACGAAAAGCCCAGAATGGTGTATTTATAGACCTGCATGGAAACACACACACAGTTTAGGCTAAATTTCACGTTAGACCCTGGTCACTAATAAATGCGTTCGCCTAAGTAAACAGTCTCTGGGGTCTTTATTGGAAGGGAGGAGCTCGTTAGCTGCGGGGTGAGGCACCCACGGGGACGGCTGCTCCCAGAGCAGGCTTGGGATGCTGACTTCGTTCGGAAGCACACGTGCCTTTTGCTCTGGATTGGTGAACAGGTTTGTAAGCGGACGACCGTGGGGCTTAGCGATGTTGTCTGTGACTCCGTGAAGCAGTCCTGACGCCCTGAAGACGTTTTCCCAACTCGTGTGACTTCAGTGCACTGCCAAGGACGTGACGCGGCCCCTCCTGACGAGCTGCGGAGACCCTCGCCTCGCGTGGAAGGGGAAGAACGTAACCTCGGCACAAACGCGGCTCCCGCTCCCCCCTCAGAGAAAGCATGTGCTGAACAGTGGTCAGAGCAAACGCGCGCTTGCGGCTTTGTCCTCGGCACTCTTGCCTAGACCGCTGCTCGGCGGGGACCCCGGCCTCTGTGCTGGGGTCCCGTCTCTACTTCCCGGGTAGCCCCGTGCCGCGGGAGTGCGCTCTCGGAGTGCGCACCTGCCGGCAGACCTCCGCTTTCCTCCTTGCTGGGCCTCAGGGTCGAGGTGTGGGCCCCGGGGGCAGCAGAGAGCGCAGCCCGAGCCGTGCCCTTCCGCGGCTCACTCCTCCTCTGCCTTGTCTCCTGGTTTTTAAAAACCAAAACCCAGAACACCAGTTGGCTGCGTGGGGAAACAATCATCGCTCTTCTAACTCCCACTGACCGTTCCTCCGTAGTAGTAACTTTGTGCCGTAGGGTCCCTTTCCCTGAAGCTCGCCGGGCCTCCGAGCACCTACCCAGAGGCTTCTGAACCTCAGACAGGAACAACTGAATCTTAACCCTCGATTTTTGTTTTTTAAATAGGAACAAGTTTGCCTACTTTTGAAATAGGCTTTATTTTTAGAGTAGCTTTGGGTTTGCAGAAACATCAAGTAGAAAGTAGGGAGTCCTCGCGCCGGCCCACAGTCCCCAGGGGTCGTGTGTTTCGTGGCTGTGGGACATTTGTTACGCTTGTGAGCCGATGGTGACACGTGGTTGCTGACAAACGTCCGTGGTCAACGTGGGGGTCGGTCTCGGTGTTGTTCTGTGGGTTTTAATAGCTGCTTCGGGACCTGCGTCCGCCATTACAGTGATCCTGCCCCGCGGGTCCTCAAAGCTCTCCTGTCCTCCCCGCCCTCCCCCGACCTTGGGGGACCCTGATTGTTTCGGTCTCCGTCGTCCAGCCCTTTCTGGGGAGGAGCTGGAATCCCACAGCGCGACGTCTTTCACTTGGGAATGTGCGTGGAAGGTTCCTCCATGTCTCTTCACGGCTCGACTCGCCCTCTTTTCACCCCGAATAATGCCCGATCGGCCGGACGGAGCACGGTCTGTTTATCCGCCTCCCGAAGGAGGCTCGGCCGCTTCCAAGTTTTGACAATTACGCATAAACCATATGTACAACGGAGTAGCGCGCGGCCATCGGAAAGGACGGACGCCCAGCGTTCGCGCCGACACAGACGGGACCGGAGGGGACGATGCTGAGTGACGTAAGTCAAGCAGAGAAAGTCAGTGACCACATGGTTTCACCTACTTGTGGATCGTAAGGAATAGCATGGGCGACATTAGAAGGAGCAGAAACGTGAACTGGAGGAACTTTGAAGTGGGGGAGATGAACCATGAGAGACTGTGGACTCCAGGGAACAAACTGGGGCTTCAGAGGGGAGGGGGTGGGGAATGGGTCGGCCCAGTGGTGGGTCTTCAGGAGGGCACGGACTGCATGGAGCTCTGGGTGTTCCACGCAAACAGCGAAACTCAGAACGCGCCGTCACACGGTAATGACGGACGGTGACTAACGTAAGGCAGTAGTAGTAATGCAGCTGCTCTAGGCACCCACATGCAGGCGCCTGTGAGCGTGTCTGTATGCAGCTCCTGTGAGTAAACACCAAGGAGGCTGCTGCTGGGACAGCCCCGCAAGCGTGTCTGGGTTTGTCAGGAGCTCCGGTCTGGGCTCCATCCCCAGCAGCGACGTGTGACCGTCCCTGCTTCTCCGTGTCCTCAGCAGCACTTACGCTGGGTTTAGGCCATTCCGACCCGTGTGCGCTTGTGCTGGGGGGCCGCAGCCGGCATACTGACCCGAGAGTGTGCGGGTTCTGAGCTGCTGCGGGAGGGCACCGGCCGCCAGCATGGGGGAGGCAGCTGCTTCCTTCGGCATCTGAGCCTCAACTTTGGGACATGAACCCATGGGGTCATTTTGATTGAAGATGCCGTGTCAGTACCCCCACCCCGAGGGAGCTCAGTCACCAGAGCTCTTACTACGCACAGATCCAGGACGGGGGTGCGGTGTGGGAAGGAGGGCGGTCGACCGCCCCAGCTCACCAGTGGCAGGAGACGGAGCGCGGGCTAGCGAGCACCTCCCATCTGCAAGGTGGCTGCGGGGAGATCACTCATCTTTGGGGCCCAGCTCTGAGTGATTACTTGGAAAAGGTCCAGGCAAAGCAGAGCAGGAACTCGGTCTTACCAAAGCACCCTGACCCTGGCTGCAGGCAGGTTGTCACAGTAAGATGCACGGACTGCAGCTCAGAGAAACCGCTGCCTTTCTCATCCCGGTAGTGCTGTCTCCTTACATTTGCGTTTTGCTGATGACGCGCGCTGGGAGCGGGCCCGCTGTGCGCCTTTGTTGGTGACACATCTGTTCAGATCAGGAGCCCATTTTTACTTGTACATTTTGCATGATTTGTGTTTTATGTACGTGCAAGTCCTTTGTCAGCTGTGTCCTCTGAAAACATCCCCCCCTCCCCGCTGCTAGTTTGCTTGACCATGTCTTCTGCACAGCAGTTTTAACTGCAGCAAAGTCCCACTTGTCAAGATTTTCTTTTACGGATCCCACTTTCAAACATTCCCCCCCCAAGTCTCAGAGCATCGCATTCCACTTGTGGGTTCACCCATGGATGCGTTCTTGTGGAAACTGTGCGGTCCGTGTCCCGCTTTGTTCTCTGCATGGGGACGTCTAGTCGCTGCAGGACCATCCGCTGGAAGACCATCCTCCCCCCAGAACTCGTCTCGGCCTCTCTTTCCGAGCTATTCGTGTGACTGACTCAACTTCTGACTCAACAAGATGGCGCGATGAAATGGGTATTTTGCTCCAGAGGTTTTGGAAGTTCCAAACCTTTCGGCTCCTGAATATTCAAAGGACAGAGGAAACGGGCAGGACCCCAAACCGCCCTCAGTCCACCATGGTCGCGAGCGCCCCTGGCGTGGACCTTTCACACCCTGTAGCTCGCTCCCTCGTCCAGGGGCCTGCATGTGCCCACGGGGTCACAGACCCCTCCGAGTTCCGGATGAACTTGGCACCATCACGGTCAGACTCCTGCTTTTCCTGAAGAAGACTCGACTGTTTTTCCTTTTTCTTCATAGTTATCTACTCAGACTCTTTCTTCAGTCTTCGCTGGTTTGTGATTTGTGTTTTCTTTGCTTACAGTCAAATTCATCAAGAGTTCTGGACATTTATACATAAGTAATATTGTTAGCTTGTAATTCTAAAATTTTCACCATCCTTTGGTTGTGTTTTCTTTTTCATTATTAATTTTTGGTAACTTTAGGGTTGGAGGTGTCATATTTTTCTCTGTATTTGACTTCTAGTAAGAGTTCATGTGTTTTTTGTCTAAAATATTGTTCTTGGATTTATTCACCAATCCTAGTTTTTTATAGTTTATTAATGATATTTTTTCTTCTTATTTCTGTTCCTTCCCTCAAGTTCTGACACCTTAATTTGAACTCCGAGTTTTGTCCACTCGTTTCTTAAGTAACAGTGAACATTGCTACCCACACCTACCATGCTGCAAGCTTTGGTTACCTCCCACAGTTCAGATTAAAGCTTTCATATCATCATCTGCTGAGTACTTTGAAATCATAGTTTTGATTTTTTTCTTTAACCTAAGAGTCATTGAAGAATGTATTTTTCAGTACCCAACTGATTGGATGTTTATCTTCTGCAGTTACTAATTTTTAATTTTATTAGATCACTTACGTAAGTTTGACCATTTGGACTCCGCGAAGGTCTCCTCTGAGGCCCAACACCTGATCGTTGTATTCTTGTTTTTTCACCGTGGAGTCTGATCAGTTGCGACTGAGCTGTGTTCGTGTGTCTCCCACATGGGCTGGGGAGACCAGGGTCAAGTCCATCTGCCACTTATTAGTTGTGTGACTTCAGGGAAGGTACTTCTGCCCTGAAGTAAGCTCAGTCTTCCTCACTCGTGTGCGTGTCTCCTGGGGCACTTCGTGTAAGGCAGTGAACGTGCTGGTCACCATCCTCAGAATGAGGGCAGCCTTGCACATTGACTGCCATGGGGTTTTCCGTCTCTCAGACCATGGGAGGCACGTTGGTTCTTCTTTACTAATTTCAGCATTTTGTTTTATTTCTTGGCACACACACTGTACCTTCCTTCTGGATTATTTTAAACATTAATTATCCAATTACTTATTTCACTTAAAAATAACTTTATAATTCTATATTGTCTTGATGTTAACATCATGGCACTTCTTTTTTTTTTTTTTAAAGATTTTATTTATTTTATTTGACAGACAGAGATTACAAGTAGGCAGAGAGGCAGGCAGAGAGAGAGAGGAGGAAGCAGGCTCCCTGCTGAGCAGAGAGCCCGATGCGAGGCCCGATCCCAGGACCCCGGGATCATGACCCAAGCTGAAGGCAGAGGCTTCAACCCACTGAGCCACCCAGGCGCCCCTCATGGCACTTCTTTTATTTCTGTTTATGTTTATCATATTTTCC
Source organism: Lontra canadensis (assembly GCF_010015895.1). Lineage (NCBI taxonomy): Eukaryota > Metazoa > Chordata > Mammalia > Carnivora > Mustelidae > Lontra > Lontra canadensis. The sequence goes on from NW_022631105.1 coordinate 976,713, forward strand.
CTACTCCTTAAATTTGTAATATCTCTGACCTGATTTGTTTTAGATGTGTTTCTTGTAGATAATACTTTTGACTTAAGTGAGAGAGTTTGTCCTGGGAGTAAAATTTAACCTGTTTACGTTTATTGTCATAACTACACGTGTTTTCAATTCATCATCTTGTTTCCTGCTCTGCATGTTCTGTGTGTCCTTTCTGTTTCTTATAGTGTCTGTCTTCAGCCGTGTAAATCATGGAACATGTACTCACTCTTGTAAGCCCTTCAGACATTGCAAGTGTAGTTTGGATCCGTGTGTTCTAACTGCAAACTTCAAGAGGAAAGGAATTCTGTCATCTTAGACGGCACCTGAGGATATCTGCCTCCTCCACACTTTGTAATGTGGAGGTCGAGGTCAGCCTCATGTTTGCCATGATTGAAGGGTGCCTTTACCAGAGTCTGTGCTAACAGGTTTGGGGAGAGGTCTAATGAAACTCAGAACCTAACACTACCACAGTGCATTTGCAAACAAGACTCTTTGGGGGGCAGGTCCCAGACCTTGTGCCTAAAGAGTGTCAGAAAACATGTTGATGAGGGGATGTGGCTATTTATCCCGGTACCTTTTAATAATAATAATAAAAAAACCTTCATCAGATCTCACTGAGATTTGCATTGGGAAAACCAATTACACAGTGAAATTGGTGGAAAATCTTATTATGATGAGCACCTAGCCTCAGCTCTACCTGCTTACTTTAACATCTAGAGATAAATGAGAAGGAGATAAATTTCCATTTTTGCAAAGCACCATGGTCCCTCCCGACCCCGTCATTTTTATTGAACATAGAAGTTCGCCAGGACCCACGCACTGAAAATTGCTGAAGATAAACATTTTATTTTAAATTACTGAAGGCAACAGGCAGACTGGAAAAAATCATTTGAACAAATTGAAAACTGAAATGTTGATATCAGATATTAAATTAATGTAAGTGAGATTGAAACAATATCTAATTAAAATAATTTGAAAAATGACTTGGAAATTGAAGCTGACATTAGCTTTTACCAGCCTGTCATTATTATTACCGTGTGGCTAAGCTGTATTTTCACAGAAGCCCTGCCTGCTCCCAGGAGACTTTGCAAGAGACCAACAGAGGAAAGTCTCATTTATTTATTCCGTTATGGCTGGAACACAAGGGCTAAGGGAGCTTTCTTGGGGACCCAAGGCGTGGGGTTGGACAAATCGACCTTCCAGTTTCTAGGGAGAAAATGTATTCCAGACCCTCTGCTCCACTGGGGACATTTGGGGCTGGAAAGTGTTTGGTGCCTTCAGTCTATATGGAGCATTAAAAGGAAAAGAAAACCCCAACTCTGGAATGGCAAAGAGAAGGAGACAGAAACATCCTTGCTGTGGTGGCCCCCAGCAGGTGGACAGATAGGTGGTCACGGCTCCTGGGCCAGGACAGCTCGGGGACGTGGGACGTGCGGGCAGGTGGACAGCTGTGGTCGTGGTTCCTGGGCTGGGAATGTCTGTCCCACGGTGCCCTCGCACCTCCTGAATGCAGGTGTGACAGCACTGGTGACTTCCTTTCCTGCTGCTCCAACGTCTGCTTCCAGAACCGTCCTCATATCTCTGTTTCACGAATTAAAGATCATTATGGGAGAGGCGTGTCACATGGAGCTGCGTGCTCGTTCATGACCCACGGTAGAGTGAGGCAGGAAGGGGCCTCGAGCTCAAGTCCGGGCTTGGCTTCCCGCAGCCAGGTTGAGAACGTGACAGCCCCGGGCAGCGCCCACCCCTTGGAGGAGATGAGCCTGCTTGTGTGAGATGTGCACACTCCAGGGTGTGGGCTCCAGACCCAGCAACATGCCTGGGAGCATCGGAGACAGACGGGGTGGGAGGGAAGTGCAGACGGCGGGTGGGGACAGACCCACGTCCCCGTTCACGGCCCTCTGCAGACAGGGTGTTGTTATTCCCTTTTCCTGTTCACGGTCCAAGCAAGAGCTCCTACACAAATCACAAAGAACTTTGGTCTGACAGTTTCATACACATGTATTCACAGTTATGTTGAGTGTAATTTAAAATTGCCAGATTATCTAATGTTTTACACACTTCCTAGTTAGTTTCCCACAAGGTTTTGCTCAAACCTGCATTAAAGTAGTTATTGTTCCCTAAGCGGATGGTTGAGGATGGGGGGCCGTCAGGCAGTTGCTGGGGTGTCCCTGTTTCCATCCATGCACTGGAAGAACAGATACGGGGCTGACTCCGGATCAGAAAACACCCCAGAATGCTGACTGTGAAAACATAGGTGCCATTTTAATCATGTCAGGTGCCCGGCAACATTCAGATTCTTGGAGATCCTAAACCAAGTGAACGAACCACCTTCTGCCGGGACCAGCTCAGAATAGTTAGGAAGCCACAGTGACCCCGCCTGCCCTCTGTCTGACCTGGAGGGCGTGAGGTTGCAGTGCTGCCACCGGGTCCGACCCCCAGCATAGTCTGGGGAAGCTCAAGCTTTTGTTTCAAGTGGCCTCGAGTCGGCTCCCAGGTTCCCAGGAGAAGGACATGCAAGGACTCCCACAGTTAAAATACCAAGAAGTAGGAGGCCATGATAAGAGATTTTGGAACATGCCAGGAAACAAGATACTGTCAGCAAAGTAAACTGAAAGAATGAACAAAATTGAATGTCAGATGGTGTGACTGGTAGACACAGAACATTAACTGAATGTGTTTTCGTCATTTAAAGACATACAAGAGGAAGATACAAGGAGTCCTAAAAATAACCAAAAAATGTCTTATGATTTTTGTTTTTTAAGATTTTATTCATTTAGCAGAGAGAGGCACAGGGAGAGAGGGAACACAGCAGGGAGAGCGGGAGAGGGAGAAGCAGGCTCCCTGCCGAGCAGAGAGCCCGATGTGGGGCTCGATCCCAGGACCCCGGGACCATGACCTGAGCCAAAGGTAGAGGCCTAACGACTGAGCCACCCAGGCACCTCCACAAAAAAAGTTTTTAAAACAATAGATTTTTTTTAAAAAATGAAAGACATAATAGAAATTCTAAACTCTGGAGGTGAGTTTAGTGACAAGTTAGGTAACGTTGAAGAGGGAACCAGAACCAATAAATGGAACCAAGAAATTATCGAAATGCAGCTGAGAGAGAAAGAAAAGGAAAATTCAGAAAGGTAAGTGCACATTTAATGTGAATTCCAGACGGGGAGGGGAGTTGGCGGAGGCCGTATTTGAGGAACGTCGGTGCTGATGGAAGACGCCCATCCCCAGATTCAAGAAGTCTGTGGGAGTGAAAAGCCTTCGGCCTCTAGAGCCGTAGCAGTGAAACCGCAGGAAAGCAAAGAAGGACCCTCCCAGCCGCCGAGCAGCGGAGACGGCGTCCGGACAGAGGGGCTGCTTCTGGAGAGCACGTCCTCGCGCTGCTGAGGCAAAAAACGCTGTCGGCCCAGAGCTGTGCCAGGAGAGACCGTCTTCCAGCAATGATGGTAAAAAGAAGAAAGAAAAGAGGAAGGGAAAGAAATCACTGAATAAAGATGCTTCCAAAATAGTGAGAACTTGTCCCCAGCAGATCCTCATTTAATTTTAAAAGATTTACCGCAGACAAAAGGAAGTAATCCCATAAGGAAGACCTGAGATGCAGAAGGAATGAGGTGCGGAGAAGACAGGAAATGAGGTCCTCCAACTAAACGCAGTAAGTGGAGGAGAATAACAGTGTCCCGCCAGGCTGCAGACTGGACAGACTGAAACAGCCAGTCAAAACCAGTATTTTCACAGAGGTGACCACGACTGCGTGACCGTTTTCCGAGGAGAGTTCCTGTAATTTGGGGAAGAAAGCACAGGGCTTTATTAATTAATGGGACTTTGTGGGCGTGAATAGTAAAGTCTCTGGGAGCCACTAAGAATGAGAAATCCAGGATATAACTTCCAGGCATGAAGACATCATAGGATGCTAGAAACAAATGCATATTGGTCAGAAATCACAGGAACTATAAGTGAATTAAAGTTCCAATTAAAACTGGAGATGTGTAGACAGGCAAACAGACAAGTAAGTAAGTTTACAAAAGATGTAGATTAAAGGACTAGATGTATTTGTGAGGTACATTTGTATATATTGCTAAGAAAAAGCAAATATTAACCAAAAACTATTGCTCTACTCTACTGAATGCAGATAAAACAGACTTCAAGAAGAAAGGAGGGTCGCTATGTTATGACAGGATTTTTGAAAATCACAAACCCATGCCCTGAGAAAATAGCCTAAATGTATCTGAACAAAACTGGGTAGAACTACAAGGAGAAATAGTCAAACTCACACAGTAACTGAAAAATCAAGCCAAAAAGCCAGAAGGGCCCTGAAAGGATCTCAGCTACATGGCGGGGAGCGCGGAGCCGGGAGCAGGTGGAGAGCGGTGTCCCCGGCGAGTGGGGCTCCGGTGCCCCTTCACGCACACAGAACATCTGTGAGAATCCGCATCCCACAAACCACACTCTCGGCAACACCATCACTGACAGAAATGACTAAAAGAAGAACCTCACTCATGAGTCTGGGAAATTCTTAATTTTTTCTAAAAAGCAGTCAGTGGGTCCAAGATAAACCCAGAATGGAACTCCACTGTCACGGGATATCGGGCGGTAAGTCTGTCCCTGCGATTTGCCCTGAGACAGGGTAGTTAGGAGACATTTATTGCCTTGACTGTTCGTATTAGAAAGGAAACAAGACGTGAAGATAATTAAGTACGTGTTAAATTCAAGAATTCGGAAGAAGAACAAACCCAAACACAGTAGAAGGCAGGACAAACCCACACATATGTGCGGACGCGAACGGCAAACCCAACCAAGGGGGAAGCAAAGCAAAAGTTTTCCTCTTGGAAGAAACAGAGTTGGAAACTGTGTGTCACCAACGATCGGGATAAAAGTGAGAAGAGGCAGAAATAATGCTGGGAATGAGGGAGGCGTGTCCTCAGAACAGTAACGAGGGTGTCCCGAGCAGTGTTGGGATGCTACGGTTAGGAAGTTAGAGCACAGGGCCGGTGTGGAGCCTGGAAAACCACAGCGGTCCGAGGACGGAGGAAGAAATGGAGCTACCAGTTGAACGTCTTCCTGCAAAGAGCGCACCGGCCCGCACACCGTGCAGGAGCCGCCGTCCACCCCCAAGCTAACCCAGCGCCGCGCGGTCGCCCCACGCGCTCCACGCCCCAGGCGGCAGCCCGGACCTGAGCCCCAGGAAGACCCTGCCGGGAAGAGAAGTTAGAGACCGACTTCCCACGGGAGCTCAGACGCACAAACTGAGCCAAATGCAAGGGACGAAATCTGGCACTTTGTTTTCCAAATACATCCTGAACAATTCAAGTTCTGTCCTTAGAGAGTTAATGTAACTGAGCACATTAGTAATTCAAGAAGAACAATCCGTTTTCTTGATAGATTTTGATTTAAAAAATGTAACATTTGTTCATAATAAAATTGCTTAAAAGTAGGACAGGGTCCTTAACTTGATTAAAAAAAAAAACAACCACCACCACCTACAGAAATGTCTTCCTTCACAGTGAAACACTGAAAATACTCCTTTTTGTGGCGGACATACACCGAGGAGGCGGTGGGAGGGCCCGGCCGCCGTGTGGGAGAGAAAAAGGAAGAGGTTTCATCGGAAAGGGAGAAAAGCTCGTAACCGTTTACAGGCAGCTCCATTATTTATTTGACACACAATGGAAAATCCAGATAAATTGCTAGTATTCGACGAGAGGCTGCTACGTGTGAAATCAGGGGAAAGTTAATTGCATTTCTATACTTTAAAAAAAAGCTTAGAAAATGCAGTTTTTAAAAAATGATCATCATTTACCATTTTAAATAATAAGGTGCCAGGAATCCATATTTATTTAAATGTATGAGACTTTTGTGAAGAAAATTATAAAACGGTCAGAAGATGTGAAGGAAGATGGAAGTCCGTGGGGAGGTTCACGACATCAGGGGGTGAGAAGGATGACGATTCTCCCAAACCCGCAGATTCAACAAAATTTTCACAAAAATACCAGTAGATTTTTTTTTTTAATTTCCATGTTGATTTGGCAACTTGATGAGCTGATTCTAATGTCTTTGCTAGGAGGTGCGGAGAGCAAGAGCAGCCAGGCGCCCGCGGAAGGAGCGAGGATCTGCCTCCCTCTGAGGTTGCAGAGGCCCCGGGGACAGCGGGCGGTGGGTGCCTGGGGACGGGGACGCAGGACCCGAGGGGGGACCCACCTTCCTGAGGATCTGATGGGGTTGGCCTTGCAAATCAGAGGGAAGGGTGGCCTTTTCAGCAAGTTATCCCGGGAAGACTGGGTGTTCAGTCAGGGAAAAACTTTCCTCACACACAAAATCGTTCCTGGGCTGGCGAGGGAAAGCAAAACGTAAATCTCTTAGAAGAACGTAGAGAATGACAACTTTACGGTCTCAGAATAGAGGAGAGTTTTTGAATACGGTACCCAAAGTGCACACCTTAAAGAAAATGATAAATTAGAGTGTATCAGAACTAGGATATTTATGGGGGCGCCTGGGGGGCTCAGTCAGTTGGGCGTCTGCCCTCGGCTCAGGTCGTGATCCCAGGGTCCCGGGGTCGAGCCCCACATGGGGCCCCCTGCTCAGCGGGGAGCCTGCTTCTCCCTCTGCCTCTGTCCCTCCCCCAGCTCATGCTCCCTCTCTCTCTCTCAAATAAATAAATAAAACCTTCAAAGAAACTACTGGGAAGTTTATAAAGCCAAACCCTAAGCCGAGATAAACTAGCGAGAACCTATACAACAGACAAAGTGTTAGCGTGCGGGGCATTTAAAGAAATCCCGCAAAGCAATAAGGAAAAGTCAAATAATCCAACAGAAAGATGGGCAGAAAGCACAAACACGAATTTTGTGTGGGAGGAAGCATGAATGGTGCGTGACACCCAGGAAGACACTGACCAGAGGTCACGGGAAAGCACCGTGAGGCAGGCGCTGACCCCCAGGCTGCTGGCATAAGTCTGGCACACGGAGGGTGTCTGGAGCCACACAGACCTTTACAGCCTGAGCAAAGGGGTGGGAGTGGGTGCCGTCATCGTGGGACGTGTGCGTTCCAGCGACTCCACCGAGAAAAGTCTGTCGTGTGCTGGAGACGAGGGCGACAGCGCTCCCGGTGGCCCCAGGTGGGAGCGGGTGTGAAAAGAGGAAGGAGCCACGGGGTTGTCCATTGGATCGGGTGCTCAGGGGACATAGGTGATGGTGTTCCGGACGCCCGCAGTGCAGCCCCGGAGCAGGGAGAACACAGACCACATTGCGAAACCTCCCGGGACCCGGGACCGACAGCAAGCAAAGCCCGTGGGAGAGAACCGACGTGTTGTCACCCGCCCTTGTGGCATTCAAACCAGCAAAAGCGGGCGACAGACACGTGCGGAAAAGTCTCTAGAAAAGGAAGCTCCGAACCCAGAATTCCAGGGAGGGGGTCTGACGGGCAAGATGGTCAGGGGGCACGAAGGCTGCGCTGGACTCTCAGGCTCCGGTTCTTCCCCAGGACGTCGGTGTCATGCGCCTCAGAACCAACGTGTGTTTTATAAGTAGTCATTCGTCTCTAATGTTTAATTAAACATAAATAGAAAACATTGATATTTCTGAATTACAAATCAACAAGTAACATTGCCAACTATCAAGAGAAGGTCATCAAGGGGCGACTGCAGGATCCGCGGCAGGGTCCGGGGGCGTGTTCAGCAAAACGATGTCTGCGGCGCGTGCACAAGCGGATGTGCACCTCCTTTCTCTGCGGAAACACGTCTGAGCAAGGCTTCGGCTGTTTGTGCGGAAACGAGCGTCGCTGCGTTGCTCCCGCTGTCTGTGGTGGCCTGTGTTCACGCGGGAGGGGGCATAGTGGAAGACTTGGCTCGGGTGCAGGGCTGTCTGGGGCCGGGCATCAGCCTCGGGCTGCCTGGGGGTCAGGCATCAGCCTTGGGCACAGTGACACAGACCCTGGCTGCCCCTTTCCTCTCCTGAAACAGGCGACTCCCAGCTCCCTCTGCCCAGCACCTCTGGACACCAGGGAGGCCGAGAGAGGCTCGTTTCCAGCCAAGCACAGGACAGGCAGTGCACACTCCCCTTCTGTTTTTCCCCTTGGAATTAGGCCTCAAGGGTTTCTCTGCCGTAGGTAATTGCCAGGACATCAGTTCTGTTCCATGGTCATTTTAGCTCTGCCTGATGGTTAGCAAGAATAAATATCCAAATGTTGTGGTAACACATTATATGCAGATGACGCGACCCAAAACAGTTACCATCCAAGCATCTAACCGTGTTTCACGTTATGGCCATTCCAGACTCATGTGCTACCTGCCGGGCCATTGCGAGGGTCAAAGCGAGTGTCCATGCCCACCGGCGTCCAGGAGCGCTGGACGGTTGACGTGCTCGTTCGCTCTGACACCAACAGCCCAGTTCTGTGTGGCCGCGAGGAAGGCGGCAGGGTGGCGGTCCAGTGGCGCACAAGGACGCATCCGCCTCTGGACTCGGGCTTGAGCCAGCACGACTTTTTTTCATAAAAACACCCTCTCACACAGAGTATAAAATGAGAGGGTGTTTTTATGAAAAATACAAAGCACATAGGAAACCAAACATTAAAATTACCAGTGTATCTTAAAAAAGGACATTTTTCTTTAGCAACACCCAAAATGGATGATTAAAGGTATACGGCAAATGTAGTAATAGATAACAAAGCTTCAAATCAGAAATATTCCGAAGGAGGAGTTTGTAACTCTGTGTTTTGAAAACATAATCCAGCGTTGTCGTCGTCGTGAAGATAAACTCCTTCTGGCTTCGGGGGAGACGCCGTGCGGTGCGACTCGTGGGGTTCCCTGAAGACGGCAGGGAGCCTAGTGTCCCCCCACCCAGGGTGTCTTGTTTGTGAAGGAGAAGGACCCTCTTCTTGAGGATGGGGCTTGCTGTGGAGCGGATCCAAGAGCGCGAGGACATTCTCGCGGGGGGCGAGGCCCAGCCTCCCGCCTGCTGCTCAGGTCGGAGTGACGTAGGACGCCCAGTGAGCCTCGGACACGTGATTAGCCCAAAGAATCCTTTCAAGGCCCAGTGTCAGGACACGGCCTGCTTGCAGAGCCTGGTGAGCAGGAAGGGCTCTCGAGAAAGGGTCCCTTCACGCCCACAAGAAGGTTTGCAGCCGTAAGACCAGGGCCTGGCGTCCACCCACGGAGCCCTGCAGGGCCTGTGCCCGCTCCTCCCTCCATGGCCTGTCGTGACATCTGCCTTCCCCCAGCCCCATCCATGGCCCCCTGGCCGTACGCTCAGGCCCCTTCCCCCCACCACGGTGACCATGACCGGTTTGCACATGGCTACCTGTGGGGGCCATGGCCCACCTCCCCATATTGACAGGGTTCCTCGGACCACCTGTCAGCCCCCGGCCGGGGCTCCCAACCCATCACAGAAGCTCCATCACTCTGAGAGTCTTACGCTCCTAGGGGTAAGGGGGGCACCGTGAGTGCCTCCCACAGGGACATCCTCACCAACTGACCCTTCCTCATGGTCTGCGCTGTCCCCAGCCTGTCGGCGACACCCCCAGTGCCAGACGCCACCAGGCACACAGCACGTTGAAGGCTCTGAGAAGGCCAGCAGGTGTGTGTACGTGTGTTTGGCTGTGTTCAGCTCTGTCTCCTACTTTCTCCCCAAATACCGCGTGGAGAGTGGCTTATAGAAATGGGCCCTTGGTGGCACCCTGCGTCAGGAGAGGGGTCAGGCCCACGGCTGCTGCCCCAGCCTCTGGCTGCTTCTTAGAAAAGTCCTGTGTGAGGAAAGAATGAGCAAGCAGGGACAGTTCTCATTTCTTTCTAATTCCTGCCTAAGAAGATGCTCTGCCATCAGCAGTCAGGGCGCGGTGTTACTTCCAGGGCGGGACTGGGTGCCTCAGGGGCCCCTGACCCTGTAACACTTCTCTGCCCCCACCAAGGAAAGGAGGGTGTGGACAAGGCAGCAGGGCCAGGGGCTGTGGCACCTGTTGCACAGGACAGACCCGCTCCCCTCCCTCCCTGGCATGGGCTCCAGCCGGGCGGGTTCCAAGCAGGGAGTCACCCCAAAGGAAAGTGCACAGCGACTGCCCAGCTGTGCTGCTTTTGGGGGCTGGCCCAGGTGAAGGGGCCCAGCAGGCCCACTCTGAGGTCCCCGAATGACCTGGAGGGTTCTCTCCCTCTCACGGACGCCCCCCTGGATATAACTGTGCAGCAGAGTGTGGGTGAGGTGCAGATCTGAGCCCCAGGAATAGTGGTTCCAGCTCTGCCAGCAGCCGGGCTCCTCCCACAGGGCGGTGGGGCTCCCCAAACGGGGGGCGGCGTCCCCACCTGCCTCGCCTGCCCCCGCTCCCCATTCCCTCCCCGTGTTCCTGCTAATGGAGCTCGGCCACTCACTGTCGGGGCCCCATTTAGATCACGGAAGGGACTGTGCACACCCTTCCAGTTAAAGTGACAGGGCCAGAGAGAAAGGCAAATTCACCCCACAGAAGCCTTGTGCTTAATTACAGGGAATTCTGCATAAATTGTCCAGTGCCAGGAATTATTCTGATAAATGAAAACACTAATTAAATAGGCTATTGTAGAATTTTGGGAACATTGTGGGGTTCTGCTTCTCCAGGTCATTTGCATATCCTCATCTAGTGAATTTAATTTTAAAGGACTTCTTTTTTGCGTTTGGAAACCCTTTTTGTCTCCAGTGAAGATAAAAATGGGCTTTATACACCGTTCTCAGTGTTATTAAAGCGGCTTCTCCCAGGGTCTCTGCCTCCCGGCCCCACCAGCTCCGCGTCCACACTGGTCCGTCGAACTATCCCACAGCAGACATTCAACAGAGCACCTGGCAGGAGCAAAGCTTTTCTTTTTCTTTAAAATGCCTTTTAGCCAAAGCCTGGAAAACATGGCAGCGTCAGCACGGCATTCCCAGGAGGTGGCCTCCACGCAGACAGAGGTGTGGCGTGAACGGCGTGGCAGCCAGACAGACGGCCCGCGGGCCTGGGGGCAGCCGTATGGGGGCCGGGCGAGGCCGGGGAGCTTCCTGGTGCCATCTGCCCCATGGAGGGGATTCAGAAAGGAAGTGTACGTGGCCGGGGCCCCCTGGAGCAAATCCTGGGAGAACGTGTGCGCCCCAGGATGGCGTGGAGGAGGGTCCAGGGGCCCGAAGACTGGCTCTGCCCTCACGCTGGGCCCACGTGAGCAAAACAAAACAAGGAAGGGCCGTCCCCATGCGGACTCACATGGGGCTGCGCAGGGCTCGGTTTCTCCATTGTTTCCACCAGTAATGACAACAAAACAGAGAGGACGTGACCCCAAGCCTGAGAAGGGACAGAAGAGCACAGGCCACAGGCACCACAGCCTCAGCTGCCACAGGGGCTGCGGATGGGGCAAGAAACCCCCCACGAGGCTCCTCAAAGAGCTGCAGGTAGGGCTTCTGGGACGCGGCGCTGCGGTAGGTCTCCGGCGAGTTCTCACAGGCAGGACACACGGCTCCGGGCTCTCTCCGAAGCACCATGGCCCACGGTGGCATTGAGGGGGACCCTGGAGCTGGGGCGGTGTCAGCAAGACCCTGGCTGCTCACATGGAAAACGAGGAAATGTGGACAGAGGAGCATCTGGAGGCAGAGCCCCGTCTTCTTGAACAAGGGCAGCGGGTGCAGGTCGCGAGTGTTGATACCGCTCTGAAGCATGGGTCCAACCACGGACTGTGCCTTGCTCCATCCCCGTTGTGTGTGCACAGCCATGCGCGTGGAAGACGGTCGGAGGCCTGCGTATGGGGGGTGGCCGACATCCTGCCTCTGGCTGAAGGAGCTGGAGAAGGGAGGGACGGGCCGGATGTCTCGAGTGAATTCACACAGGACAGACATGACATCCTGAGGTGACAGCGGCGGGCCGCCTGCCTCTCTGGTCCATCACGAGTACACGGCTGCTGAGGCACGCTCAGGGACCTCCCAGACTTTCCCAAGGTCCCCCTGTCACTGCGATCCCTCTGGGCCACAGCAGGAGCAGCCTGGGCACGTCCAGAGCCCCTCTCGGTGGACCTGGGGCACACGTGGCCGCATCCTGCCTCGTGGGAGGTCCCCAGCAGTGTGTCCGCTCACCAGGGCTGCCCCGCTCGCCGGCCGCCACACAGCTGGCACGCCACCCAGTCGCACGCAGAGAGCACGGGGAGGACAAACAGACGATCTGGAGGACAGACGCTAATCCTCTCTTCGACAACTCTTCAATCTGGCTAATCCTGAGAACGAGCTGGGGATGGGGGACAGAAGCAGGTTTTTAGGAAATGCAGACTTCTGGGTCCGCCTGTGCGTTTTCTGATTTGAAGCTCCAGAGAGACCAGGAAGCAGCGGTTTTCCCTCCGCTAAGGGGCGTCGAGCCGCACTGGGAGGCACTGTGGATAGAGCAGAGGACCCCAGGGAAGCAGCAGAGGGCGGACGTCGTGTGGAGAGGACGGGGCATCCGCGTGGCTCGCAGAGCAAACGAGGCTCAGACCGGGGGTTTGCGGACACGGTGGCACCGACGCGGAAGCCAGACCCTGACCCGGTCACTAGCACCTCGCTCGTGTTCGCCCCAAAGCCAGCGGAAGCCGTGTCAGTCCACACAGCGTGACGGTTCCTGGCAGGTGGTGAGCCCACACAGCACGGCCGCAAGACGAGCGTGACGCCGGCGGGCGGCCCCGGGAAGGGCTCTGTGCCTCTTCCCCCAGCTGGGTCAGCAGTGTGTTTCCGGCGCGGGAAAGGGCCTGCCCGAGGGAGGGCCTGGGGCTCCGAGGCGCCTGGGCCTGTAGGACGGGTCAGCTCGGCTGCGCGTGTCTGCCAGAGACACAAGGGAGGGCTTCTGCTCTGTGGGAGGGTCCGGCCTTCCCCTGCAGACCGGGGAGTGAGCAGGTGTTTGGGCAGAGAACGCCAGCATTCGGCCTCCGGCTCATGCGGGGGACACGGGCCTGTGGGTCCATCCCTGGCCATCTGCCTCATGCAGGGCGCTCCGTTGGCACAAACCGGGATGGTTTCCTTAAGGAGGGTCCTGGCGACATCCTCACTGCAGGGCGGCTGGAGAGCCCTGGGCTCCCGCCCCCACAGGAGGTTTGCAGACTCTGGGACTGCGCTGTCTGCGCTGCCGTGGCCGGGCTGTCTGGAGTGTCTGTCCTCGCTCATGGGCAGTAAACGGAGAACTTTGTAAACTCCACCTCCGTGTGCTTCCTGTCCCTCAGCCTATCCGAGAGTTCGCTATTATCCCCCCAAGAGTAGTCGCCATTCGGCAAGACGTTTCCTCTGTTCGCAGAAGGACATTGGAATCGATCACGTTGTACTCTGTCCCTTGAAGACTGTCCTCCAGTCAGTGTGTCTGTTTGGGCCACCGCCTCGCCCTGCCCTCCCCCTGCTCCCGCATGGCCCCGTGAGGCTCAGAACCAGATGGGGCTGTGTGGGCCTCCGCCTCCCAGTGTGGGGATAACCACCTGCCTGTTAAAGGAACGTGTGTTTGTCCACGGGGAAACCTCCTGCAGGACAACGGAAGGCCCCAGGAGGGGCGGGCGGGCGTAACAGCACCTCACCCCACCCCTGCACCAGAGAGAGCCCCACCACTGGGTTAACGGGGCAGACGCGACAAGGGGAAGTGTTCGATCTCTTGTTGGCATCGTCATTAGCCACGGTGGCCGGGCGCTCCTCACGCTCATGCTCTGCAGTCAAGTCTGTTTCTCCAGGTTTTTCATTTCCAAAATGACACGGGCTCCGTCCGAAAGACCATTTCTACAGATGTGTGAGCCCAGACCAATTGCTTTGTGACGCAAGGTCTTCCCGACAAGGTCGGGGCCAGGGGCTTGCGGGGCTGGCGTCGGGATCCTGAGTGTTCACTTCCACCCGCTGATCGTTTCCAGAGCTCGCGCCTCCTCGTCTGGCGGGGTGGCTCGTCCTCTGCCCGTCTGCGTCATGGTAGGTCAGGAACAGGGAGGACAGGACGAGGACGGCCCCCAGCCAGGCGCACCCTCCAGGGTCCCCTCGTGAGCTTGGGACGCCAGTTAGTGGAACGTGTTTCCCAGCGAGGACGCTCCGGGTGACCAGCAGAGCACTCGAAAATGACCCTACGTCTGCGGAGACGTCTGCGTGCGATGTCTCGTGTGGTTTTCGCGACAGTTGTGTCGGGCTCCCAGGGTGACGGTTGTAGAGGAAGCTGAAGGCCGCGGGAGGGCCGGGCCGTGCGTCGCCCCTGGTGGGCAGCGCGGGCTGGCGCTCGGGGCCCAGCTGCAGGCTGCTCACGGCCCAGCACTGAACCAGGCCGGCCACGCGCTGACTCGACGGGGCGCCTCTCGGTGGAGGAGGCCGAGGGAGTCCGGAGAAGGGCCCGCTGACCCTGTGCTTCTCTTCCCCACAGTTGACGGCAAGGACGAGCTGGAACAGGCGTCTGGACTGAAGATCGTGTGGGCCGGGAGCGGGTCGGTGAGTACCGAGGCGGCTGCCTCCGAGGCGTGCGCGGCTGGCGGGGGTGGGGCAGGCGGCAGACGGGCCACGGGACGCGGCGCTGGTGTGCGCTGCCTCTGCAGTCGGAGTCCCGCATGTCGCTGAGAATGGCCGTCCTGGTTCGGGAAACGTTGCCGTGCAGGGGACACGAGCTTCCCTCCCCAGAGGTGACATAACTGCTGAGTGTGTGGCACGAGCCCCCCCGGGGCGCCCTGTCCTTGGGGCCTCACAGGACGCCGTTTGGGTTGGCGTGCCGGGCACGCGGGGACGCTCCGTGACGCGACCTCGTGAGGTGGCGGCCGTGCCCGCCCGCGGCTGTGTCAGTGTCGAGAGAGGCACGTGACCAGGCCCTCCATGCACCACTAAACCTGGTGGTCACCCCCGGTGCCTGCGTGGCCCGTCTTGGGGCAGTTTCGCGAACCGCAGGCAGAACAGTGCACGTGACTGCACGGCAGGGGTACGTGGCCGCGTGAGGCCACGCGGACCCCGACGCCCCGCGCTGTGGTCGAGTTTCAGTGTCTCGGCCCTCGCCGTTCCAGATGATTAGCTGGTGCGGGACAGCTTTCTCGTGAGTCCTCCTCGCTCCCAGAGGGACGCCCTCTGCAGAGCCCCTCAGGGCCGAGCCGCTCTCTCGGGGCCCCCGGCAGCCAGGAGGTCTGGGTCTTGAAGGAAGAGCGTGTCTAACTGCCTGTTCCGCAGACGGGCTCCTGCGCTGCTGGAGCGGCCGGCAGGCAGGACAGCCTCAAGGGGAAAGCGGCCCGAGTCGTGCGCTCGTGTTCTGGGGACCGGCGGGCGGAGGGCAGGGGGCACTGGACGAAACCTGTCAGCAAAGGCTCGCCGGGACCGAGACCCTCTCCCTGCCTGCAGGCCGTGGCCGGGGGCACAGAGCGCGCGTCCGGTGAGGACGTCCTGCTCTCAGCCCCGCCGCAGCCAGCAGTGGTCTTGGCGGGGAGTGAGCGGGGGCAGCCGGAGACCCGCCGAGGCCTGGGGAAGGAACAGTGGCCGGTGGCAGGAGGGCCCTGAAGGGATAGAGGGTTGGAATCGTGATGGAAGTTTCTGGATGTGCTGCCCGTCTCAGGGACAGTGAAGGCGTGAAGCCTCTCGTTCCTTTCCCACCATATCCTTGTCGGGTGGGAACTCCTTTCAGTGCCCATTGTTTCCCCAGGAGGTGACCAGGGAGAGCGTCTGCACTGTGGCCAGCCAAGAAAGCTCCGGGGCCATGAGTCCTCTCTCCACGAGGGCCCATGGGTTTCGTGGGGGCGGCTGTGCTGCCCCGGGGGGAGGGGGGATTGCCGTGTGGGCCAGGCAGGCTCTGCTGTGGGGTCGGCCCACGGAGATCCCAGAGCTCCTCTTCCTGAGGGAAACACGGCCTGCGGCCGTTTCAGGAAAGCGGGGACAGGCATGGACTGAGCCTACAGGCTGGCTTCCGGACAGCGTGAGAGCAAACACGGTCGTCAGTGAAGCCAGCGCTGTAGCCCGTGGAGAAGGGGCTGCTCCGGCTCCGAGGGTCCTCGCCCCCCTCCCCCTCCCCCCAGGTTCTTGGCCAAACCCCAGTCCGTCGGTCGTCGGTCCTCACCTCCCCTGGGCTGCTGGCCTGTTTGATGGCTCCGCCTCCGTGACTTGCCCGTCTGTGAGGGAACCGAGGGCCTGGTCTTCCTGTCTGTCCTCCTGTCTGTCCTCATGGTGCTGCTTCAGCCCCGGGAAGAGATGTCCTCCCCTCCCTGTATGTCGCCTTCCGCGGTCTCCCCTCTGTTGCCAGACCAGGTACCCGCAGTCTCCACCTCGCTGGGTCGCCTGGAAGGTGGAGGGGCGTGGGCCCGCTGGTGGTCCTCACAGCCGTCTGGGGCACCGTCCGGATGTCTGCTCCCTGACGAGCCGCTCTCCCAGGTTCTGCGCCTCCCACCAGCGGTGCACGTGGTCCTCGTGCGGACACACGAGCCCACGCCGCGCCTGCCCCACACCCGGGTTGTGTGAGGACGCGGACTCTGAGAGCAGCTGTAACAGCCCCCTCATGTCACGTCCTCATATCTCTGTTGGTTTTGGAATCTGGAGATGACGCGTCCTTCCCTTTGGTCTTGGTGTTGTGTGGTGCTGTGTGGTGCTATGGGGCTGTGCTGTGTCCAGGGTCCTTATGCTACAGCGAGCGGCTCCTGCCCCGCTCTGTTCACCGCACCACGCGTCATCCTGCAGATCTGCGCTGGGCCCTCCTGTGCACTGTGTAAGGACCGGTCACAGCCGGGCCCGGGACAGGCAAACCTGCCTTGTGGAGCTCCCCTTTCCTTGGAAGCTGGGGTCCCCTGAGAGGCGAGGCTCACCGTCCCCTCTGAAGACAAAGCCTGCCGTCACCTCCACTGGGCTTTGTCTGAGGGGAGCAAACCAGCTCCGTCCCACGTGATGACTTCTCTCCTAGGTCTGGAGCGCCTCACGCCACCGTCCCCTCGTCCTCCACTCTGTCCCAGCCCCCTGCCCTCCCTGCTCTGGGGCTTTTGAGCTCATCCACCTTGAAGTCCACTTCTCTCTTGAGCGACCATGGGCTCACCCCCACCTCTGTGGGCCTCCAGCAGAATCACCGCCTCTTCCATTCATTCCGCCGTCCCATCTGTCTACAACGCGCGTGTTGTCAGGAACCTCATGCTTTAGTGCAAATGTCTGTCTGCTTCTGCACGCACCCCCTCCCCCGTTTCTGGGTCACAGGCGTGTCTCTCTGGCTTTCCTGCCCCTGCTTGCTGACGGACCGCGAACTCACCACCGCAGACCACAGACGAGCACTCGGCACCTCCAGACGGTCATGTCCAAGGATGCTCACTTGCCTGGACCTGCCCAGGACACGTCCTTTAAAATTCTCCTCCTTCCTCCTTCCACACCCACCACCCTTGGTCTGTGGTCCTGACACGCACGGCCCGGGGCAAAGCCCTGCGCCCTCCTGCGCCTGAACCGCAGCCGGAGTGAGCGTGTGGGGCTTCCCGGCGTGGAGGGCGCCCGTCCAGCCCTTGCTGCTTCCTGGTCCTTGTTCTCTGGCTCGTTACTATCAGCAAACACACTGGGTGTTTCCCGTATTGCTGACACCAGATAGGACCTCTGACCCAGAGCCCTTCGCCGACAAATCCCCCAACCTCCATGTGCTTTTCCCGGCCCGGCACCTCGCCGCGCTCCCATCAGCCCCGTCAGGACGCGGAGGTTCTGCACCGGTGCCGTCTGACCCGTGGCTGCCGCAGCCAGAGCCCCTTTCTGCACTGAGGCTCCTTGTCCTCTGGCCGGCCCAGCCTGGGTTGTGGAATCCTGGTGGTGTGGAGGGCCCTGCTGTGACCCTGGGTCTCCAGCTGCCCCTCACTGGGCACAGTCTTCTCATTCACCCCGTACCGCCGCGTGAGGGATCATCCAGACCCTGGCTTTGTCCTTCTTCGTAGGATGGTGACCCTGAATTTAGATCTCCAGACCGATGCGCTCACTGTGCCCCGCTCGCCCCACATTTCTGCACTTGGAGGTCTGCACAAAGTGGGCAGGACACCTGACTTCCCTGCCAGCCTGTCGCTGTCCCCAAGCTCCCCGTCTTACTGACAGAAACCGTGTCCCTGTCGGCGTCACGCCTCTACGTGCTGGATTGGGCCAACACACGGTAGTTGGACTCGCACTTGGGCAGTTTGTGAGGGTGACCGCTCAGACGTGAAGGGATTGCCCTCTGCTCATTCTGGATGTCTGTCCTTCTCACTCATGGGTGGGGGTCTGCCCCGGTGGGGGAGCTCTGGCGACCCAGGGGGTGGGGAGGGGGTCATGGGTTCAGGGGGTGGGCCTGTGAGCCACCGCCACAGCGCTGGCTCTTTTTTTCTGCCCACCTGAGGTATTGCCCTCGGGTCCCCATTGGGAACCTGGCCATGGGGGCCCACCCACTGTACCCCGGGCGCTTCTCTGTCTTGTCAGCAGCCCTGGGGTTTCCTTGGTGCTCCAGGGGCCTAGAGACCCACACGGTGGTGCTCCCTTACCTTGAAGTCGGCTGAGGTCCGTCCAGTGGGTTCTCCAGCCCGGGACCCCCACATCCCCCCAGACTTCTCCCAAACCCATCTGTGTCCAGAAGCTGTCCCTGATGGAGGTACGGTGCTAGTCGATCGGGGGCTGGTCTCGGGAAGTGAAAATGGGAACAAAGGGGCAAGTGCAGGTACTTTCTAAAAGCTGACGGTGTCTGTTTCTCCGATGTTAACCCCTCGTGCGGGGTTCGGCCTGATCTGATGGCTCCCGTCTTCCGAGCTGCGTTCGCTGTGAGCCCCATCGCGGCTTCCCGACTCTGGTGCACAGCGGAGGCTGATTGCTAGAAGCTTGGCCGTCTCTCTCCCAGGCGCTGGGGACGCGTGCATGGGCGACAGACGGCAGAGCTAAAGCCCTTTAAGCTGCATGGAAACATCTCAAAACAAGACGTAAAGGAAATGAACAGCTTAAAGTAGGCGCACACGTTCCTAAGAGACTGGGGGCGTTTTGACGTCAGCGTTTTGAAATCAGTATTTCAGGATCTGATTTGTGACATCTTGAAATTGTTCACATTTTCTTCGAATTAATAAAGTCATATTTCTTCCAAAAAATTATAACATCACAAGACAAACTCAGATATTTAGAAAGAAGATGATGCAGGTGATTGTCACCAGGAGGGCAGACTCGTGAGTCTGGCTCCCAGAAGTGCGTCTGCGACAAGGACTGTGTGGTCTCTGGATGTGCGATGGGCGTGCAGCTGCGGGGTTAACCCGCCCAACATCTCAGGGGGAGCAGAGGTGGCCCGCGAGGCTCGGCCTCGTTCCCGAGGCTCAGGAACCCAGCGAGGGCACGTGGGAGGCCCACACTCCACTGCACGGCGGTCTTGCTTTGGACTGAGTGCCAATGGTCGGCCACAGAGGGGCTGCCCTGGGGGGGGTCACGAGCCCCTGTCACCTAGAGAAGAGGGATGGCTGTTTGTCCAGATTCCAAAAAAGGAAATCTTTCCATGTAGTGCAGGGAGGGGACGTTTTCCTCACCCCCCCAAGGGTCTGGGGCTGGGTCCGACAGTTACACCAACAAAGACAGACGAGCAGGAGAAAAGCACACAGATGTACAAGTTGTACTTGACATGGGAGCGTAAGGAAATGAAAACCCAAAGAAACCGTTAGACCCCAGTATTTTATGCTGGGTTCGACGCGGGTTGCACCGTCACGGGGAGCACGGGTGCTTCAGGAGCGTGCGGTAAGGGCAGCACGTGGGGAGACTGAGGGACTCTGCTTTCCTCCGTCTAGGAGCTACGGGCTCTCCCTTCTCTGGGTCCAGGGGTGGGGGAAGCCCTGTCTCGTGAGGGTCTTGTGACCTGCCTCAGGGAGGATGGGGTCGTCAGAGAGACCTTGCTGCGCTGTCTCTGCCTCCTTCAGCTGGAAACACTTGTGTCCCGGCACCATATTGGGGGGGATGTGCCCTGAGCCCCATCCTCAGCGTGGTGTGATGTTAGGCATGCTTTTCCTCTTTTAAATTATTTTATTTTATTTTATTTTGAGAGGGAGAAAGAGAAGGAGCAGGGTGGGGTGGGGAGGAACAGAGGGAGAGAGCTCTCGAGCAGACTCCGGTCGGAGCGCCGAGCCTGACGCGGGGCTCCATCTCAGGACCCTGAGGGCACAGCCTGAGCTGAAATCAAGAGTCAGATACTGAACCAGCTCAGCCCCCCAGGCGCCCCTTGGTGCGGTTTTCGTGTGCGTCTTCCGAGGGACCTGGGTTGTAAGCATCTTGCTTGAGTGAGGGTGGTGAGGTGACCCCACTCTCTGTGCCTCCCGTGTTTAGGTCGCTTCTCAGGCTCCCGGGCACAATTTTGTTCAAAGAAAGGGTTCTGTGGCCAAGACTGGGTTGGTCCCAAAAGTTCCTTAAATGTCTGTGAACGGGCAGTCGGACTCCCAGCCTAGATTTCGTGGGCATTCTCCGCGTGGCAGTCGGTACCATATGGCAGGACAGATGCTTGAGGTCTCACTGCGCCGTTGCCTGTCTGTGGACAGAGACCACGTCCAGTCGTTCCGGGGACCTCCGGGAGGCATGTGCTCAGAGGCCCTGTTCAGGGGTCTGGCTGGTCCCAGGAGATCGCTTGACAGGGAGGGACCTTCACCCACAGAGTGGAGAGACCACGTGGCTGAACATCCCCACGTCAGAGGTGGGGGAGGAGCTCCGTGGGGTCAGGGTGAGGGGAAGCTGTCACGTCCTCGGTGGCGCAGGGACCTGCCTTCGTCATGCCTGCTAAAGACTCATGGGATGGTGGACGGGACTCTTGGCTTGTGGGAGTGTGGCCGTGCCTCGGCCGGCGGGTGGCTGGGAGCCCCATGAACTCAGGCTCCACAGAGGGCCCCTCAGCCACTGTCAGCCCCGTGCAGCGTGGGGAGGGGCGGGTCACAGGCGGCGCTCTGACTGGTCTGGGGGTGCCATCAGTTGTGGTGACAGAGGGCAAACGTGCTAAGACTCACACACCCCATAGAAGGCACATGATGTCTACACAGCAGGCACCTGCAGCTTGAACGGCAGACTTTCTGCTGGGCAGTCATGGACCCGGGGCTTTCTCTCCGAGGACCTCTGCAAAAATTAAAACCCAATGAAATATGAAACCATAGGAAAGAAACTAATTACATTGGAATAATCAGATGGAATTTGATGATTTCCTTAAATTCTCCTTATGTGAGGAGACCCTGTGCACGTGTACGTGGGTCCGTTGTTGGGCGGGGCTGGCAGGATTCCAAGTGAGTTCTCTCCTTTTCCAGAAGTTTCCTCAGTAGATGTTTGTTTACTTTGAAATCGTTGTGGATCCGCAGGGGCTCAGAAGGACAACACAGGGAGGCCGTGTTCACACTTACAAACCTGTGAGGACACAGGAGGAAACAGCCATGTGTGGACGCCCCAGGGCCCCAGCTGTCAGCTATGGAGAATGCCGAGAACTGCTCAAGTCGCCACGTGCCTGTGGACATTTTCCGTGGCACCCACAGGAAGGGCGTCGGGAGTCATTTAAAGTATGTCTGGTGTTGGGACCAAGGCACGTACTTGGAAACTAAGGGGCAGAGCAGGGGCGTGGGTGCGGCGGGGGTCGCTGGGGGCAGGTGCCGTCGGAGCAGGAGCTACGCAGGGAAGCGGGCCGGGTGGCAGGGGACGGGCTGTCAGGGCAGATGGGGTCTCTCGGGTGGAGATTGAGATGCCGGTCTTGTGTTTTCAAGGGTCCACGACATTCCTCAGCTGGCGTGGCCTCCCATGGCTCCCCCAGCTCCTCTCTGCCCACCCTTGGGCTGCCATAGGGACACCAACCGTCACGGGCCTCCTGGGAGCCCAGGGCCAACCTTGCAGCCTCTCTCAGAAGCACACACAGGTCCCCAGTACGCGCCAGTGTGGTCCCAGGGGATGCGAGGCGTCCCTGTCCAGTGCCCATCCGCTGACCAGAGCCATGGCTGAGCGTCCACTGGGGCTTGGGGGGGACGCTGGACAGACCTGGGCCCCCCACAGCTGTCCTCGGGTGCACAGGTCCCCGGGGTCATTCCAGTCTGCGTTTCTGCACGGAGGAAATGGAACTTTTTCCTCCTGGAGGCAAAAAGTGCATCGGTCCTAGGAAAGCCTGTTTCCTCGTGAACGTTCCGAGTTTGCGTTTGAGATGGAAGCTCTGCGTGAAATCGCGTGAGAACACGGGCAGGACCTGCCCAAATCTGCTCTGTCCTCGGCCAAGGGCCCCTGCAGCTTCCGTGGCTCCCCCACGCGGGGCCCGCGTGGCCATTGCTCACGTGGTGCTCGTCTTCCTCGAAAGGGAAGAAAATCACACAGAAGTGCGTTCGATATAACTCATGGCACTTGACATATCGACAAATATGAGTTTATTATGGAACAACATCCTTTCCTTCTGGAATGCTATATAAAGTGCCACGTCGCGTGGGCCATGAATGTTTCTTCAATACTTTTTGTGATTTAGAGGCAAGAGCAGCGCGGAGCGAAGTGGCAGTTGCTATAGTGACAGATTCAATTTTTATTCAATATCAGAGTAAATAGTCACGTAAAATGAAATAAGTAGCGTCTGCCTGTGGCTGCGGCCCCCACCTCTGCCAGGCCCTCCCCTCCCTTCCCGCACCCTCCTCTCCGCTCTCCTCCATCCCCCTCCCTCCCACCCCTCCCCTTCCACATCGCCCCCCCACAGCCCCTCCCCCACCGGCGTCTCCGCGGAAGCCGGCTTGGCCTGGGTCTCCTTGCAGGCTGCTGTCTGGGCTGGGACTGGACAGCATCTCTGTAAGACATGGGAGGTCCGTCTTAATAAAGCGTAAGATTGTCCCTGTACTGTACTCCAAGGAACCCATTATTGTAGCTTCAGAAGTTAATTTCCATTTAAAAATGAAACTCTAGACATAATCCTGAGAGCTCTCAGAAGGTCCTAGTTCAGAAACCCTTTTTAAGGCTCAACGGGCAAGAGCTGGAATTGCTGAGCGTGAGGAAGTCCAGAGGGAGCATCCACCAATCTAGAGCCTGACCGGCTCCTCACAGCACAGCCGCCCTGGCCGCCAGCCCCGTGGCTCACAGACAACCAAACGGAGAGAAGTCACAGGCCAGGGCGGTGGTCAGGTCCCAGCCCAGGCAGTCCCTCTCCCAAGCCCGTGTCTGAGTCTGTACGTGGCACCACACCAGCCTGAAACCCGGAGGTGCTGGGTTCTGCCTTCTCGTGAAAGGGACCTCGTGGTTCCTGCGGCATGTCCCCGCATCCCTGCGTCCCCGTGTCCCCGCATCCCTGCGTCCCCGTGTCCCCGCATGCCCCCGCAGGAGGGTTTCACGGCTTCTGGTTCCCCCAGACCAGACCAAGGCCTCACGGTGGCTTCTGCCCGGGTCTCGGTCGGGCATGGAAGGAGAGCCATGCGCTCGGGGGCTGGGGAGGCCGCGCCGCAAACGGGGGGCCTGGACGCGGGAAGCGAGGCTCGCGGCTCAGGGGCCTGAGGTGCTGCTGCGGCTCTGGCTGCCCCCCCTCAGGGGCGAGAGCGGGTCCTCTCCAGGCTCCGTCCGCGGACCAGCGGCCCCACCTGCCCCTGCTGCTCTCCCTGCGCGTCCGCGTTCACATCCCGACATCCCCTTCACAGGGATACCCCTCGTATTGGATGAGGACCTCTGTAACGACCCTGTGTCCCCATAAGGTCCCACCCTCACGTACTGGGGGACTGGGACTCCAGCGTGCCATTTGGGAGGAGACAACTGGTCACCTCCCCTCCCCACTGCATTCGAGAGCTTGGGCTTTAGCAAGTTGCTTCCCAGTCCAGGGTCCTGAGGCTGGGTGGGTGGAGAAGCCGCACGGGCGGCGGCAGACTTCCCGTCCCCGAGGCAGCCTGGGAGAGAGGCACACCGCCCCCTCCTGCCCGTCTCTCCACGTGGCATCCGTCAGAGCGGACTGGAGCGACGTGACTTCGTGTCTGTGCCCCATAACCGTGCACTCAGCAGGAACTCCACGTGTGTCTCAGTCGTCCCCGGCGTCTCTGGAACCCTGCACGAGGCCTGGACTACGGCAGAAACTTTAAACACGCGTTGAAACGAATTGAATCCTGAAGCCTGGCTGCAGGGTAGACGCCCCAGCCGCTCCCTTCTCCACGGGCCATCAGACGGCCTCTCCCACGGCGCTGAAACCTCTGTGGGAAGGACGGAGTCCGTAATCGTGTTGCGTGCACGGTGTCCGATGTCCCTGAGATCGCAGAGGACTGTCTACACGGCAGCTTCTGTCCCGTTTGGCCTGGCTTCATCTCCATGACAACTGACTTGAACACCTCCTCTGGGCTTCATCCAGGCCTTGGTGTTTTTTTTTAAAGGCTCTTTTCATCCGCGTGAAATAATTAGTAATCAATCGAACACAAAATAGAGTCCAATGCTAAATTCAAATCACTTCTGTGAAAACAGGCAGTCGACACAACGGTTGTCAAGTCCGGCAGAGGTAGATGTGACCTGAAGTTTTCTGTGTATCAACACGTGTGCCTGTCTGTCCTGCAGCGAGGAGGGGTCCGTCCCGCTGCCGTTTCCCTGAAAACGGGGCCTGTGTCTGCAGTAAGAGCAGGAACCCGCATCCAAGGACGGTGACTGCCGGTGGGCCACGTGGCTGGGGCTGGCTGGGGAGCTGACAGGTCCCTTTCCCTGGGCTGCTGGGCCTAGCATGGCGGCCATCCATACCTGCCTCTGTTCCAGGCCCCAGGATCCGTCACAGGGCCACACGGTCCTACAACGTCTCGCATCCTCACTATAAACCTCATACATGAGCCCTGACATCCCGTGAGCCCCAGATGGGGCACCTCTGCAGCCAGTCGGCAGGCCTAGCCAACATGCCCTTGACCTGCGTGGGTCCCACAGCGGACAGACAGGTTCTGCTACCCACCCGTCTCTTGCCTGGACTGTGACTGCCATTGACCTGGGTGTTAGGGTTTGGAAGCCGCTGTCACAGAGTGCCAACACAGGGGCCTAAAGACCGAGGAACTGATCTCTCCCTGTTCCGGAGGCCAGAGCCCACAGTCCCGGTGCGGGCGGGGCTGTGCTCCCTCGGCAGTCTCCAGGGGAAGGGTCCTTCCTGGCTCGACCAGCTCCTGCTTTGCCGGCCGTCCTTGGAGGCCCCTGGCTCAGGGACCCACCTTACCAGCCTTGCCTCTGAGCTCCCTTCTCCCCTGTGTGTCTGTTCTTACGAGGATGCCTATCGTGCTGGACCGAGGCCCACCCCAGCCACCAGGCCCTCATCTTAACTTGATCACGTCTCCAAAGACCCGATTTCCAAATAAAGCCTCACTCACAGGTAGTGAGGGTTGGAAATTGCACATATCTTTTTAGGGGACACAGATTTGATCCATAGTACCCTAAAATCACAGGTATCCTCTATCCTCCGGACTTGAGGTCCCAATATTATTAACTGACCTAAAACTAAATTTTTCTCCTTTTGGGGAGGAGAGTAGTTTGCTCATCTGATTGTATGAACAGAGTTAGCCTCTCTGGCCAGATCTGTTTCTCTGTTCATCATCTGGTTTGACCCCCCCAGACCTCACAGACACATGCACGTACACACACACACACACCCAGACCCGCCCCATCTGCTGGTGCTGAGAGAACCAAGGAGAGCCAGTGTCCGGACCTGGAGGCAGGTCCTTGTGGCTCATGCCTGTCCTGAGGGCCCCAGAGGGAAAAACACACAGACGTGTCTCCCTTATAGACCCTGCCGAGAATTTCGTATGTTCAGGTCAATATGAACAGAAAATCTAATGTTGTTATTTTTATTAAATTACCTAATTCTTGTTATATTGTCATATGAAGTTATTTTTTCTCATCCAAGATTCTTAAAAGTTAAAATTGCCTTCATTTCACCCCAAGGCACACGAACACTCGCCGTACTTTATGCCATGAAACAGTTTTTGCCTGGAAGGTAGGTTGAGTGCATGTATAAGCTTTTCACCTGCAAAGTCCATGAGCTACAAGTGCAAGCCCCCGATTTTCCAATTCTGAGCACCTCCTAGGGACCGGGGCAAGCCACTGGGTAGACCCCGGAAGTGCGGACGAGGGTTGACAGGTAGAACCGGGCTTCGGTTTCCTCTGGGTGTGTCTGTGTTGCCAGCCGGACCTTCTTCCCCACCAGCCCGGAACCCCTCTGTGGGGGCACCATGCAGGGCCTGCCGTGCACAAACCGTGGGCAAGTAACTGGGGCTGGAGGAGGGAGGGGGCATCCCACTGCTCCCATAGGACCCCTCAGCGCCCTGGATGCTGGACATGTGGACACGGGCCCTGGTCCTGGCCCGAGGGATGATGACACGCGTTCTCATCACATGCTAGGGAGCCCTCGGGAGACCCGGTGCACACGCAGCCGCCCCCGCCTGGAGCACCGAGCCGCTCAGGAGAAGGGGGACGTAGAGGGCCCTGGGCGGCAGGACCCTGGCCGGCCTTCATCCGTTCGCACACCCAGATTTCACCTCTCATTTCTCTGCAACGAGAGACCTGGTTCCCAGGCTGATTAGGTTTCTGTGCACACAAACCCTTATATGGAATTACAGCTCTGTTTTTCTTAAGGAGAGCGTGAAGCAGAAAGATGTTTCTTAGGAAGTAACTTTCCTCCTTTGACAAGCACTTGGACCTAAGGCTGCCCTAAATATATAAGCGTCTTCATCTGCCCCAACACGGACCCGCGGTCTAACATGTCTGTCGGTGTCCACTTTAACCATGTTAGCCCCGAAAGACCATGTTTAGACAAGCTAACGTCTAAGAAACAAAAGTGCTCTGAGAGGAGACCACTGAGCAATTAAAAGTGAAACATTGTACCAAGCCAAGGCGGGAGTCGCAGTAAATTAGGGCGAGCGTCTTTAGGAACCTGAGGAGAGAGTTCGCAGTTTGGTCTGCCATCCCGGCCACAGCAACTAGAAGATGACCGCATGTTCCAAGCACATTAAGTCTGCAGAGTGGCAGTGGGAAGACCAGACCCCGCAGTCCCAGTCAGTGGGGGAGGCTTGGCCGCGTGTGACTGACCAGCCAGGATGCCTTGCGGCAGTGCCCTCCGCCCCTGTGAGGGGTAGACACACTCTCCTAGTGTGGGGGTCCCTTGACATCGAAACAATGTAAACCGTGTTATAATTTTACTTCTTTGGCAAAAGGCCGTCTGTTTCTTTGTGGCTTATTTACCGTCGGAAGCCTTGTCCTTTTGGTGTGCAGCAGGTAGAGTAATGAATTTATTCTAGAAATGTCAGTGATGTTTTATGATGCTCCCTTCGGCAGCAACATAAAAGGGACTGATTGTGAAACCGCTAATTTACAGATCTTCTCTAAGTGAATGCAAACAAATTCTGGTCCTCAAAGCCCTGCTAATATACAATGTTCAATTTTTAATTTCCAGTCCATCTTAGATTATGGGGATGAAAAACAATATTTAATCCCTCGTTAACACATGAATAAGCGGAAGCTGTCGTTTTCAACCAGACAATAACGGGATTATCTCGAGAACTGTCAGTTTACGTGAAAACATTATGTTGCCCAAATTTTCATAAAAATTAGCAGTGGATAATATTCAAGATCAGAGCCATGGAAAGAGGAAAGTCTGCATTCATGGTAATAAATATTCATATTTGTCTGCTCAGGAGATGAAAATCTAATCAAGGGGCTATTGATGCGCTGGCTTTTTTTTTTTTAACCAAGACGTTTCATCTAAATTGGGTTTGATATGGAAATGAGTCTCGCCGGAGTCGTCCAGGCCGTGAGCACGCGGGATCACGGGGTGGGGTGCCCACAGGGTGGGGTGCCCATGGGGTCGGGTGCTGCTCTGATTGGCTGGTGCAGGCCACCACCACCACCGGTGCTGGATGTCAGCACCTCGCTTAACTCAGGGTCCTAGGTGTTTAACGAGATGGAGTGTTTTGGACCCTCCCTCTCTTTTTTAAGAAAAACATAATTTCATGCCAGTTAACTCCTAGCTACTGCAGGGTTAAAATCATCTGTGTTTTTGCTTTTGTTGACAATTACCATAAATCAGAAGACACTCTGCGTGAAGCTTAATGAAAAATGTATGATTTTAAAAAGAAAAGATAGTAGCTGCGGGATGTTGGTGTGCGCGTGCGTGTTCCTGATATTTTCCTGGAGGCTCCACTTTCCCCTACCCATCAACAAGCATTTGAAAACATTGAATTAAACAGGCATTCATTAGGAAACACGGTGTGCGTGGATCCCATCAAGAGATGCCGTTTCTGGCCCCATCACGGTGCCCTGTCTTCACCACGTTTGTGTTCCGGGGCACTAGGAAAGCCCCAGCACTCAGGGGGCTCCCTTAGGCCCCAGGCACTGCACCCATGTGGAGTAGAACCCTTTTTAGCCCCCACGGAAATTCCTAGAGAGCAAGAACAAGATGTGCTGTGCCCTCCCTAGCAAAGGGCCAGATCTAGCTGTTCAGCATGCCCCAGCGGATCATCACGTGTCTTCACCGTGTATCACAATGTGTCCTGCTTCCACAGACAGGATCTTCTTAGATCGCTGTAGTTATGCTAGAGAGCAGAATACTTGTATCAATGTATATTTTACAACGATGAGCCTGGCATGTCTTTCCCATTCACGTTTACCCTCTCGCTCAAGTGGACCTGATTGGGATGGTCTGATGATCTTGGAGAGCACATAGGAAATGTGGCTTCTCGGGATAGCGCTTTCTGGGTAGAGATCTGCACGGCTCCTTCCGTGCCGGGGCAGGAAGGCCAGAAAGGACTCAGAAGACCTTTCCTTCCACGCGTGTTGCTCAATGTCTGTGTGTGCCCCTCCCATCGAGGTCTAGCCCTTACAAGAGCTGTGTCTCGTTTCCCTCCTACCCTAACTTCTCCTGCCCTGCCAAGACCTCAGGTTTACTGTGGGGTCTGGAGACCTTTCATTCCTCCGTGAGTGTTGGGGTGGGAGGAGAGCGCACACTCAGGTCTCCTGGACTCGCCTGGGGTTTGTCCGTGTCGCTTCCTGCGTGGGTAGGGAATTCACGAGGCTTTTTCAGGAACAATCATTCCTCCTAGGAGTCTGGTTCAGTGTGTTCTCTCCTGGCTGCTGTCATCCTCCAGGGTCCCTAGAGTAGGCTCCACACTTACCTGTATAGATGCTGCCCCTTGGGTACTGGGCCAGACTCTCCTCCCAAGACGCTCCTGCACCCTAGGACCCAGAATGTGGGCAGCAGGAGAACCTGCTCCTTAGGGGACCCCCCGTGTGCTCACCCACAGCCTCTCCTCGCGCTGACCCGCCCAGTGCCAGCCGCACCCTCACCGCGCGTGAGCTGCACCCCTTGTCTCCAGCTGCCGGACCCTGTGCTGGTATGTGCTGTCCCATGTCAGTCGCAGAAGGATTCGTTCATCCTCAGAGAAGCAGGACGGGCATGTG
Organism: Lontra canadensis; assembly: GCF_010015895.1. Classification (NCBI taxonomy): domain Eukaryota; kingdom Metazoa; phylum Chordata; class Mammalia; order Carnivora; family Mustelidae; genus Lontra; species Lontra canadensis. Next base: position 1,005,965 of record NW_022631105.1, read on the forward strand.
TGCATGGGCAGAGACCGAGCGGATGGGGACGCGTGTGACGAGCTGGCCCGCCAGTTCCGGATGCCAGCAAGTCCCAGCAGCCGTCATCTGCACACTGCCTGCCCGGGGCCCAAAGCCCCCCAGGAGCAAGTGATGCACATCCCGGGGCCGGCCGAGAGCAGATTCCATCTCCTCTGCCTCTGCTCTGCTCAGACTCCTGGTTCGTTCAGCGGCTCCTGTAGGGACAGTCTAGCCCCGGAAGGGACATCTCACCAGCTACCCACACCCTTAGCCCCGTCGCGCTGACCGTCGCCACCTCCTTAAAGCGGCTTTTCCCACAGCCGCCTGTCGCTGGAGAGGCTCTGCGTCTGCACTAACGGAGAGCGGCGGTTTTCAGTGTCGGGCTTGGACAGGAATTCCTGTCGTGTGTCACGCCGTCCTTGTCGGTTAGGGTTCCAGCACTGTATGAGTGTGAGGGAACATCCCTGTGAGGTCAGGGGTGAGGTGCTGGTCACCCGCAGATCCCTGTGACGTCCTTGTCCACCTTCCCCCAGCAACAAACACCTGCTCACGAGGGCCGCGAACGCCCTGGTGTCTGTGTCTCTGCGGCACTTTCTGCGCCACCCGCGGCCCTGCTCCCGGCCGCACAGGGCTGAGGGCAGAGCTTGTCCTGAGCAGGAGGCTGAGGACCGGGCATGGGAAGCAGCGGGAGGATGAGGGATGGGAGGACTCGGGCCTCGTAGCCGTGAGTGGAGTGGACTCTGCAGAGGTCGTGGTCCAGTGAAGGGGATTTAAATAAATAAATAGTTACGTTAAAAAACTGGGACTTTCTGCCGTGTACTAATACCAAGTCTGCTTTTTCAAGGAAGAGGGTGTTCAGCCACAGCAAAAAGCTGTTAGGTTTTAGACACACTCACGATGCTGCATGTGGTGACCGCCTGTCCCAGGCCCACGACTTGTGAATTCCGTGTCCTCGGTGCTGAGAGCTGGTTTCCAGTGCCGGTGCTGCCCTCACCGTGGGCCCCACACAGCACGCTCGGAAGCCGCGGCGGACAGGGCTCACGTGAGCGATTTCCCACGGGACTGTCTCCGGAGCTCACGTGGGCACTGGTCCACGCAGCCCGGCTCGTCCGTGTGAGGCTATGGAAGCAGCAGGACCCGGAGGCAGGGTGAGCGGGGGTGGGCGTGGACGTTAGTGATTCTCTCCAAAGGAAGGAGAAGGCACAGTGTGCCCATAGCGCTGCTGCACGGAGTTGAGTCTGGGGAGCACTCCTTATGCCTTTGCTCCTCTAAGGAACATGGAGCACAGGTGGGCGTGAAGGACGGTTCCTCCGCTGTGTTGTGGATGTTAGTGGTCAGGACTCAGGGTCTGTTAGGTGGAACGTCGTTGGTGCTTCCCCATAGAGAGAGCCAGAAGAACTTGCTTCTGTTTGCCATGGTTTAGACCCAGCCACACAGCCACCAGACCCTTCCAGAAAACCCTGGGAGTGGCGCCATCCCTTCTTGGTGGGTCCAGACAAGATGGGCCTCCCTTGACCACCCTGGGATGTCTGAGATGGCTGGGGCATCGTGACCACAAGGGGCCACACGTATATCCTCCTGTCCCACATTGGGGGTCCCGTGTTAGCTGGCTGGACGTCCGCACGTTGGCAGGACTGACAGAGGGCACCATGGGAAGGACGTGCAGAGACAGAAGGAGCGGGCGAACCATCTCTGGGAAAGCCTGTAGGGGACGACCCATGTTCCAAAACTCCTGGCCGCCGCTCTCGACTTCAGGTTCCCATCACCCCCACCAGAAGGATGGTGTCCAGCCTCGAACAAGGTTATCCGAAACTGCCGACACAGATCTTCCCATGTTCTGCTCCAAGTGCTCGAAACTGAAAGGAAGGAGCAGCAGCTCTCTCTGGCCCATGGAAGCCTACAAACTCTCTGGTTTTCTCTCATTTGAGGAACTAGAGATTCCCCAGGGGCTCCTGAGACAGCCCGTCACCGGCCCCCCAAGGAACAAGCAATCAGCAAGCTCCCTCTCTCCCAGACTCTCACTTTGCAGGGACCCCGCTTTTGGCAGGAGAGTTTCCTGCAGGTTTCTTCTACTCATCTGTGTGTGTGTGTGTGTGTGTGCGCATGTGAGCCAGTGTGCATGTGTGCACAAGCCTGTGTGTGTGTATGTGTAAGCATGTGGGCACGTGTGCCTGAGTATGAGTGTGTGAGCATGTGTGCACAAGTCTGTGAGCATGTGTGTGCAAGTGTGGGTGTGTGTAGGCACATGAGCATAAGCCTGTGAGCACATGTGCCTGAGTGTGTATGTGAGCCTTGAGTCCATGTGCATGAGTGTGTACATGACGTGAGTATATGTGTGCATTAGCCTGTGAGCACGTGTGTGAATGAGTGTGCACGAGCGTGAGTATATGAGCATGTGCACATGTGCCTATGAGCCCGTGAGTGTGTATGCAAGTGAGTGTGCAGTTGTGTGTGCACGAGCCTCGAGCATGTGTGTGTGCGTGTGTGTGTGCATTTCATGAGAGTGTGTTACTTCTGCAAGTGTACCCAGCGGCAGCTGGCCAGCTCAGACACCTCCACCTGCTACACCTTCTCGCTGCCTCCCAGACCCCAGACGCGTCTGTGGGTGAGTCAGGAAGCTTCCAGGCGAAGACGGGGTCTCCTGGAAGAAGAGAACCGTGACTGTGTCCGCTGCAGGAAGGACGCTGGGGTGGAGGGCCAGGCGAGCAGAAGCGGAGAAAGGAGTGGGTGCTGGGAGTGTGCGTGGCAGGAGTAGAGACCACGGCGGCCCAGAAAGCAGAAGGTGGTGGTCAGTCTGAGGAGAAAGTCAAGTGTAGGATGTTGTCCGCTGACCTAAAGCCCACATGTGGTGGAAAGGTACTTGGGGCTTTGGATTCGGGGTGAAGGCAGGTAACATGTTCGTGGCAGTGGGAGTCATGAGTCTTGCTGGGGGCGAGGGTCAGCGACCTGTTGGCTGTGCTAAAGACCAGGGAGGAGCGAGGTAGCCGGGAGACTGCTGGGGGCTGCTCTGGTGCCTTCCAAGGGGCCAGTGAGGCCTGAACCTGCAGGCGCGGCCCTCACCCACCTGCCAGCCGTCAGATGGGACGTGGTCTGAAGGTGAGGGATAGTTTTGAGGAGCAAATGCCTTAGTCCCCCATCGCCTCTCCTCTGGTGCCTCTAGAAAGGGACTCAGGCTGCTGAGGATCCTGGCATTTTATGGGGGGAGGGGGGTGCCTGGAGTAGCCAAGACTGAGAGGAGCAAGAAACCTTTGGTGGACTTGCAGCCGTACCAGCCGCCCCCAGCTCAGCACTTCTGACAGCCCCATCTCCTGTCCGCTCGGTGCTCCTCTCCCACGGGCACCTGATGGATTTCTCCATCGATGTCATGCAGAGAGCTGAGCTCTCCCTTGATGTCCTGAACCAGGGTCCTCGTACGTCCAGAAGATGCTACACCCCAGGGAGCTCTGCAAAGGAGCCTGTTTTCTCCAGGTCCCCTTACTGGAGACAGAGGCTGCGAAAGCCCCGGTGGTGCTCCCTTGTCTCCACTGGATCAATCCTTGGGATTTTAAGGTGAAATGAGCAAAATAGGAGGGTATTTCCCTGTGCAGAGTAAGCCCCTAATGGATCAGCGCTGGTTGGTCTGTGTTTCCTTCTTGGTACGTATGAGTCCATTCAACAAACACTTGTTCAACACTTGCCATTAGGTAGAAAGACAAGGAACTTACGTTTTTAGGTCAGAAGAGGCCAAGCCTTGGCACTGCAATGTGGTTCAGCCTCCAGAACCATCCCTGGAATTGGGCCCCAGGGACATGACAGGCAGGCAGCTACCCTGAAGCAGCGCCAGCCCCGTCAGGAGAGGCAGACAGGGGACTCTGCGCTGGAGGTGAGTCATCAGATGGGAGGACGGTGACTCTTCCCCCAGGGAGCCGAGGGCCTGGACGCACACAGAGGAGAGGCTGGGCCAGGAGGCTGGGCACGGGCACATGGACCCTCCTGACTCCGCAAGTGGATCAGGCAGGATCCTGGATCCTGACAGACATTTGGTGAGTGTGGCTGCCCTGTCCCCTACTGGGTGATCCGTCTACCGGAGGAAGACCTCTTACCCCTTGTTCCATGGAGTCTCTGATTTGGGAGGGCTGAGGAAAAGGCTAAGCATGTGCTCTTCCAGAAGTTCCCCATGGCTGTGCCCTGGGGCCCCACTTGAGAACCCCTGCTTAAACATCTGGGTCTTGACTGGTGAGACAGGGGGAATGGGTGCCTAATTCAGAGGTGACGTTGGGGGCTGGGAAGCTGGGCTTCCTCCGAAGAGGACTTGTGGCCAGGGACATCTGTGTGGAGTCAGGGGTACTGTGTGGCATGTGAGAGATCAGCCCCCCATTTGCTCTGAAGGAGCCCCTAGGTACGGGACATTCTCAGAGCCCACGATGACCCGTCCCCAGTGGGCAGCCTCAGCTGAGCACAATGGCCCACCCACCTGCAGGGTCTCCCAGAGAGGCAAAGCATTCCAAGAGGAGGCGGATGGACTCTGGGGCTGCCGTCCCCCACCAGGGCTCTCCCGAGGGCACAGAGCACCACTCAGGGGAGGTAGGAGGGTGTGCGGGTGAGTGCAGGTGGTCTGCACAGCCTCCCGGCGGGTCCTCAGCCTGGGGCCTTGGCCGACTCACCCCATTTTCTCCGCCGGCATTCTTCTGAGTTTATCCAACACTTAAAGCTGTTGTCTAGGTTTACAATGTGTGTGTCTCCTGAGGGAAAATGTAAACTTTGTATTTACTTTGTTACGTATGTATGTTATGTAAATATGGCCCCGAAATTCTACCAGATGAACTAGTTCACAAGATTCTATATGTAAAAGAGACAAAGGAAGAGACGGGGGACCTGCTCCAGCAGAGGCTCCGGGGCCCTTCTCAGATCTCCTGTGCATCAAGGAGGCACAGCAGGAAGTAGGCGCACACTTGGGGCCCCAGCAAAGTGAAGCTGCGGGGAACACGTGTAGAAACAACTGACTATTTCAATACAAAACCATCTTGGCATCAAGAGGAAAACCAGACATTTGACTTTTTCACACTAATTTTTTTAATTTTTTAAAGATTTTATTTATTTATTTGACAGAGAGAGATCACAAGTAGGCAGAGAGGCAGGCAGAGAGAGGAGGAAGCAGGCTCCCCGCTCGCTGAGCAGAGAGCCTGATGCGGGGCTCGATCCCAGGACCCTGAGATCATGAGCTGAGCCGAAGATAAAGGCTTAGCCCACTGAGCCACCCAGGCGCCCCTTTACACTAATTTTAAAACTAAATACTTACATTTTGAATTGTGTATGATAGGGTGCTTAGGGGACGTGGGAAAGCCTGTAAGCTCTATTTTGGAGGCTTCTATGAATCCTATTTTGACCCTACATGGAGTCTGGTCTAAAAATGGCTGCTGCGGTGGCAAGAATGGTGGACAAGTTTTGGAAGACCTGGCTTCACCATTAACTCCCTAGTCACTTTGAGCTGGTTTTTGATTCCTACTAGTCTGCTTCTTCATGTTTGAGGTGTAAAAATTGGGCAGATGATCCTGAACACCTCTGGGTAGAATATTCACCAGAATTTATGCTCAGTGAATAAGAAACTCTATTTGTCTCATATGTCTTTGCATGTCCACCAACCCACAATGTCTGCTCCACAACAATCTCCACCAATTTTTGTTGGATGAATGGATGGGTGATGTCTGATAGATGATGGATGGATGGACGGATGGACGGATGGATGGATGGATGGATGAAGGGATGGATGGATGGGTAGATAACAGATGGATGGATAATAGATGAATGAGTAGATTGGTGGATGGATTGATAGATGGGTTGGTGGGTGATGGGTGGATGGTTGGAGGATAAATGATGGGTGGAAGGATGGATGATGGGTGGGTAGATACACGGAAGGATGGATAGATGGTGGAAGGACGGATGATGATAGATGATGGATGGGTGGATGATGGATAATGGATGGGCTGTTGGATGGAAAGATGACAGGTGGGTAGACAGTGAGTGGATGGCTGGAAGGACGGATGACGCATGGTTGGGTGGACAAGGTGAATGAGGAAGCTGTTCATCTGGATGACTCAGTTCTTTATCTGGAGCTGACCTTGGTCTTGAAATGAAATCTTTTTCTATGTGCCATATTTTTCTTCTTCTTAAAAGAATATTATAGCAGAGAGAATATAGATACTAGACGAGTGCAGCTCTGAAATTCATGGTACTGATTCCTTTCAGTGTGGCTCTACTCTGAAGGAAGGGGCTTCCCTAGAGCTGAGGACCCCATGGAGTGTGGAGCCTTGATGCTTTGTCCTGCAAAGATGGGGTTCCGTCAGGGAAACATCACACCATGGAAACAAACAGGTGGGCTGTAACCCTGAAAAGGAACTTCTCTCTCAGCACACCCATCACCCACGATGTCCTGGAAAAGTCACAGGTCAGAGGAACTGGCTTATCCCACATTTCCCCATTACTTAGCCGTGAACGGGTCAGAGATCCAGTCCCAGAGCCCTCATCTGGTGGCATCTGGAGAGGAGCTCTTTCTGCTTGGATGCACCCAGATCACTGGAGTCTGGATCACGAAGTACCTCAGTAAGCAAACCTTGCCTGGTTTGGCCATTTTGGACAGTGGTTGGCAAGGCGCAGAGCGTCTGTTGCCTTCTGAGCCTCAGGGTACTGGGCATGCACCCCACCTTTCCTGAACATCTGATGGTCACCCTCGGAGACCCCAGTTAACTCAGAAAGGGCTCCTGGCTGTTATTCCCGTTAGTGACCCCTGCGTCCCTCGGCCTGCTTCTGCAGACTTTGTAGTGTATGCCCATAGGGCCTGGCCCCCAGCCATGCATCTGCTGCCCCCTCGGGGCCTCCAGCACACCTTCCGCGCCAGACCAGCCCCTGAGCGTAAAGAGAGAGGCTGCCGGAATGAGACTGGGAGAGAGGGCCTGCCGGGGAGCTAGTGCACAGGCTCTGCCAGCCTTTCTGTCTGCTTCCTGCTCTTGAGATCCTTCATGTTGACTTACGTGAGTCAGGTGCTTTCTTCTTACCCCAGGATCACGTCTCGATGTGAATACAAGTCACGGCTTTTCTGTATTTTTGCCCTCCAGTTGTGCCCACGTGTTCTGAGCGGGCCTGAAGGAGTGTCTCTGGGCACAGGGATGTGAGGAGCTGATTCCGACTCGGTGCGGATCCTGACTCGCTCACCTCGTGGTGCGGCCGCAGAGCGAGAGGAGCCTTTATGAACGTGCAGCTGCTCAAGACAGGGGAAGGTACTCGAGGAGAGCAGGTCGTGTGTGTACGTCTGTGTGTCTGTGCAAGCGTGCTCTGTGTGTTGGTATGTTTGTGTATACGCACAGGTATGTTGTGTGCATGTGTGTGACTATGTAGGGGTGTGGTGTGTGCTTGTATATGTGTGTGTGTGGTGTGTGTGCTTATCAGCTGTGCACCTGGGTCTGCACGCATGTCCTCTGTACATGGCGTGACAGTTGGGGAGTGCGTGTGTGTGCACAGTGTAACGTCTGTGTTCTGACCTGTGGTCTGCGGGCACAGAGTGGCAGCAGGTGCAGGGAGGGACGGGAGTCTTGGCTCAGAAGCACACCTACAACTGGCGAGTGCCCTCTGGTTGTGACGCTGCCGTCCCTGAAGCTGTGCTTAGACAAGAGGAAGAGAAACAGAGCAGCAGGCAGTTAGCACCTGCTCTGGGGTGTCGATGCAGGGAACGGGGAAGGTGGAGGCACGAGGTCTGTGGCCCTGTTGTCCAGCTGGCGCGTGGCCCAGCAGGAGGCAGCCCAGAGGCACACAGCCCGCGGGGCAGGAGAGGACACCCTGCGCTCTGAGTTCCTATCCTGTCCCGTCTCCCACGTCACTGCCGGATCCGGCAGGCCAGGCTGGCGATCCTGGGCTCGGGGGCAGGGGTGCGGCTCCGTGGGGCAGCCCAGTGGGCTCTGAGCCCACGTGGGAGCCGGCGTGGCCGACGTCCGTCTTACCTGCCAGAAGAGCAGGGAGCTGGAAGGAGCGACAGGTCTCCTCCAGGGCTCACTGGGCCATTCTGACGCGACTGCGCTACAGTCAAGCCTCACTCAGTCTTCACTTTCAAGCCTCTGTGTGGGAGGCTGGTTCCCCCAGACTGTGCTGGACCCAAAATACATTTCTTCATAGAAGCCGAAGTGTGCCTCAGTGCCGAGGGCCTCAAGATCCCTGACTTGCCAGCCACAGAGGAAGGAGGCCTCGGAGGGGAGGTGAGGCCACAGGTCGGCAAGAACCATGTTTAAACTATCAGAGTTTTAAACCATTTGTTTTCCTTTTGAAGAACTACGTCTTAGTATAAAGTTCTGTGGGGCTCAAACCGGGTCCAGCTGAGCTCGGCCTCACCTGTCAGCTGGGACGTCAGACACGGGTAGGACTGGCCGGAATCACATCCTGCCTGGACGACACGGGATAAGACTGTCCGGAGGCGTGCTGGCCGCGCCCACATGTGTTCTCCGGAGCCCCCGTTCCACAAAGCTCTTCTAGGGCCCAAGGGTTCTGTGCTGTTACCAGACTCACTTGTTGGGAAGGCGTGAAGACTCGGCAGGACGCCTTGTGGCCCCACTGTGCGGGCGTCAGCCTCTCCTCGGTATGGGGAGACCGGCCCTGAGGTCCCTGAGCTCCAAGCTCCTCCAGCGTCAGAACCTGCTGGCACCCGCTTTGGGAGGAAGCCATGGCTCCCACGTTCTCCCTCCCGCGGCTCCCTTGAATGAGCCGCGGTCGTGGTTCCGTCTCCGACTTCTCGTTAACTTCTTTTTCGACAGCTGTGGATGTACCAACTGGTCATTTCCCTGAAAAAGTAAAAATGAAAATGAGCCCAACCCACCCATTGCTGATGGAGTGGATCAGGGGCGCGGGCAGATGACTTCTGCAGCCGCCCAGTGTAGACGGGCGTGGGTGCAGCCGGCTTGCGTCTTGTTTACGGTGTGTGTGTTTATATAAATGCTCAGCCCACAGAGTAATTGTCTCCTTCCACCACCTAATTATCTCAACTCGATTAGTGAGCGACATATTAAAGCAGAAGATTAGATATTAAAAAGCATCATTACAGCACAGAAATGAGATTTGCATAGAGCGATATCTAATTCCAAGCCAGAAAGGCACTCACAGAGCACACAATTAGATATCGAGGACCCAGCCTTGAAACGTCTCTATAGGAAAACAAAGATAAAAATTCATTACTATGTCCAAAAGATATGAACTCTTCCATTTTTTAAAAAAATGCAGCATTGTGGCTCTCCAAGACTTGAGAGTTAGATGGCAACTGACGTGGGATCCTTTTACAAAATAGCCCTGACCTCCGACAGAGAAGGAAGGCTGAGGGCTGGGACTTCTGCTCTGGGGCCGCATCGGTGTCATCTCTAGAGGCAGCCGTGGTCCATGGCCCAGGGCCTCTCCAGCCCAGCGGTACGACCCAACTCTGTGCGACCCGCCTGGGTGTAGCCCAGCCGTGTACGGCCCGACTACGTACAGCCTCCTGCCGCTTCCCACTCTCGCCCCACCTGGGACGGACGGGCACGGTGCCTTCTCCAAAGGTGGGCTACTCGGCGAGTTGTTCAGACCTCCTTCCTCGCTGGCCTAGAGCCAGCTGAGGGATGTGCAGCTTAAAAACAGACCACCCGCCCCCGTCCGCAAATACTCAGAAAGTGTGTGGGAGACACTGCGCACAACTTGGAGGAGCAAGTCTCAGACTAGGAGTTGTGGAGGTTTGCTGAATGACCGTGTGGATGCGCAGGTGTTTGAGACCTTCCTCGATCTATAAACTGTTTCAGTATTGCATTTCACTTAACATTTCCACTAAAGGAAAGATGTAAAGGCCCCATGATGTCTCCATGGATGGGGGCCCGGAAAGGCGGCTCAGCGCGGCTGGAGCAGGGCGGGAAGGAGCAAGTGGGGTGAGGGGTGCGGTCGTGGAGTGGGCGGGGGTCCGGGGCTGGCCACGCAAGGACCTGGACCATGTGGGGCGGGGGTCCGGGGCCCTGCTGGCTGCGCGAGAACTCGGACTGAGGGGGGTAAAATCGGGGAACGCAGATCCCTGCTCACTGTGCGAGGACTTAGACTTTGTTGGAAGGTTCTAGAAAGCCGCTGGTGAGTTCAAGAGTCGCCTTCCCAGCATGATGGAGGACGGAATGGGGTCGGGTCTGGAGATGGCAGGGTTTGCTGGAATGCTGCTGGAATAGTCCGGACAAGGTTTGAATCCAGGCCTCAGCCGTAGGTGCACCTAATGATAATAAATCACAGGGTTCGTGGGGATCACAGGACGTGACGTGCGAGCCTCTAGCAGTGGCCATCACCCAGAACGCCGTGCGTGGTTCGGCTCAGCAACCGCGGGAAGGGCACAATCGAGGATCGCCTGCGTTCGTTTTCTACCTGGCACGCATCCCTCCAGGTACTTTCATGTTATAAATGGATAAATGCTTTAAAAAAGGAGTGAATGACTTCTCCAGTAACAGCAGCACTCTGTGGGCAAAGTCCGTATTGTAAAGGCAGAAGCATGAGGGGTGAAGTGACGTGTGTCACAGAAGAGAGGCTGGGAGGGCTCTGGGGTGAGGCACAGAGGGCGCGTCCCGTGTGAAACCCCTTCTCTACGTGATTTTAAGTAATGCAGCAAAAAGTGGACTCTACACTTCATGCATTTTAACGTTTATGACTTATAAACAAGAACTTTCAATATTAAATAACCTTTATAATACACAGTTTACTAAAATAGGAGGAAAGCAGACAAGCATGTGTCACACAGAGGTTGGCGGGTGATCTGGAGCAATTTCGAGTTAATGGGCCACGGAGACCACATCCCGGGCCGTGGACCTTTGAGGAAGGGCTGTTCTCTGGAGACCCAACGGAGCAAAATGCCCTTCCCGAGTCAGGGCCGTTCGGAGCTGCTGGCCTGGCTGTGTGATGCGGTGTCGGGACGGTTGTGCCCTTACTGAATTGTTCATAGTTGCGTTTCTAAACGACCTGGGGTTCTCAGGCTCAGCACCTTCCCAGACGATGTGTTCAATGTGATTAGTACCGATTACAGTGAGAATGTCAGACGTTCCAGTCCTTTCGAGAAACACCGGGCACGGGGCGGGGGGACACCTTCTCGCTCGGCCGGCCGAGAGGGGACAGACAGACACCTCAGTTCAGGACGCACAGGTGAGCCTCACAAGCTTCCGAGGCCCCCACGGCCGCCGCAGCCGGCTTCCGGGGACGCAGACCGCCACGCGCCTCGGGGACAAACTGGCAGACCGGTCCCAGCCAGAAGCACGAAGCAGGCGACCGTACGACCCTCGTGAACACAGCGACGGCTGACGTGCTCGCGGAGCGGACGTCTTCCGCGCCATCACGTATCATGTGTTGAAACGCTCCTTGTTCCATCTTGCTCTCCCCCTGGAAGGCTTATTTCCGGGACATTCTACGACGCGTACGATGTGCGCAGGGGCGGACAGATGCAGTATCAATAAATCCGTGAATATCGGCACGTGCTCGAAAGGGACAGGCAGAAAGCGTTTCAGAACACACCAGGGAGACGATTTCTCCTGATCTGAGGGCTGGGATTTTCTTCTTGTTCATCTTTATATCACTGCTGCTTCTCAAAAACTACAGTCCTTTTGTGTCTCAAATGTCCCACTAGACAGCCAGAGGAGGCAGCGACAGACCTCCACTTTCCGTCCCTTCCGGCCCCTCCCTCGGGCATGCCCGTGGTCCCAGCACCATGGGGTCCCCTCAGTTCAGCACTTGCAGGCGACGGCACAGTGACACCTCTTTGCACCCTGAGGGAGTGGGTGGCATTGCCACGGCCCTCCCTGAGACGCATAGCTCTGGCACAGCTGCCTCCGAGGCGTGCAGCCCGTGGTGCCCACTGCAAGCCAGCCAGCACCCCTGGCAGCTTGCCAGGAGCCCGTGGGCACGCCTGCACTGTGCGGCTCTCGGCCCCCTTCCCACCAAGTCTAGCCCTGATGCCCGCGTCGGCCACCCGGCTTCTTCCTCCGGAAGCCCGCGCGCTGCACCCTGTGTGTCCAGTCTCTGCGGTGGCCGCTGGTCTTAAAGACCCTGACTTTCCTGCTTGTACTAAAGTCTGGGGGCGGGGCATTCCAGAGCGAGGTGTCACGGGTTAGTTCCTACCGAGGCCTCACTCCCTGAGCTGTGGATGGCGTCTTCTCCCCGTGTCCCTGTGTGGTCGTCCCCTGTGCGTGTCGGAGTCCTGGCCTCCTCTTCTTATAAGGACATGAGACTCATGACATTAGGGTCACCTTGGTGAACTCACTGTCGCCTGCTTACCTCTCCACACGAGGTCACTGCTTGTCCTTGGGTTTGGGAGACATGGCTCAGCCCCTAACAAGCAAGGCAGGCGTGTCTGTGGCTGAGGACCCCAGCTGGGACGGCAGGAGCTCCCGTGCAGAGCCCGGCCCGGTGCTCTTCCTTCCGTCTGACCGTCCAGGCCCGTTACTGTAGAGACTCGCCCCAGGGCCAACTCGACTGTGACAGACGCCACCCCCACCTGGTCAGGAAGGGACTGGGGTGTGGCCTCAGAGGTTCCCCCACCGAGCGTTTAAACAAAGGTCGCACGCACAGACGACTGTGCCCTGAGGTGTTTGGGGATAGAGAGGAGGCCAAACAGCAAATTCCCCTTTCTGGGGTCCCAGCCCAGCCCCCTCCCCGCGCAGTGACCAGCTTCTGTCCGGAGAGGGCTCCTTGTCAGCAGGTGGCCTCCACGGGGCGCTGGCAGTCGGGGCGGGGGCTCCGAGGCCACCCGTTCCCCTCTGGGGCGGGAGCGTCCTGAAGAAGAAAGCCACCTTCCTCTGGTACCGCCCTCGGCACTGGGTGGGCAGCAGCTGAGTTTCGTCTCCCTTGTCGTCTGCAAACGCACCTGCCCTCAGACTGGCCGGGAGCTGCTGGGGGGTTCCGATGTCCGTGCTCACTGGTCAGCAGGGGCAGCCTTCTGGGGTGGCGGGGGCCCATGCCCCATTCTCTGCCTCGTGTCTGATGTGGGCTCTGAGCCCAGCCTTCCCCTCGCAGTGATGAGAAACAGCTTCAGTCCAAGTAACACTTTTCACAGTGAAAGGAAAAGAGGCCACGGGAGCATTCCCCCTTGCAAACCGGGCGATTAGCATCCACTACCCTGAGCCTCACGCGATCAATGGTGGATCTTCAGACATCAAATGTCACCTGTGTCACTAGTGGTTTTCAAGGAAATAGGAGAAGAAATTGGAACCATCCTTTTTGAACCCCCGAACCCCACCTGGGTAGGAATGTTTTTTAAGATAAAGTTATTTAAACATCTAATTTAAGAGTAATTGTTTGGTGGGAAAGGAGTCTGAGTTCAGAAATTTAAGATTTTATGTATTTATTTGACACAGAGAGATCACAAGTAGGCAGAGAGACAGGCAGAGGGAGAGGAGGAAGCAGGCTCCCCGCTGAGCAGAGAGCCCGATGTGGGGCTCGACCCCAGGACCCCAAGACCACAACCTGAGCTGAAGGCAGAGGTTCAACCCACTGAGCCCCCCAGGCACCCCAGATATTAAAGATTAAAATTTCCAGACCTTCTTCTGGGGCCCTGTCATCCGAGGCTTGTGCCCGGGGCCCCTCAACGCAGTGGGCGTCGTCCTGCTCTGAAGTGAGGGCCGCGTCGCCCTGCTGCCACACTGTTTTCCACAGAGACGTACAGAGTCGCTTTCTGAAAATAAGTTGGTGCTTTGGGCTGAAAGCATAAGTAATCGGATAAAGAACTTGTTAATGCTTGAGGATTGTCTTAAAGCAACTTCTGTGTAAGTAATTAGCTCTGTTTGCTGTGACCCTGAGATATTTTTAGCATATTTCAAAAATTTAGACAAAACGATAGGCAGCACTCTAAGCAAAGGTGTGTCTAAAGTCTGGAAACGTTAAGGTACGGTTTTCAGACGGAAAATTCAGCACAGATGGCTCTGTTTGTTTACAAGCCGTCATGCGTCACATTCGACGTGTAGTTCTGGTAACAAGCTCCTGCGGGTCTTCCGGGGGTCCAGAGGGAGGCGGGTGTGCGCACCAGCTGCACAAGGAGGAAGCATTTGGCTCCGCTCTGAGCACGCGGCGCCGGGGCTCTGTGCCGAAGGCGAGAAGCTCTGGGCCACGGGTGTCCTGCTGCTCGTGCCCATGGGAGCCGGGCGCCACCAGGGCTGCGGGAGAGAACGCGGTCCCTCCGGGGACGGTCTCGGCCCCACACGGCCTGGCCGCTTGCCGGGTGTGTCTGGTTGCAGCCACGGGGAGGAAAGCCGATGTGAAGGCACCTGCCGGAGGCGCCCCAGGAACCGACCGGCCGCGCCCCACGAACCAACCGGCCACCTGCACCCGCAGCACCAGACGGCGCCACGCCACAGCCGGCCGCCCTGCCAGCAGGACGGGGTCGTGGCTTGTGGCACAGCCGGGGTTCGCCTTCCCCTACGGACAGTAAGGGCCACTGTCTCCAGCAAATCCGCGGCCGGGACAGGAGGACTGCCCTCCGTCGCTGAATCCGGGTGGGGGGGTTTCCGGGGCTTTCTCTCCGCGCAGGTTTTATTCATGAGCGGCGTTGGTGTGAGTTTTCGGATACGTGCTATGATGATTTTGAGAAGTTAGGGATAATTTAGACTCTCAGCTGATGTTCTTTGTATTATTTAAATAATGCATGTGCTTCTGAAGATTAGCTATCACCCCGTGGAGGGGGCCCCAAAATGGCCTCATTAAGAGAATGATGAAAAGACTCCCTTTGGAGCCCTTTTCAGGGGCTGGTAATTACCACCGACGTTCATTAGGCGAAAGAGAAGGGAGAGGCCTGCTGCTGTGTGGGGCCCGCAGGAGGCTGGGCCGGGCGAGGGGAGGAGCCTGCTGGGGGAACGGCGTCGCTGTCCCCTGCTTTGCTTCCCCCCAGGCCCGCCCCTGGCCCTGCAGGAACCCCCTTGCTGGGGCAAACCAAGGAAAGCTAAGAAAACCCTGACCCAGAAGACACACTTCAGAGGGGGCTGCTTTGTGCATGGGGCTCCCGTACGACAGGTGGGCAGGCTTGGATCCCCGTCAGCCCACGGAGGTGGCCACCTGCTGCGGGGGGAAGGCCCCCTGAGCCCCAGGCTTGACCTGCCCCACCGGATCCCCACGCCCCTGGCATCCCATGGCATCCAGACTGTGTTGTCCCTCCAGAAACTGGGGGCCAGGGTCTCCTCACGACCCCTGCCGTAAAGTCCCGGGGAAGGAACAGAAGTTAGTCCTTCCAGTCGCTTGGGCAGGGCACGTTCCAGATGCGGCACGATGACCGCATCCCTGCAGAGCACAGGTGAGGACACCCGCATGCTGCTCGCCTGTCACACTCCCGTGCAGGACAAGACCCTTCGCTGGACGAGGCCCATGTGGAACGTGGCCCGGGGTGGCCACAGCCACTCTCCCCTCCGCGTCTCTCCGAACTCCCAGAGATACAGTTTGCAGAGAGAACGCACCGTCTTTAGGAATATTCCCTCCCCCTTTCCACACTTGAAAGCACATTTGATCCAGCAACTTATTTAAGCCACGAGCATCTGAGCAGAAGGTCCTGTGAGCTGAAGCAGGAAATTCAATCTTGATCTGCAGGACAGTGCGGGGAAGCCTGGCTGGCCCAGGGGCCTCACCGGGAAGCCCACCAGCCCCCACGCTATCCCGTCTCTGCCATGTCCCTTGCTCCCTGCTGACAGAACCCTGATCTTCCTCCCGGTCCAGGGCGCACACCCAGAGGAAAGGAGGGCAGCTGTGCTGGCAGGGGCAGTGAGGGTGCGCCCGGTGTCTGGAAGGTGGGCCGGTGGGTAGGATTCCGCAGGCCACTGGAGACGTCCATGGCCAAAGGCTGGAAAATAGGAGTGAGGCGGGGCAGGAGGAAGAAAAACGAGGCGCCCCTCCAGGTCTGTTTTCAGTGAGAGAAGCCGGGAGCCGGCGTTCTCAGAGCTGCGGAAGCCACGGAGAGTGTGCTTCCTGCCGGCTCCAGACCGCGGGCTCACCCAGGCTGGCCGTCCTCAGACTCGAGACGGACTCCAACAGCCGTGGAGCCATTCAGCAGCCTCTGGGCTCGGAGTGCAGGTCTGGCCTTCCGGACAACTTAGCTCTGTGACCTTGAGCAAGAGCTCCGAGTGGCTCTAGGTCTAGCGTGAGGGGGACGGCCTTCTGTGCTCTCCCAACCTCACCCATGCCCTGCTTCAGTCAGCCTTCTGGGAACGAGGTTTTGCCTCCATGAAAGGACCCAGAGAGTCACCCATCACCCCAAGACCACTGTCCATCCAGTGAAGTTGGGCTTTGCCACGCAGAGTTCTGTAAACCAGCCACACTGGCAACCGGCCCATCCGCTGACCTCTCCTCAAGGAACTGCAGCCGGGTTAGGGTCTACCCTGGGGCACCGAGCCCCAGTGGCATCATGCCTGGCCTCTGGCCTCTGGCCTCTGTGCTGTGGATGCAGGTAGGGGCAGGGTGCAGGGGGTGCCCCCAGGGCTGTGCAGGTCTGGGCGTGGCAGGGTGACACTCCAGAGAGAAAGTTCATTGCTGTCTGCACGGGGTGCCTGAGGGCTGTGACCAGCTTTGGGGCTCTCCTGGCTCTCAGGCCCGACTTTCTCCCTGTGACGGGCGGCCGCAGGTCCCATGCACAAGGGCCTGACATGCGTCCAGTGCCATGAAGGAAGCACCCTGTGAGCACATGCATGACATGGTGTGAAATCACGACGGCGGGGGACCGAGGCCGCTGTCCGCGCGGCTCACTGACCGGCCGGCTGGGATGCCCTCCCTGTTCTTGCCACCACACGAGAGGAGCCCACCTCGCTCTGGTGTCCCTGCAAGGGGCGTCTCCCGCTTGCCGATGGGACAGTCGGCGTCCTCAGAGCACGTGTCAGCGGAGGCTGCCCGCATTGAGCCCCGTCCCCAGCCAGTGGCTCGGTGGCCCTCCGAGGCAGAGCCGAGCTGTTCTGGGGCAGGCGAGTGAAGACGACCTCACTCCACTCCTTTCCTTTCCCAGGACACAAACTGAAGGTCCAGCCCTCCCACGGCCCCTGCCTCCTCTCTGTCTTCCGCACACACGGCAGCTCCCCTCTGAGTGTCCTCCTGTCGTCACCCAAGGACCAGGGGACAGCGGACTCAGTCTCACAGAGGCGGCCAGAACGTCCCTGGTCTGTGACACCCCCCACCGCCGATTTCGAAGAGTGTTTCTGAGACACCAAAGAGGCGCCTTTTAACCCGGATACGCTGTACCCGCCTTGCACTCTGGTTTCTGTGCCTCAGTTCCGAGGGTCACTTGGCCGAGTCCCTCTGTTTCCTCTGACACATTCGCGACTGTTCTCACATCTGGGCTTTACTCTGTAAATTTTCAAGTATTAATTTTCAAGTATTTTGAGAATCCACAATCTAATCTGATTTTCTTCAGTCGCATATGGACCCCGAGTTGAGTGGTCCTTCCCTCTCCCACTGGCCCCAAAGTCCCACCCCACCCTCAAGTTTCCATGGACATGGGGGCTCTGTCTGGGGGTTCCATCCATCTCCTGGGGCTCCTCGCCTCTCCTCACAAGGTCCCTGCAGGGTCAGGACAGCACGCCCTTGTGTCCCTTGTCCCTGCTTCTTGTCTGTCTGTTTGGGGCAGGGCACAGACCGTTGGGTGGACCAGAAAGTCAAGTGTCCAGGCTGCCCATGGGACCACGAGTCAGATCACAGAGAGAACCCACAGAGTAAGAACAAACTGCAGGAACAGAGTGGCTAAAGGCCCGTGGAAACATGCGCCGTCTTCACTGCCAGGATCTTGGGGGTAATCAGAACTCCCCGAGGACGCGTGGGCCCAGCCAGCACCACCGCTCACCCCCGCACAACGGTGGGCACAGGGCTGGGAAGAGGAGCAGGACCAACCTCCAGGGTGCGGAGCCTCCTGCGACCAGGCCTGCCTCCCTCACCCACCGGTGCTCGCGCTGGGGAAGGAATTCCCTCTAGTGAGAACTGCTCTCGGATCCCAGGCCCCTGGTGGCCAGGCTCACGGCCGGCCCGTCCCTGCCCTCCCAGCACCCGGGCCTCCGTGCCTCAGCCTGAAACCCACGGTCCACTCTGGGGTCTCTGCTGCGCCTCCTGCTGGGGTGCCAAACCCTGCGAGGGAGCCCCCCAACCCCCGCGTGGTCGCAGGCTGCCCTCTGGCGCCCCAGGCTCCTGTGGAGCATCCCTCTGCGTGCCCTCTGCTCCCCGGCCAGCAGATGTTACTCCAGCCTCTCCTGCACACGGGAGGCCCAGAGTCGCCTCCCCACGACCCTCTCCGTGGCCCGCTCACCACATGGCCAGCTGGGAAGCCATGGGGTTGGCGTCAGATCAGAAGAACCTCTGACGCGGGGACCTGTTACAGCAGCTCTCTGGAAAGAAGGCAGCGACCGTCCCATCCCCCTCTTCATCAACAAATGAACCCCCTATCAGACCCCCTCCCACGGTCGGTCACGTCCCAGCGCAGGCTCCGTTTCTCAGACTATGCCCACAAAACAAAGCACTTGTTTATTGGCTTGTGCTGCATTTGGGGGAGAACCCCAAAGGTGCTATGTCTGTGCACTCACTGCTTCTCCCCAACACCTGCGCCCAACGGCTGCTCCCGCCCTCGCCCTCCCCGGAGGCCGGGAGGGAGGACGGCAGGCAAGGGGGAGCCCTCCATGTTCCGGGGGCAGCCCCAGACCGTCAGACTTCCAGGGCGAGGAAGGTGGGGATGCAAAGCAAGGAAGCGGGTGCGGGAGTCGGAGACCAGCCTGCAGACCTGCACCAGCCCTGCGGGACGAAGAATTCATTAATGCCCCGCCACCACCGCACTGTTTTCTTGTAATTATACACACCTCAGACGCTTGCTTTTGAAGACATTAATTGCATGATTAGTTTTATGATTTCTTCTGATTACCAATTAAGTTACCTTCTTTTTGTATTTCATACATACCATTAGGGTTTATAGTGCAGCTTTTTAATTTCTCACCTAGCAGGGGTCCTCACACATCGGAAGGCTACATTATCCACTCAATAAACAGAGAGTTTAATTTTCTGTGTAAAGGGTTGGTGTAGACCCGGGAAGGTGATGTTTCAGATATTACGCTATCAAGAGTGACATTTAATTTTACAGGGGAAAATCTTGTTTTTCACTGTTGTGACGACGTTCTCAGAGCGTGAGTTTAGGGAAGGGCGCTGACCAGACGCAGTGACCCCACATCTGCGGTTGGGTGCAGATGTCACGTCGCCTTCCCTGAAGAAGATGTTGGCACCCACTCTGCCATCATCTCCTCACGCCTGGCCTCTTCCCGGGCAGGAGTGGGAGCCCGCAGGTGTCCCTCTCCCCACGCCATTGGTGCCCACCGCACCTGCGGGCAGAGGGAGGCTCTGCGCCCCACGCACAGCGGGGCCGAGATCCCGTGGGGCCCTGTCCCTGCGTCCCCGCGGGCCGGGGCAGGAAGTAAAATGGCCAGCCTCCCGCCACGGCTCACGGAATGACGTCTGCCCCCGGCTGTACCTTCACACTCCAAACTCCCTTCTCTTCCCCCAGGAAAAATAAGAGCAAATGGGTCTGTAACCAGCAGACGGCCAGGTGGACGAGACGCCTGCTTGCTTCGCACTGAAATGACTCCGTAAACGGGCCAGGCCGGAGACGGTGCAGCGTCGTCGCAGCATCGAGCCCCGGCTCTGTGCACAAAGGGGCCGGTGAATAATGCCGTTTATAGCATCGGGTGTGGGCTGGAGACCTTCACGTTGATTTAAAATGTGCGTGTGTTCCCAGCTCTCTGACAGCCGGGCCGCCCGGAAGGGCCAAGCGCTGGGAGGTCTGAGACACTTCACTGGATGTGGCTGGAGAGAAAGTTCAGCTCTGAGGTTGATCCCTAAAGGACTCGCCGCACAAAGCACTGCCTTGCGGGGAAGGAGGGGGTGGGGGCGGGAAGTGTCTGCCTGGCGCCCAGCGCGTGCCAGGGCACCGCTGAAGGTGCGCCCGTGACAGGCAGGGAGAACAGCCCGGCACCCTCACAGCTGCCAGTTTTTTCATAAACTGTGGGGAAAACGTTTCTTGAGCTTCCTTCATTTGCTCCCGCTTCCGTGTCAAACCCCACTTCCTCTCTCCTGTGAAAACCCACTTTGTTTCTCGTCCACAGGCTGCTGAATAATGTACGAGCAGGGGCGCTCTCAGCCCCGGGGACACAAAGGTCCCCAAGCTAGGGGCCCAGTCCAGGGCCTCCCAGGAGCCCCCACACCCGCGGCCCCCGCGGTCATTATCATTCCTAGTGCAGCCCCCGGGCCACAGATACGTGTGTACTGGTAAAGGCTACAAATTGAGGATAAGTTTAGGAGAGCTTTGTCATTGGGGGGTGGAGCCCTTCACCTGAGTTTCGGCTGAACCCCAAGTACAAAATTGTAAGTTTAGAGAAAAAACAACCAACAAAAAACCAACAACCACTGTCGCGCGGCCGTGGGGTCCATCGGTGTGGGGGGTCGGCCTGCACACGGCGGTTTCCGCTGCTCACGTCCCAGCCGGTTGCCGAGAGAGAAGGAAGAACACATACGGGACCTTGACTCCTGTTCCAGACCCTCCTCCTGTCTCATCTCAGTGGACGTCAAAGTCCCGTCCTGCTTGTCCCGGCTTTTCCGGGCGCTGGCGATGCACAGAGCCGTTCCTGCGGTGCAAGACCAGAAGGAGCCTGTGGCTAGCCGGCTCCCCTGCACTGCTCGGAGCGCACAGGGGCGCTGGTGGCCTGCTCGCTCCGCTGGGCAGCGAGACGGAGCAAAGGGGCCCTGGGGGTCGGCAGTGGCACCCGTTGCGGATGTGGGCGCAGCAACAGCTCCCCGGGGGGAACCAGGCTGGGTCCGGCCGCCCACTGCTCTGCCAACATATGGCCCTGCTGTCACCTTCCCCGAGGGACAGAGGAGGCCGACCTGGAGCCCTCACCCATCAGGAAAGGGACCAATTCTAATTGTGAGGAGTGGTCTGAGCCCACAACCCCGCCTCACGGACTTGCCAGGGGCCACTGCTCTTTTGCTGGTGTGGCTTGCACCTCGTGTCTGCCTGGAACAGTGTTGCTGCTTTGGGTGGAACAGCCCTCATGCTCAGATCTGCCCTCTGACGACCTGAGGGCTGTCCCTCCCTGCTACCAGGCTGGACAGACACACGCCCACTATTGTCTGGACTAAAGTGAGTTCATGGCAAAGACACTGCACCATCTGTGCCCAGAGTCGGCCCAGCGCTGACAAACATGCAGACGCTTGTCCATGCATTCCCACGCACACTCGAATTAAATAATTAGAGAACAATTAGGTGCTGATCCACCTGTCATTGACTTCTCGAGAGGCTGTAGTCAGCAGAGGCAACTTCACGAAGACATTATAGTTTCAGTGACTGCTGCACAGAGGAGAGGGTGTGAGCAGACGTCATGGCGGAGGAGGCACATTTCAGGGAAGAGACGTGGCAAACACGCACAAGTTCTGTGTTAGGCAGGGGAGGGAGTATACGGCGTGCAGGACCAGCCCCCACGTCAGAGCCTGGGGCAGCCGGGGACACAGACACGTCCCTGTGCTGCTGCGGAAGGTTGCTCACGAAGGGGAGCATGCAGCCTGCTCCCCGGCTGTCTGTGCTGGTGGTGGCACGAGCTCTTGGGCCAGCTCAGGTGCAGGGACAGAGACAAGGATGCAGGCTCATCCGGGGCCATGGAGGTGACCGAGGCACCTGGCATGGGCTTTGTGCAGAGGCGAAGGTGACGGACCTCGTCCAACTGGCTCCCTGGCCCTGGGCTCCTGAGGCCCCCAGTGCATCACTCAGCCCCAGCTCTCCCGAGGGGCACCAGTGACCGCTTAGCCATCCATCAGCCTGGTCCATAGTACACATCTGAGAGGAGAGGGAGGGAGGATGAGGACCTGGGGGGGCGGGCAGGGGACTGGCAGGGCGGACAATGAAGGTTGACCACGCAAACGTAGATTTGGAGGCACGACTGGAAAGTCTCTGGAAACAGAACAGTGGTGTCCAACCAGCACAGGTCATCGCACCGGCCACGGGCAGTCGTCTGCATTTCCAGAGTCCGAAGTGCGTGTTTTTGTTAAAACACTTGTTTTGCTTTATTGAATACTTGTGTAGAAAACTTAGAAAGTGCAGAATAATAAAATTTTAAAAAGTAAAACAACTATAATTCTGCCACCCGGATTTACTTGCTACCTGGTATTTCTTATGGAATAATGTCTATGTATAGAAATACATACTGTATTTATAAAACATACATCAAAACGCACACCCCACGGAGAGTTCTGTCTGGCTCTTCACCTAGCACGTTTGGCATGTCCAGGAGTTTAAGGTCCTGTCCGGGGGCGGGGAGCGTCGAGTTCTCTGTACGGTGATCGAGGTCGGTGGTCTCCTGTTACAGATCACTGTTGTGATTTGTTACAAATTTGTTACAACTCACACTGTTACAAATCTTGCAGCCGTTGAAACCCGTGTACCTAGATGTGATCCGTGAGGCTCGTTATGAAAGCGCCGCTTCTAGAAACGCAAGCACCAGCACCGGCCAGAGCGCGCTGGCCCCCTAAGTCTCTGGGTTCTGAGGGTCCAGTTGCCTGCACGTCTTTCCCGACCACGGGTGCCCCTGGCCGCACCATGCACGCCCGCGAGCACACCCTCAGCAGCACGGGGGGCCAGAGCTTTGCCAAGGTTTCTGCCATCTTCAAGGCAAATCGTGCCATCTTGTCGTTGCTTGAATCTGTGGTTTCGATTTTGCATAAACTTAGACATGTTGGTCGTGCTGGGTCACGTCTCGTCCTGCTCCCGGGGGGCTCTGCTCCTGCGCCTCTGCTGTCCGTCTTCCTCGTGCCGGATGCTTCCCAGCTCGCTCTTACGCCCTTGGAAGCTGCAGAGGGTGAGCTGGGCTGGCCGCGTGTCTGCCGTCTCCTCCTGGGCTTCACCAACCGCTCCCGTGTCTGGAGTGTCCTTGCTCATCCTTGAGCAGAGAAATAGTTCCTTTTCTCATTTTCTGTTTTGAACAGTTCCCCTTACTCTTTTCATTCACCAGCGTCATTTCCGTCGTCACAATCATCTGCAGTGAAGTGAGGGGTCAGCATGGGTCGTTTGTCGAGGGACCCAGCTCCCGCCGGTCCGCCGTGCTACCCTGGCCCATCGCGGATTTCTCCTAGACAAGCTCAAGGTGCAGAGAGCGTGCCCGATTGGTTATGTAGAACCTTTGGATTTTCATGCCCAGGTTTTCTCAGATGTGGAACGTCTTCAAGTGGGCGTTTGCTAGAGTTGCGGCCGGCCGTTGGTTCTCTCCCCGGATGCCCGTCTCTCTTAGGAAACATGTCCCTGCGTCGATGGACACCTCTGCTGCCCCCTTCATTCCTTGTGCTTTCTCTCGTTGCTCTGGAAGCTTCACAAGCTCACGTCGGACCCTGCCGCAGCCTGTTGTCCCTGATGTAAATGTGAACTCCACGCCTGTCGTTTTCATTTCTTTGCCCCTGTTGGCCTGTCCACAGTCTGTGTGTGACTGTTCTGCGCTTACGTCCCCACGGCTGTCACCATGTGATGCCTGTTCTCGCATCGCCCTGTCTTCTGCCCCAGTCCTGTTTGGAAGGCGCTCTCACAGAGGCTCTGAGCGTGGGGCCCCTTCCTGTTCTAGAGCATTCTCTCAGGGGTCCCATGTTGCCAGGTCCTGTCTGTGCTTGGGCTCATTCTCAAAGACTAGTCTCTTCTGACAGAAGGAAGAGGTGTGTCCCCCTGCGGCCTGCTTGCTTGCTGGCTGTGTTCTTTCCCCAGATAGGCTGTGCTCGGGGCCTGGGAGGGGGCCTGGGGGGCAGCTTACTCTTCGTAGCTCCCAGGATAATGCCCGCATTCCCAAGTGGGTTTTAATCCACTTTGCTGAGGTGTCATTTACTCATGATAAAATCCACCAAATGAAGAGTCCCGACAAGTGTGTGCAGGTCAGGATCCAAACCACCACCGTCCCCCAACCCTCCCCTCCCCTTTCTGGCCGTGCAGAGTCTTGGTCTGCGGACAGGCCCCACGTTGTCACTCGTTATGCCCTGTGGTTATGCTCGACACCTGCGAAGCCTCCAGCCCGCTCTGGGCTGTCTGCCGCTCTGAAGCGCTCGGTGTGGGAGACCCTGGGGCCCAGCACAGCTGCATGGCCACAGCCGGGGCACGGGTGGGCTGACCTCTGCCCTCAGCCCTCCACCCAGTGCCTTAGGGGCTGCAGCGCATGCACAGATGCGGGAGGAGCGGGTTGAAAGCTCCTGCCACCTCCCATGGGGCGCTTGGAGCCCGGAGGAGAGTGCGGGTGAGGAGGAGACCTTCCTGGGGAACAGGCCGCCCTCCCCCAGGGCGTGTGGCCCCAGGCTCCGCAGCAGGCTGTCTGTGCACCAGATGGCGGGCAGCCACGAGAGATGCATGGACCCGGCAGGCACACACCTGTATGCACCTGGTGCTCCTTCGGCAGCACTGGGGGACACGGGGGCACCTTATTTACAGAACGCTTGGGTCAGGGACAGGCCCGACTTGTGTTCTGCCTGGCTCCTTCCTCCTGAGGTGGTCTTTGAGGTCGGTGAGGGTCCTGCCAGCCTATGAGCCCCATTCCAGTCTTGTCTGCGGCCAAGTCGGGACCGGCCGAGGAGCAGGTGCAGGCGCGGTGTCGACTGTGTCCCCCAGACGCCTCGCAGACGGTTCGGAAGTACAAGGCGCTCCCCAGACACGATCAGCACGGGGCTGTGCTGCTGGCCTGCCCCTCCCTGCGCTGGTCAGAGGCTCACACAGTTTCCGGGAGGCTACTGACTTGTTGGTCCTAAAATTTCCATGTAAGAAGAAAACCAAAATATCAACTTTTATCTGGAGGAAATCCCAAGAGTATTCGTTTAACATTCGTTAAATATTTGTTAAATATTCGTTAAATGTTGTTAAAGACGGGGGACATGAGAACACTTACGGCTTTGACACTGGACCCAAAATACAGGAGGCCACAGCACTGTTCCCCAGGCTCATGGTCCATTAACGCCTGCGACCCACGGACGGCGTCCCTGCCCTCCTTGGGTACGTGTCTCTTCTCGTCCCTTAGAAGAACTTGGGCACAAAGAAGGCTTTTCTGACTCGTTGTCCGTGATTCCCGCTGGGGCAGGGCTGTTAACTTTTCTCCCTGCCACCATCGGCCTGGGCCCCCGACCCAGCCGGGCCCTCTTACTGCCTTTGCTGCTGGAGGGAAGGGAGTTGCAGAATTGTTCCCTGCTCAGTCTCTCAGGCCAGTGTTGGCACGAGACACAGGCTTCTGAAAACTGGGGCAGATTGCATTTCTCCCCCCCCCCCATTATTCCTTTTTTAACAGTGATTTTTATGGGATCTCAGGACATCTGGGTTTAGGGAAGCTTGGACGCGTTCATCAGTCAGGATAAAACCGCCGTGTGGGTGTATCTGTCCGCTCAGCTGAACCAGTGAACTTTCTTGCCGTCCGCCTGCTCCTCAAATTTGTATTTAAAATAAAAACAAAGTATTCCGTCTCCCATTTACAAAAAGGCAGCCACCCTTAACAGACCCACACGGATTAGCGTTCCTGCATCGGCAGAGCCCACTCGGCAAAGTGGGAAACAGTCGCAGCCCGAGGTAATTTGCAAAATGCAGTCGCCTCTGATCGGTCTGCAGTAATCCTCCTGCTCATGAGACAGAACCGGCGTCACGGCGCCAGGCCTGACGCCAATTACACCGCCAACGCGGGTGCACAGTGGTGCGGCTGCCAAGCCCGGGGCCAGCCGGGCTCCGTGGCGGGCTCGCTCTTCCCTTCCCGCCCCTTGGCGCTGTCTGGGGGCAACCGGAGAAGAACGAACCCCACGGTCGTGGGAGCAGTACCCGTCCGTGGGCGTTAGAGGCCGCAGACACCACGGGCGCACACAGCCCCACCGGCAGTCCTGCCAGGCCCTGGGCCACAGCCATCCCTGACTCATGCCCTTGCAGACAGGATCCGTCCTGTTGACAAGCCCAGCCCCGTGGGGTCTGGACACCCCCCAGCCCCTCTGGAGTCAGAGGGGCTCCGCCAGGCCCAACCTTCCCGTCCTACTGTACGTCCCACTCGATTTCAGCTCCGCAGACACTTCCCTGCGAGCGTGTGGTGGGACGGGCTGCGGTTCCATCGCGGCGGGGTCCGTCACAGGCCCGGGGTTACATGGATGTCTGCTGTCCCCCAGGGGCTGCCGGGTGCTTTCCCTGGTCACTGCTCTCCACAGGGCGGGAGGACCTGGTGGGGAGCCCAGTGCTGGCGGCTTGAGGACAGCGTTGATGGCTTCCGGTTTGACTGGGTGCAGGCTGTCAGAAACAGCCGTGGGCCGTCCCCGGCCCCCTGGTCACGGCTGCCGTTCCTTCTCCGCCCCACCCAGTGCCACCGGGGGAGGACTGAGGAGGGCACCCGAGCTGCCCACCCCTCCCAAGCTGTCTGGCTCTTCCCTGGACATGTCAGCCCCCACCAGCTAGATGCAGGGAAGAGATCCCAGCCAAGCCCAGAGAGAAAAGGCTTCTAACCTCGTAGAAAGCCCAGACGCAGAGTGGTCACAGAGGGGGTGTGCAAATTCCACACTTTGGAACCAGGTGAAGGTCAGTAGAATAAACATCCGTGTTTTTCATCTGGATTCACCAAATGTTCGCTTTCTACTCCACGTTCTCAGGCCCGTCACCGTCTGTCTGTCTGGATGGAATGTTTGCAAATCTGTTCCCGACCTTCTAAAACTCTGCCATGGGCTTACTCACAAGTGTGTCTTCTAGGAGCCAAGACTGTCCACGTCACCACTCCAAGTACAGCACTTGTGCAGTGCGCCGTGTGACCGACGGTTCGGGCCGGGCCCCCACATTCTCTTAATGCTGCGCGTGGCTGGCTTTTCACTTCTGTCCAGGTTCCAGTCAAGCAGCAACGCATTTGGTGTCCCGTCTCCTGCTTCTCTTTGTCCTCAAGTACTCGTCCTATCTTTTCGTTTGGCTTTATTTTCGGCCCCTCATTCTGCAGCGTGCGGCGACACGGGGCCGGCTGTCCTGCAGTGCTGGCGCCCCATCCGGGTTTGTCTGTTCCCCGGGTGATTAGTTCAGAGGAAAGATTTTGGCTGACAGGTGGGGTCTGTCATAGGCTTCCCACTGTGTCATGTCAGGAGGGGGGCAATGTCGTTCTTCCCAGTTTGGACGAGGCTAAGTGTCCGTTGGGGAAGGTTGTGGGCACCGCCTTACTCCTCTACAAAGACAGCTTCTTTCCTTGGTCGTTAATGAATGGTCTGTGGGGCTTTGAGACTGTGAGACTATTCTGTGAGCCTGTTCCCGTTCCCCATGCACCTGCTCCAGCAGCTGGGCAGGGGAGGGTGGGAGGGCTGCCTAGGAGGGAAGTCGGGCGGGGAGCCCCTGGCTCCCACCTGCACAGGCCCCTGAGGTGCGGGTACCGAGAAGCCAGCTTCCATGGCATCCAGGGCACTGAAAACCGGGAGGGCATCACTGCCAGGGAGGGTGCCTGCTGGGGGCATCGGGACGCCGTGTCTCTGGAGAAGCTGGGGGATCGGGGTGCCCAGGAGAACGGCAGGGAGAGGTGGTGGCTCCGTGGCCTGGGGACCCCGTCTGGCCCAGCTCTCTAACCCCCAGATGGGCTCTGAGTCTGCACAAGCCTGGGGTCTGCGCAGAGCCTGTGCCGGGCACACGGAGCTGCAGGGCAGTGTGGGGGACAGCCTTCTTCGTTGTGTCGTAGGACGCTGTGGCCGACCGACTTGGGCAACTTCCTGCGTTGAGTTTCAGCGGGTCCTCCGCACGGTAGCTTCCCACCTTCCGTGTTCCTCTTGCTGGAACCTCTGGAATCAGAGCTCCCCTGGCGCGTCTCTTAACCTGCCCCAGTGACAACACTGAGCCCAGGTCTGCGAGCTCATCCAGTCACGCGTGTGGCCTTTTCCCCAGATCATGACCTGTTTGATGGGGGAAGCCTATGCATGTCATTTCCAAAGACATCCGCTCCCCAGGCAGCTTGGTGAACCCGCAGCCCGGTGGCCGGGAGCCGCGGCCCGGACGGGTGCTGGGGGCAGGGACCGTGTGGCTTGCGTTTGGCTCTAAGTGGCTCCTTGGAGAACACACTTCATTACAGACTCTTTAAAATACATTTCTAGGGAAACAAATTTAGTCGTCCTCGTTAAAAATGTATTACATATTTTAAATTAAACTTGGGCTCATGAGCGTGCCGTGCCTGGTCGCGTCTAATGCCGGCATCGGCACACGCAGCATGACAGGAAGCACTTGGAACACATTTGAAATTAAAATCGTGTTTAGTTTCAAGACGAGGATGTAATCAGTTTCCCTTAGAAAGTAATAAAAACTGGAACGCATCAAGAGACGTCGCTTGAAGACATAGTGACATCATCTTTTTACTAAATTCGTGACTTCAAGCAACATACTCCAGTGATCATTTCTCGTAACGGGCCCCACCGATGAGAACAGGACCTGTCAGTCCACTTCCCTTCCTTCCGAGGCTGCCTTCCAGCCCAAGCGGGGAGGTCGCGGCTATGACCTGGACAGGCCCCTGTAACTTGACACCTGTTTGCAGGAAGTCGGTAGCTGGCCTTTGGTTTACGTCTGCCTGGCTTTACCTTCTCGTAAGCGGATCTTTGATTGAGTTCCTCGTGTCGGCAACAAGCAGGACCTCCGTCAAGGTCTCCGGGAGCTCCTACCACACGCTGGCTCTGTGCCACCCCGGTGCTAACCACACGGACGCCCGCAGTGGCGGGCGGGCCGGGAGCTCGTGGGCCGGCAGGAAGTGCCCACCCGCGCCCCCATCTGCATCCCATCTGAGCAGAGACACCATCTGGGGCAAGGACGCGCTGGAAGCGGAACACTATCCTGGAACGGTTCTAGGAAGCCTCAGTCCACCCGAGGTGACCGTGGGTCAGGAAACTCACGCAGAGCGTATGCCCATGCTCACCAGGCGCCTGGCCATGGGGTACCGCCCTCACCACGGCTGGCCTGAGCCCCCACGAGCCTGAGCTCCTCCGGCCTGGGCTCCACTCCGTCCCCACGTGGCCTGCGTGAGGTGACCCACCTGGCGTGAGGGGTTCCTGTGAGAAGGGCAGGACTGCCAGCTGGAGGGAGGCAGGTACGGATGGGCTGTGAAGTACGTGCTGTGCAGCCCAGTTGCCGGGAGAGACCAGCAGGCCCCTGTGTCCATGGAGCTCTCTCCGCCTGACTGCCGACCGCTTCCCCCCAGCCCCGGCCACGGCCCCGCTTTGCGGCTCCAGAAACCCGCTGAGACCCTGTGGGGGAGGCAGCTGGCCCCAACCTTGGCCTCTGCGTCTCTGCAATGAAGATCCCACGGGGGACGCTCATGGGGGTCCTGGTTTCGAGCTGTGCTCCACCGGCCTCGGTGGCACCCTATGCGCCTGCGGCAGTGCCCCCCTCACCCTCTGGGGACTCTCACCCCAGGACTCCACACTCACTGCCCCACCGGAGGCCTCCCAACGAGGCTGTGACGTCGTGCCCCCTTCTTAGAGGCTGTGCATGTGCCCTGGGGCACCCAGGGGAGGGGTGTGTCTGTGGCCATCACGGATCTTCACCCTAACAGTTCTTGTGCCACAGAAGCAGAGGAGACCTGCGTTCCTTTGGCGAAAACCTCGCTGGAGCTGGCGTCCTCCTGTCCCGTCTGCCCCGAGTCCACGCGCACGCCGCATCTCAGGGCCCGTGCGGGTGCCCACCGCACACACGGGAGCACCCAGAGCCCTGCTCCTTGTGCAAGATGCTGGGAGAGCAGGTGCCAAGTCTTCTTTCAACGCAGAATTTCAGGTCCTACCCCGTATCTGAACGTGGGAAAGATGATCCAAGGACTTGGGGCTTGTGTAATATGCGGAGTGTGAGCAGCGTGCTATGTTTATGCGAGCTTTCATTTCCCAGTGGGTCTTCACCTGCTGCTGTGGGAATGACGTGTGCACGGCCTGCAGGGCCCTGGGGCTCCCACAGACTCGGGAGCAGTGACGAGACGGTGAGGCAGTGGAAGGCACGGGGCTGACAGGCACAGAGCCAGCGTGCTGGGCCCTCCTTGCCTGCTGGAGGGACTACCAGCCCGAGGGCCTCCTCTGGGCACCTCCCGGAGCCTGTCATCCGTGCTCCTGTCCCCACGGTCCCTCCCACGCCTTCACCGTCCTTCCCTTGGGCCTTCTTTGCCTTTCCAGAAAAGTCCATGTGCAATGATCAGGCTTGACTGTGTTTTCGGGTTTGGTTTAAGGAAAATAAAGGACTTGCACCTAGTAAGACCCTGTATAAAGTCCTTGATTATGAGTTTTAAAGAGCTTTTTGTATGTAAAGCCCAGTGAAAACACACTTGGATTTCGGGTAGACCAGGTGCTGTCACTGGAGGAGACACTGCGGCCGGGGCGGTGACTCTCCCAGCGAGGCACCGTGACGACTTTGCCCCACAAGGTCGTGAGACCCCCACTGCAGGCAGGAGGGGGAGGACAGGTCCCTTCGTGGTCATGAACGGGGTTAGGACGTCCAGAGGGCAAGTGGGCAGCTCGGGTAGATTCCAGAACACTCGTCTGCACACATGTGTGGCTGAGGCCCTGTAGCTCCAGACAAAGTCCCACAACAGAACTTCTCAGCTCGTACCAGGAGAGACCCAGTGAGACCCCGGTTCTCAGAGCCCCGACAGTGTGGCCTGGCCAGCCCCACCCAGGACGGGGGCCTCCCAAGGGAGGCCGAGGGGACCAGACCTGCTGTGCAACTGGCCACACCTCTCCAGCAAGGGCGGGTGTGCGCAGGGCCAGTGGGCCGCTCTGTTGTGAGCTGCTTTCTGCAGCGTAGACCCTGCCCCCACATTCAGGCTCAGGCCGTTGGCCCCAGCAGCTGGGCCACAGAGTGTGTATTTCAGCGCGGGCCCCGTGGGGTGCAGCAGGCCCCGGCACCGGGACGGCAAGCGACGGTGTCAGTCCCGTGGCGCTCGAAGCTGTGCGTGCACTGCTGCGTGTCCTGTGGGCCGTCTCACTGCACACTCGCCGCCCACCCCCAGGCCACGCCTGCTCTGCCTTTCAGAGACAGCAGAGCTGTGTGCAGAGAGGGATGGTGGACACCTGGGGCGGGCACGGGGGGTGCACGGCGGCAGCGGGATTCCAGCGCCGGGAGCTCTGGGCCCCGCCCGCAGGAGCTTGGTCCCTCTGCCTGTGCGGAGCTGCTGGGAGCCGTGTCCACGCTCCCCGGTGTGCGGGGTCTTCCCCGGCGCCTTCCGGCCCCTGTAGGGGGTTCTGGAAAAGCTCCCTCCCGTTCCCTGCCCCTCTCGCTGCGTGAGGCGAGGTTCCCCATGGCGCCGAGGGTCCGGGACGCAGCGCTCCCGGGCCTGGAGCTGCACTCGATACAGGGCAGGACGTGTCCAGGCCACGCGCGGGAAGGAGCTTGCAGGCCGACCCCCAGGTGTCCAGTCTCAGCCTCTCCAGGGATCTCTGTGCATTCAGTGGAGCCGCGTTCCACAGTGGGGTAAGCGGAGGCATGGGGACACCTCACCCCCGCCAAAGCAGCTGCCTCTGGGCACTGGCTTCACTGTGCGCGCGCCCAGCTGCTCTGGGGCTGTCCGGCCTCGCCTGTGCGTCCGCATGAGGCTCCTCCCATCACACGTACACACGGGTCTCAAGCCGGCAGTGGACCCCGGAGGAACCTTGCTGGCAGCCGGGGTTGGGGTCTGTCTGCCCACCCATGAGGCATCTTTTTAAGCTTTTTCAGAAAAGAACAAAAATGGCTGTTCAAAGAAGCCGCCCGCCCTGAGAAACCAGTGAGAAATCTGCAATCCCAAACAAGAGTGCTGGGGTGGGGGGAGGGGGGCAGCTGGCGGGGAGGGCAGGGCCCGCAGGCCCCCAGGTCTCAGTTTCCGGAACGCCGGGGGTGGGCCCCTGGGAAAGGAGCCCCGGCCGTCCTCCTCCGGTGACACCCCCGTTGCCCGGCCACCTGTGATCCGGGAGCATGCGCAGGACAGGCTGAGTTCCTGGGGCTGTGGCTCTCCGCAGAGAGGGGCACAAACCCCCGCCGCTGCCCAGATCTGGGCCCGTTCTTGGCACCGTGGGGCACCGGCCCGGCTTTGCCACCAGGCAGCCCCGAGTCCCGGCGTGTGTGGGTCTGAGTCCGCCCCACGCATCCGTGGCGTCCCACTGGGAGTCTGCCGGAAGAGCGCACGAGGGGCTGTGGGAGGACCGTGAGGAGAGGGCGAGCCAGACAACCGTGGGACCCTCGAGCTCTACCGACGGGAGTGATCCTGTCAGCTCTGGAAGGATTTCACGGGTTTACTTGAGAGAGCGAAGGAGCACAAGCAGGGTGGAGGTGCGGGGGTCGGGGGACGCTGACTCCCCAAGACAGCGCCTGGGGTGAGACAGGGCCGTGGAGAGGGGAAGCGGGAAGGGGCAGCCAGCCCGGCTCCTCACCCACGAAGCCCCCTACGAAGCCCGGAGGGGCCACGGCTTGGCCCCCGTCGCAGAGAGCCCCAAGCTGCCCGCCGGCGTCTGCCCCGCAGCAAACTGAGCCCCGGGCGGCGAGGGGCTGGGCTGTCGCCTCGCACTCTGGACAGGGCAGCCCTCCGCTCGCAGGGGCGGTTTGGAAGCGGACTTGGCATTTTGACGTATTCGAGAGGATAATCCGTTTCCTGGCAGACAGATGTGATTCAGTCAGGATTAGTGTGACTGAGTGTGACAGAAAATCCAAAGTAATAGTGGCTTCAACAACTGGAGATTTGTTTTCCTTTCTTGGGGGGAAGGAAGGCGGGAGCCTCGCCTGTGGCTGAGACGCGGGGACGGGCAGGAGCCGGGCGAGACGGGCTGGACTCACTGGCGCCACCCGCAGGCCCGAGTCCGTGGCACGTCCGTCGAGACGGTGGCAGGGACATGCGTGTTCGGGGCTCGTGGACCCGCTGAAGACAAGGGCGAGGCAGGAGGGGCTGCTGCTCCCTAACCCTGGTCCCTGGGGTGCAGCACTCCAGGGCCTGGGTCTGCCCTGTGTCTGCGGCAGGGGTGCGGCCCGCGGTAGAGGTGCGTCTCAGGAGCAGCTATACGGTGCAGGTCTCTGTGTCTGGACCAGCCGTGGAGGTGCCCTCGAGGGTCCAGGTCCCGGTGGGTCTGGTGAGCCGTCCTTGCTTCCCAGCCGGGTCAGCCCATAATTGACAGCACTTGCCTGGGCATCCCTTCCCCCACAAAGAGGGAATTGGGGGTTTTGCCTAAATAAAGACATGAGATCAGAGAGGCAGAAACACCTCTGTGGGGGGAGGGGCAGGTGGACAGCCGGGAGATCGACATCCTGAACCCACACGTGGCACCTCTCTGCACGTGGGACCCCAGTGGCCCCCTTCCCTGCCGGCCACGTCTCGGCCTCTCTCACAAGTACGCGCTCAGCACAGGCCTCCCGCCCGCCCCAGCTTCCTGCACGCGGCCGGCTCCAGGCAGTCTTTCCCGGGGGCGTCCAAGCGCGGCGGGAACAGCGGGTGGGGGCAGAGCACACACGGGTACACGTGGGGGACTTAGAGCAGCACACCTAGTGCCTGTGGACTGGTCACAGGAACTCCACCCCAGCATCTCTGAACCCAGTGGCATTTCCTGTCCCAGATGGACAGACAGAGCCCTGAGGTCACAGCTTCGGAGCTTTTACAGCAAAAATGTGCAAATTTGCCTACGATTTAGACGTTCTAGAAGGAGCTGATCCTGCTCTGGGACGGTGTAAGCCTGTTATATTTGTCAAGCAAACTTTCATTTCAGGAGCTGTACCCCTCAGAGCAGAAAGCGTTCTGACGGACAGCCGTCGCGGTGGCGGTCAGCCCGGGCCGCGGGACGCACTCCCGCTCTCTGGCCTCCCGCTCTGGCTCTGAGGGTCTCCGACTCCCACCTGCTGGCGTTTGCAGGCGGGCAGGGATCGGACATCTGTGTAAACGCGGGCGTTGGTCACTTTCTCCAAGTCTCCGCGGCAAGACGACCTTCACCCGACAGGCGAGCGGTGGTGGGAAATCCTGTGTGCAGACCTCTCCGTGGCCTCGGGGACAGTGGCGAACGACGCCTTCCGAGCCGGGAGCTGAGTGGCCTGACCTGTGCGATGCAAAGATGTTTGCTTTGCTTGAAGAGCCTCGAGTTCTGTGCGCCGTGGGCATGAGGCTCGCTTACGTTTCTGCCTCAGGGGCTCAAGGAAGGCGGACGGACGGTCGCTGGGAGTCGCCCCCATTGTGGGGTCTCAGCGGCTCTGCTCAGGGTGCACGAGGTGGAGAGGGGCTCTCCCTGCTGTGTTCCCCAGCGTCCGGGGCGCTCGGAGGACAGAGAAGCCACACGCTCAGTGGTTCCTCCAGAGTGGGGCCGGCTGGGTCCCGAGCGTTAGCCGCACATCCCTGCCTTTCTTCATCAGTGTCCTACCCCCTCCCTACCACCCCGTTCCCTAGCCCCTCTCCCCTGCGTGCCCTGCCCGCACAGGCTTCCCCTGCACCGGCCTCCCTGTGGAGTGGCTCTGGCCGCCCGTCTGCAGAAAGCGCCCCTGGATGTCAGATCGCCCCCACAGCGGGCAGGGGCTTTCACAGAAGGCCAGGCCCTGGGCACGCGTGGCACCAGCACGACCTCCTCGTGCCCCCACTGGCTCAGAGAAGGTGGGGCACGTGGTGCCCCAGACAAGCCTGTGAGGTGTGTGCTGGGTTCCGACCCCGTCTTCTGACTTCCCAGCCCGGTTTCAGCACCTCTGGCTCAGCCTCCGGCCTCCTGTGGAAGATTGTCCTGTGGAAGGTTGCTTTGATGCTGGCTGAGATTTTCCTTTAAGAAATGAAGGGGTCTGTGCCAGACGCACTCGACTGTCCCCTCCCAGGAGGCCCAGCCACCAGGGCCGCGGTGGAGAAGCCCACCGCCAGCCGAGAAGGCGCCGGCCTGCGCCCGGGAGAGGTCTGCTCCGCTCTTGCTGTGGCCGCTGGCGTCACTGCCGTCCGAAGAGAAAGGAGCGTGAGCCCCTCCTAGGACTTCTGGAACCCTGCAGAGCCCTGGGAAGGTCATTTAGGCCGCCCGGGACCTGGTCCCTGAGGGGCACGGGGGTGGCCTTGTGTTCTGGGGCATTTTCCCTTCACCGTTTTTCTACGCAATTGAACTTTCTCATCTATAAAGGTGGGATCACCAGATTTTGTACACTGAGTGTTACGATCTGATACATTGTTCAGATTTCCCCGGCTGCCGAAGGGCTTTCTATTCACGACTGCCCAGC
The DNA here is from genome assembly GCF_010015895.1 of Lontra canadensis. Classification (NCBI taxonomy): domain Eukaryota; kingdom Metazoa; phylum Chordata; class Mammalia; order Carnivora; family Mustelidae; genus Lontra; species Lontra canadensis. The sequence goes on from NW_022631105.1 coordinate 1,041,102, forward strand.
CGCTGTTACGTGGGCCTGAGCACAGCCTGCGTCCATCCCTCAGAGGGACCGTGCCGTCTCCCCTCCTCGGCCTCGTGCCCTGCCCCCTCCCGGCGCTGAGGCCAGTGTGGCAGACAAGCCCCGAGGTCCCCTTCTCAGCAGCCCGCATGGTCACCGCCTGCTCCGAGATGACTCAAGCTACAGCGGTGCCCGAGGGGCTCGTGCGTCCTGGCTTCAGACGACACATAACCACAGGCACGTGGCTGTGCCTCGTGGACACTGCTGCCCCTTCCCGTCAGGGCCCCTCAGCCACCCACCTGGCCCCTTTTAGGGTTACAGTCCGTTCAGAGGCGGGGGTCCCCCTGGCCCCGCCCACGGGAGGGGGAGAGGGGACGGGAACGTGTGACGTCCGAGCACGATGAGGGGCGGCTAGATTCGGGGGAGGACCGGGTCTCCGCAGCGTTGTTTCCACACGGAAACGTCAACCACAGACGGCGTGACAGTGAAAACCTTGCTTCCCTTTCCACGATCTCCGTCTGTTTCCACAGACCCCTGCTTCCTTCCCGGCGGAGGGCAGACGATTAAATTAAGGCCTCCTTGCCATGAACTACCTGGGCCCGGGTCTCCCCACTGGTTCCCGTGTGGAGACGCTGGAGCAAAGAGTGAAGCGGAGCGGCCCACGGGCCTTCCCCACCCTCCTGCACCAAGTCTCCCAGCCAACGCGTCATTCCCCATTCGCTTGGGCAAGTTCTCTCTCCTCGCAATTAAGGAAAACTCCAAAGAGCGTCAGCCTCGCATGACCACCGTGCGTGGGGCGCGTGGAGGGTGTCCTTCTTCCTCACTGAGGCTCGCAGAGTCTCTGGAACTCAGACTCGGGTCCCGCCCTTGGCGGGGCTGTCCTCGTCAGGTGACATGACCCAGTGGGGAGCGCAGTTCTGCCCTCGCCCAGGAGCCGAGGGGAGGGTCCCATGGGCCTTTCTCCACTCTGAGAGATGCATGGCTTGGGGGCTGAGGCTCAAGCTAACGGAGGCCCCGTCTGTCTGTGGTGGAAAGAGCGGGAAGGCTCGGCGAGGAGGCTGAGAAGTGAGGGAAGGTAATTCACACCGTTGGCCCTAAAACCATGGCATGAGTCTGCGTCCTGTGGGCCTGGGCACCCGGGGTGGCCTGGATGGATGGAGGCATCTGCCCCCGACTCGGGACGCCCCCAGAGTCCTTTCTGGAGCACCTGAGTTCCGTGTGGGTCAGGCCTGGCCAGGTGCTGCTAGCCCGAGGGCTCCCTTGGCCCCTGTGGGTTCTGAGGGACACTGTAGCCTCAGGCCAGTGTTGAAAATACCCCCACGCTTGGGGAGGTAGAAAAGCAGGCCCTGGGGACATGGCCTCTGCCGCTTAGGAAGAGTGGCCAGCTATGTGTTCCTGCTGGGTCACCAGGAGCCCTGTTTTCTGCTTGATCCGGTAATGTCCAGCAAAAGCTGAGCAGAGGCTCAGGACAGGCCACTGTTAGAGGTGCAGAGGACGGGGGGACCTCAGGGGACCTACCAAGAAAGTTAAGGGAGACAGGGGACAGTTGGCAGGAGCTAAGGCTTGGATGCATTAGCTCGGGGTGTGGGTCAACACCAGAGGGGGACGTGGGGTTGAGGGACGATCCCGCTGGTGCACTGGGAGCAGCTCGCTAGGGGGCCAGGATAGCAGACCAAGGGGAGGAGGCCCATTGTCCAGGGGAGCACAGGAGGGGGTCTGAGACCTGGAGTCCTGGGATTTGCTGCTGGACTGTGAGGCCAGGCAGGGAGGGCACGAGAACAGCTTTGCTGATGACTCACCACCTTGGGTCAGGGGTGATTTTCTGGGCTCCTGATGGGCCAGGAATGTGGTCTGTGGTTTGCTGGTGAGCAGAGAACCTGCGAGCACCAATCTGTGCTCACAGGGTCCTGAACGCTGGGGTAGCGGGTCTGACCTTCCTGCTACCGCGGTAGGCCCAGAGCCCTGCCGTCGGTCACGCCAGCTCCGCTTTCTGGGCTCCCTGCCTTCACCAGCCTCCTCCAAACCCTGATGGCTGGACCCCTCTGTGGATAGAGAGCACTGAGGCGTTTGTCCTCCTGGGTGGGGCGTGCCAGCCCGCAGACGGCACAAGCCGGTTAGCCCAACAGCGGAAACCAGGATGTTTGGTGCGTTTCTGAACCGCCGAGAATGCTGGGTGGGGCAGGGACCGAGACTGTCCCCAGGTGGTGTCTGGATCACAGGGTCATAAGGAGGCCTCTGTCCCTGGTGTGTGAACCACCCTCTTCTCCCGTGTCCTCACATGGTCGTCCGGCCACGCCCGTGTGTGCTCTGACCTGTTCTCTGTGTGAGATCACGGTGACCTGCTGACCTCGCTTTACCCTAATCACCTCTGTCAAGGCCCCGTCTCCAAACAAGGTCACACCCTGAGGTGCCAGGACTCAGGGCTTTGACAGAGGAATTTGGGGGACAGAGTTCAGCCCGTAGCTCCCCCAGAAACCTGACTCACTCCCTGGGGTGGGTGTTTCAGCGTGTGTTCACACTGTCCCCTTGGCCCGCAGCCCCTGATGCCACGCGGGGTTCCCTCCACTGCAGCAGCTGGGGCTGCGAGGGCAAGGACCACACGTTTGAAGCCTGCAGTGAGCCCGGGCTCGTGAGCCCCGTTTAAGTCGGTGCAAGTGTAAGTCCCCGCTTCGAAGCAGCGTGACTCGGGGCACATCTATTAACCTTCTGTAACAGAGGGGCTGTATTTTATCAGTGTTTCAGAAAATGAGACTCATGGTCGTGATTTAGCAGGACTGCAGTGACCAGTTAGGGACGAGCGCGGCACCTGAGAGACGTCACTGTCCCCTCAGCTTCTGCCGTCCTCAGTGCTCCCCAAGCCCGTCCCCCCAAGCCTGCCGTTGCACACTTGAGCTTGTCTGGGAAAGGAGGAGAATGGGGAGGCTGGCTTCCCTGGTGCAGGCCCCTGACACAGACGGGCCTCAGTGCCTCCCACCCACCGACAGGGCCCACCGGCCCCGGGCACCTCGGGCGGCGGTCAGCACACCGGTGGCCAGAGAAGCTGGCGACTGGGCACCCAGCAGCCTCAGGCCCACAGGGGCGGTCGGTGCCTTAAATGGGGACTGAATCCGGACTTGACCTCCCACAAGTGGAGAAATGGGGATCGGAAGGGGCACCCAGGCCCCGTGATGGGGTTCTGTGCCACGACCTGCCCTTGGACACTGTCCTGACAGGCTGCTGGCCGGAAGCCAGGACCACCCATCGTTTTCCTCTGTGGTCGAAGCCGTTTCTGAGCCCGTGAAGTGCTCGTTTGCAGCGGCGCTCCGTGAAGTCGGTGGGAATGAGCGTTTCTCACCGAACGCATCCCCACACGATGCCTGGGCGGCCACTGTGCAACCCTGGGGATTCGGGGCCCAGCCCCGGGCTGACCTGCCAAAGAACCACAGAGGATGGAAGCCTCGATTTGACGTGGAAACTTGTGGCAAACTATTTCAACACTAAAGCACCTCAAGATGTATGAAAACAGAGTCCGAGAGCAGGTCACAGCCATCCACACCAATCCTAAAGAAAGAGATGAGGCTTCCGAGACACAGCTACCCACAGGCAGGCCCCCGGGGCGGCTGCCAGGGCAGGGAGGCCGCAGGAGGGACGGGGCTGGGCAGTCTCCGCGGGAAGAGCCCCGTCAGCCAGGGCCCCGCGTCCGTCAGAGGCAGGCGTCCGGCTGCTGGCGCGTCTGCTGGGCGACTTGAGGTCCTCCCACTGGGGCTCGCGGGCACCGGGCACCGGGCACCATGGCTGGACTGGGGCCAAGCAGGCTCCCCGGGCAGGAGACTTTCAGTGTCAAAAGTGGGTATTTTTACATGCACACACACGTGTGTACACTTATACACGTGTGCACACATCTGTACACATGCACATACACACATGCGTGTGCATGGACACACGCCAACAACTTTCCTTGCACGCGTGCACGAGTATGGTTACACACACGTCCGTGCACACACGGAGGCGCAGCCAGTGTGAACGCACACGTGCACAGATGATAGCATCCCATGTTCTGCTTCCCAGCGTGCGTACGGTTTTCTGTTCCTCCTTAGGTGGGGACGTGAGCAGGTCTCTCCCGGGCCCTGGGACGACATCAGGAATGGACGCAAGGCTCATGGGCCTCACGCTCTGCCTGGGCCGGGCCCCAGAGCCTGTCTGTGTGGGGATGCGCTCCGTTACAGCTGAGCCCTCAAAACCCCGGGGAGCCCCGTGTCCTCATAGAATGGCCGATCTGGGCAGAGCACACCAGGTGCACCGGGCCCTCCCACCCTCTTGAACAAAGCCAGGCCCCCCCAGATCCTCTGTGTGCCGTCGCCCGGAGTGGGACAGCCCTGGGTGTCTCACTTGGCTCTGTCTTTCCCCGTTGAGTTCTTCTGCCCTGCTCTGCAAAATGCGGCCCTTTCCCTGCAGTCACACTGTGGAGCTGATCCCGGGCTGTGTCTTGCTGGCGTGCTCACCAAGGCCTGCTCCCGTGCACCCGAAGACTGAGCAAGGTCAGGAGACTGTCCACTGGCACGGGTGACTTGTAGTGCACCGACACGCCAAGGTTCACGTGCCTGCTACGTGTCCTGTGCGTCTGATTCCTCCTCGTTGTGCATTTAAATTCTTCGTGTGTTTTAAAACCTTATTTCTACCTTTCCCATTTTCCTGAATTTTACTCTGGCCTAATTTGTAAGGAAAATGTGCTTTGAACTAAGCTTTTGCGGGGTAAGCTACCTTTCATTCCTGACGAGCTCACATCCGTTTCCTTTTCTTCCAACCTTGAGCTCCTGTTATTTTTTTTTCCTTTTCTTCTTAAAGAAACAACAAGGTCTACAAAAGACCTTCCAGAGGCACATTATGGAAATCACTGTAGGGGAGGGGATTCATCATTTTATCACTAGAGAAAGAAAGATATTTTTTTCTTATTGGAATTTGCACTTTTCTGGTTTTAGTGGAAACCGTATCTGAGAGCATTGGTTTGGCTGTGGGCTGTTTCCTGTGGCTTTTGTGGCTGTTTCCAAGAGCTGGAGCAAGGGGTCTAGGTGGCTAGCCCTTCAAACCCGTTCCTCGCTGGGACACTTTGGCCTGAAGGAGCCTCTCGTCTCTGTGAGAGTCCAGGACAGTGGAAGCCAACGTGACCTCGGGAAGCGTGACTCACAGTAACATCTCTCGGAGGGATTGGCCAGGCCTCACCTTTGGGGAGAATAATGAGTCCTCACCTCTGGGCAGGCGCAGACCTGGGTGTTGGGGGTGAGACTGTGGGCAGGGGTAAGAGAAATGTGACATCAGACCTGTCTGCAAAGCACACCACTGTAAGGAGTCAGAAAGTCTTCACGTTCTGACCGACTGGTGGGCTGTTGGTCTCTACCGTTGCCCTCGGGACCCTGGTGGGGTAAGAGGAGCATGAGGGCAGGTGTGTGTTTGTGTGTGTGCGTGCACGCACGTGCGTGTGTCTGCGTGTGCGTGTGTATGTGCACACAGGCACGTGGGCCCCCGAGCTCTCACCCACTGCAGCATGGCCGCATCAAAGGCTCCTTAGCTAGGAACTCGGGATTCTCTCCAGGAGCCATGTTCCGTTTTGTGAAATTGTTTTGTGAATTGGGATGTTTGGTGTTCTTGGGCACGCTGCCAAGCTGTGAGGTGGACGCGCCGTCCATCCGGGCAGGGTCCGCACGGAGAAGGCTCATGCCTGTGTCCCAGCAGATCCCAGTCTGAGCCGTCTCCCCGTCTCCGTCAGTGCGATCTTACATCAGGACGCCCACGCTTCTCACTCGTGCCCGCGCGTGTACCAGCGATTTCAGCAGTTTCTCTCAAGGGGCTTTAGGAAATGTTGTTTTACTGTCTAAGGAAAACGTGAGTTGGCAAGAAAGAAATTACACCAAAAGGAAAAGTTGACATGTTTTTTTGTCCCGAGAAACCTGACCAGAATCCCAGTTCTTCACACGACACCTCCTGGTTTCAGAACAGAGAGCAAGGCCACAGCAAGTGAAACAACACGGCGCTCGGGGAGCCACAGACGCGCAGACCGATGGACCCAGCAGGGAGCCGCGAAAGAATGCACGCGTGGACGGTCAGCTCCTCTTCTCTAAGGGAGCCGGGAAGGTTCTCTGGGGAAGGGTGGTGTCCTCAGTTAACGGGGGGAAACTGGACCTTGTCTTACACCCTGCATGAAAACCAACCCGAAGTCAGTCAGAATCTAGAAATAAGACCTGAAACTAAAACTCCTAGAAGCAAACATGGGGAAGAGCTTCGCGACACGCGTCTGGTGAGGGTTGCTGGGACGTGACACCCGACAGCCCGAGCTACACGACACAGTGGGCGAGCACGGCCTGCGGGGCAAGAGAAGGTCCTTGCAAACCACGCATCTGGTAAGGGATTAATGTCCAAAATACATATTGTCCAAAATACAACTCGGAAGAAAAAAGAAGAGGGAGAGAGGAACCTGATTGAAAATTGTCCGAGGACTTGGATGGATGCCGTCTTCAGAGACATACCCCAGTGGCCAGCGGGTAGCTGGCAAGATGCTCATCATCGCTGGTTATCTGGAAACGCAAATCAAACCTCACGCCTGTCTGGGCGGCTAGTCCCGAACAGACGAGAGAAGACAGGGGCAGGTGAGGACAGGGAGAAAGGGAATCCTGGGGGCTGTTGAAGGGGGCGCACACCGACACGAAACCTGGCCATTTCTCAGACAAGAGATAGAACCACTAGAATGGAATCCCAGCCTCGGGTGTGTACCCGGAGAACTGAAGTCAGCATCTTGAAGAGCCGTCTGCTGTCCACGTGCACTGCGGCACGGCTCACGGAGCCGCTGGAGACGACCTCGTTGTCCAGCTGCGGATGAATGGAGAACGAGGATGTGGTCTGTACACATGGCGGAACACCGGCCCCGAGGAGGGATAACATCCCACCACGTGACAGCAAGGGCGAAGCTCGGGGCCCCGGATGCCGCGTGCTAACCCTCACGCAAGAGGGATCCGGAGTCATCGGGCTCACAGAAGCAGAGGGGATGGGGGTGGCCAGGGCCCACAGGGGATGGCTGGGGAGTCCTGATCCGTGGGCCCAAGACGAGTGAGCTCTAGACACCTGCCATACCACACTGAGCTAGAGGAACCGGCACGTACACGTGCCGCGAGAGGCTAGGGCTCCTGGGTCGCACCTTTCGCTGCACGGAAGAGCCCGGGGGCACAGAAGCGGTAAGAGGAGACCACGCCGCGGCTCTGTGATGGGGGCACAAGCCCTGGGGGCCGCAAGGGGTCGTGCCCCTGCCGGCACTGGGCGCGGCCGAGCAAAGCCGCTATGCTTCTTGCCGCCAAAGTCAGAAGAGAGTAAACCTGCATCATTTTTAGCCACAAGAAAATCACGCAAGTTCTGATAAGGCCACACTGTTCTGGAGGGACGGCCTGAAGCCTGAGGACCAAGTGCTCCCCTGTGTTTTCTCCCCCGCTGGGTCAGGGGTCTCCTTTCCACTCCAGATGACGCCGGACCGGCTCGTCCTCAGGCTGGCTCCCAGGGATTGCCTCCAACATCGTTTGTATCCGCCTTCCGAACGCTCCCGAGACTAAATCCTGGTTGGCGTACTTTGAAGACGGCCCAAGATAATGTTTGTTTTCAAGTAGCCTAAAAAACATTTGTTTTTTCCTCCACCCTGTCACCCAGAGCTCCCAGCCCAGTGGGGCACTGGGGTCAGCTCCGGAAGGGCCACAGACTGGTGTTCAGGGACCTCCCACAGACTCTGGGCTCGGGGGAGGGACTCGAGGCCGGAGATGAGCGTCCAGGTGGTCTCAAGAGCCTGAGGGACAGACCGGACCCCAGGCCAGCAGGGGGCCCGTGCGTATCGGCCGTCACAGGCTGTCTTCTGCAGGGGCGAGGAGTCGGAGCTGAGGGCCGGTCACATGGTGCAGGATGAGAGGGCAACGGAGGTTTGGGGATCTCTGGGCGGGACTTCTGCGGCCAGGGCACCGTCCCTGGCACGTGGCGGTGGGCCTGGAGGGAGGTTGTGTGCAGAGACAGGAGCGGGACCTGCAGGGACGCTCCTAGCCAGACGTGTGGGGCGGGAGCCCCTGTCAGAGTCAGAGGAGCCCGTGGCACTGTCTGCCTTGGAGGCCCGAGTCGGCAGACCCAGCCCGGTTCCCCCCATGTGGCGTTCCAGAGGGAAAAGCAGGCGTGTTTGCCACCGGAAACCACCCTCTGAGATGTGGGACGGGGCACACGGCAGGGCCCCCAGGGAGACGGCATGAACCTGCAGGACTGGAGGTCACAGCTCCCTGGACCCCGGCAACTGGGAGGAGAAGGGCGTGGGCGGCGCCCCCAGCCGCGTGCACAGCGTGGCCGGCCGTCTGCTCCGTGGCCGCACGCTCAGTAGAGGACCTGAGACCAGGACGGCGCAGAGGGGAGACGCGTCCCCGTGGACGAGCCAATGCAGCCGGAGCAGAGGCGATGGCGGGAGCGTGGGGGGCGGGTGACAGCCCAGCGCTCGGCCCCCCGAAGGCCTGCTGCTCGCTGTGTCATCTGCAGGGACGTCAAGTCGAGAAGAGCCTGTCATAGTTTATCTCCCGACCCTTTCATATCAGCGAGGAGGACGGAGGTGATTCATAAAGTGAACATGACGTTCTGATTACAGGGTGTGCGCGCCCGTCCGCCCGGCGTCAGCAAGAGAGGAGCGGGTTTCGCGAGGGGCAGGGAGAGGCCGGCGTTCTCCAGCTGAAGTGACGCGCTCGGGGGCAGACACCGCAGAACGTGGCATGGGACGGGGGACAGGCAAGCTGGCATGGCGGCCAGTCGTTCAGTCCCGGGGACGAGGGTCGGGAAGGGCAGCGCCGGCATCTCCCGGGAGTGACAGGCCGTGGGTTTGTCCCCGAGGTGGTTTGCGTTCTGAAGACGGGGAGATCGTTCTTAAAAACAAGGCGGGAGGACAGCGCCGGGGTCATGGGACAGGTGAGCACACGGCTTCCCGGGCGTGGGCGGAGAGGTGGCCCTGAAGGCTGGGGGTCCCCGGAACAGTAGCCTCAGAACGAGACCGGCCGGATGCCAACGATGGTGGAGACGAAGAGGAAGCAAAGAAAGAAGCGGAGACACGCGGTGCAGCCTGTGATGTGGAGGCCGGCGTGCCGCGGGCAGCCCTGGCTGTGCTCCTGGAGCTGGAGGGTTGGCGGGGAGTGGGGGGCGGTTGCTGGATGGAAACCGCCCACCGCCCACTCCCCCAGCCGAGGGTCCAGGCGTGGCTACGGGCAGCTCGCCTGTTCCTGGTAGGGCACCCGAGAGCCCGTCATGGGGCACCCCCTTCCCACGCACAGATGGGCCCCTCTGGCAGGCCCTCGGTGGGGACAGGCCGGGAGGCAGACGGGCGTTGGAGGACGTGAGGAAGGGATCCAGCCCCTCGATTCCCCTCGTGAACCAGCTCCGTGCACCGCTCTCCTGACAAGTCTCTGCTCCGTCTTCCAAGGACCCTCCCTGTGACGCGAACCAGGGCCGGGGCTGCGTCCCCGGAGGGCACGGCTCTGGGCCCCACTCCTCCAGGGAGTCAGGAAGTCAGAAGCCCATCCTGCTGCACCTGACCTCGGGCTGAAGCCCACATCAGAACGGAAAGCAGGAAAAGTCTGCGGTCAGAGCCAGAAGAGGAGCAGAGACACCTGCCGTCACAGGCGTGGACGCGACCCTCGCCCAGGGGAATGGCACGACTCCGCGCCAGTCCTCGCCCCAGGAACACGGGTCCCAGAGGCCAGAGCGCAGCGAGCAGGCACGGAGCCTGCGGCGGGCAGGCGGGACACCGCACCTGCGGACAAGCCCGGGGCTCCCGTCCGGCAGGCGCGGGGCCCTCGGCACTGAGATGACCCACTGATGACACACCGGAACTGTTCCCCCAGCCACACCCCGTCGTCTGAAGGCCCCGCACGGGGGTGAGGCCCGCACTGGTCCCACTCGGCTACGTGCCGGCCCCGGGACCAAGGTGCTTCTGCTTCATGACTGCGTCTGCAGGGAGATGTGCTCTGGGGCTGATTTTAGGTTCTGCGCATTTGCTAACTCGGTGTCACGCGTTTAATTTCACACCAGAGATGTCCCTGATCCTGCAGATCACCCAGAAACCGGAGGATGGGACATCCTTTGTGGGCTTTTTCTTGTTTTGTTGTTATGAATCCGCGATGGTCCGGCCACGGGCAGTGCTGAAGGTAGGATGTGGCGCTGCTCACAGCCCAAGCCCGCCGGCCGGGCAGCCGCCCCGCACGGGCCCCTCGCAGGTTGCGTCCTGTCGCGGACCTGAGTTACTTATCGGGACCGTGGTCATGCCCCGATCGCTTCCTGCTCTGCGGGACCCCTTCAGTCTCGTTGCCTCCCTGCTGCACACGGGGTTCGCTGGTTTTGGGGTGTGGCCCGCGATCAGCCCTTCTGCAGGCTGCTCGTGCCATCAAGCAGGGGCCTTCATCCTTCCCGTGTCCCCTCCTCTCACCCCTGCCCCTTGGGCGACCACCTGCGTATCTTCTAGAGTTCAGAGTCTGGTTTTGCCTCTTTTGTTTCCCCTTTTTATTCATTCGTTTTGTCTTAAAGTCCACGTATGAGGGAGAGCACGTGGCGTCTGGTTTTCTCTGGCTTATTTCATTTACACATTACTCTCTAGATCCATCCAGGCTGCCAATGGCAAGATCTCGCTCTCGATGGCTGCGTAGTATTCCATTATATGCGCACGCGCGCGCGTGGGTGTGGGTCCCACATCTTCTTTCTCCACTCATCTGTTGATGGACGCTGGAGCTGCTTCCGTGCCGTGGCTACTGCTGATAACGCTGCTTTAGACGTAGGAGAGCATGTATTTTTTTTGAATTAGTATTTTCATTTCTTTGGGTAAATACCCAGTAGTGCGATTGCAGGGTCGTAGGGTAGCTCCATTTTCAACATTTTGGGGAACCTCCATGCTGTTGTCCAGAGTGGCCGCACCAGCTTGCGTTCCCACCAACGGTGTAGGAGGTTCCCCTTTCTCCACATCCTCACCAGCACCTGTCGTTTCCTGTGTTGGTTTTAGCCATTCTGACCGGTGTGAGGTGGGATCTCATTGAGGTTTTGATTTGTATTTCCCTGATGCCGAGTATGTCGAGCTCCTTTCCACGTGTCGTTTACCCTCTGGGCGTCTTCTCTGGAGAAATGTGTGTTCACATGTATAGCTTTTGAGAGCAAGAGTATCTCTGACTCTTCTGTGCCTTCCCAGGGCCAAGGGCGGTGACTTCCCCTCTGGGTGTGTGATGAACCACACAGCTGACTCCCCGTGGGACCCCGTGCTCCCTGGTGGGGGAGCAGGGCCCTGTGTCACGGGCATACGTGCGTCCCGGCTGTCATTCTCTGAGTGATGTTTCCGTGGGTGCAGTGTGCGAGCCATCAGCGAAGACGGGAGCAGCGTGCTCAGAGAGCACGTTGATAGCAAAGTCCGTGGGGAGGAGGAGAGCCATCGCACTTGCATACAGAAGATAGCCTAGTGACCCGGGCTCCATCCTGAATCTGACAGGGATGTTGATGTCATTTAGATGGAAAATTGACGGTATTTGCCAGTCCCCTTGGGTTTTGCCGAAAGCTTTATTCCCAGGCCTGGAATGTCTGCATTTATCTGCTTTTTCACTGGGTTGTGCACTTTTCTGCCACTGGGCCAGGTAGGGGCACATGGTGGTGTGGCTCCTCCTGGGTCTGTCCCCCCCACCCTGGCAGTTTGCCCTCGGCCCTGTCCCCAGGTTGACTACCCATGGCAGCCCCTCCAGGGTGCAGCTGCTCTGCTCCCTTCAAAGCCATCATGCTTCCAGGGACTCCTCTACGTAACACCGGAGGTTTCCAGAAGGCAAAGAGGCAAGAGGCCTTCACCAAGAGGCTGGCTTCCACCCGCAGCCCTGACTCTTGGCATTATGAAATCATCAGGGACCCCACTGAGAGCCACAGGCCCTTTGCCCTTTGCCCTGGGCAGGTGAGTCACCCAGAGCCTCACCCGAGTCAGGTCTCGCCGAGATCACAGCAACAACTCCAGGGACCTCTTATCTGTGACTGGGAAGCGGTGATAGCTCTAGCTCCTTGACCTGGTCACCACCTGAGGCAGGACAGGCCTATCTGAGCCTTTCTCCCCAGCAGATCACCAGATCCCCCCATGTGGAAGCCTCACTGATTCCCAAGGGATCAGGGAGCCTGACACTGGCTGTCTGCCCATGTGCATGCTGGTCAGAAGGAGGGGGCAAGTCAAGACTGGGGACCAGCTCCTGGCCGTGGCAGGAGGCCCTGGAGGAGATCCGGGACCAGGAGGACAGGGACGGCTGCTTCCACCTAAGGAAAAACTCTGATCGGTCTCCAGCAACTTGTGCCTCCAGAAGCAGAGCCCTGGGGCTTTGGGCAGCAGACACTGAGTTCAGAATCGAATGGTTCTGAGCCTTAATTTGGGAGAAGAGAGGCCGTAGAGCCCTAGCATAGACGAAGGCTATAGTCTCTTACAGGAAAATGCACGAGCAGGATTCGGTATGCAATATCAGACGTTGCAGAAACCTCCTCCCTACATCGTTTGGGTGTCTGTGACAGCCTCCCACTCCCTGGATGAGGTCCGTCTGTCCCAGAGTGTGACGTGGATTCAGTTTTGTCCCTGATTCCTACTCACCACACAGTGAGACGGCCACTCTGGTTTACCCACTGGCTTCCAGGTGGTGGAGACACAGAGGCAGGCTCGGGGCCCCCGAGCAGAGCCCTGCACCATGTGGCACAGGCAGCCAGCCTCCGGGCAGCAGCTGGGGTGGATGTGAGCAGAGGCAGACTGGCCAGGCGTCCTGGTGTAGAGCCTGTGGGGAAGGAAACACCACAGGGCAGCCGAGCTGACACCTCTTCCAACCACGCGGGAGGCCAGCAGTGAGAAGGGAAGAACACTGGGCAGTCCCGTGGGTCCTCGGGCGCTCCATCGACGGCACTGGTCCTGGGATCCAGACGGGAGCCCTTTCCCTTTTCCTCTTTCTCTGCAGCCTGGAGTGCCCTCATGTGCCCCTCTCACCTAGCAGACAGCCCTTGAAATCTCTGTGTCGGGCATTGTAGGGGAGGGGCACATGTAAGTCCCACTCTGGCTCATCAGTCTTGGGAGACTGGGAAGGTGGCGGGACAGGAAGGTCGGCCTCCCTGCCCCGGGCACCAGCCTAGATGAGGCTTGTGTGGGCATTGGCTCCTCCCTACAAGGTGTGAGGGACACAGGTTCCCATGGATGGGCGAGTTAGGTGCTGCGTCCATGGGCCAGGGCTGGAGAGGCCACAGCCTCCTTCCCATCTCACCTCCTTGCCCAGCCTAGGAGCTCCTGTGGAAGGACCCCAGTGGCATTTCCCCTGAAAGACCTGCAGTGGAAATCCAGATCCTATAAGGGAGGTATTGCTTTGTCGTTCCTAGTATCTTAAAAATCACGTGAAACCAGGTTCCCTGAATAAATGTGAGTCACCTTCCGTGACTGGCCAGAGGAACTCGTTCACGGGAGCCTGGAGCGGGGCCAAGGGCAGCGACAGGAGCTCCGAGAGAGGTGAAGAGTTCAGAGCAGCAGCTATCCCTGGGCTGTGGTGAGACCCACCTGGAGAGGGTAGGGACGGGCCAGCCTGGCCCCGGAGGTGGCAGCCTCACTGCTCTGGCCCGGGTGCTAGGCTGGCTGCGTGAGCCCAGACGCAGGCCTCAGGCCCCACAGCTTGGTCCGGACAGACATGCCAGCGTGGACAGACACACTGGTATGGACAGACATGCCGGCGTGGACAGACACGTTAGCCGGGACCTCTTCTGCAGGAAGATGCAGTGGTGGAGGAGAGGGGAGTGTTTGTGACAGTATTTCAGGGAGGTTTCCCCCGGAAAAGGTCACAGAGAAAGAAAGGTAACGTGACCCTTGCTGGGGAGGCAGACGCAGGTGTCACAACCGAGTCCCTGCATTTCCAGGTGGAGTGTCTGCAGGCTTCTCGGGCTGCTTCAGAGTAGATGACACGGTGAAGAACAGAAAACACATCGAGCATCGGTTTTTCCCTTTTATGCTTTTACTGTGTGTTCCTATAAGTCACAAAGACTTGAGGCCTGACCTGCACAGAGAAGAGAGACAGCTGGGTCCCTGGCCCTGGCCCGCGATGGCTGCCTTTTGTGCAGAGAGGGAGATCCTGGTTTCACACGTCACTGAAGAAGTGACTCCTCAGAGAACGGGACAGGGCCCAGCGGAGAGACCCCACGGCCACATGGCTGTACTTTGTCCGCAGGGCCACCCAGGAGGCTGGTGCTGGTCAGGGCGGCCTGGACCCCATGTAGGAGCAGTTGGGGCGGGAGTGGGCAGAGGAGGAGGGGACTCACGGGCAGGGAGGGCTGAGCTCCTGTGATTAGGAACGTTCTAGACCCCACCAGACTCTCCCCTGTCCCCCAACAGTGCCACAGGCTTGTGGCCCCATGGCCCCGCCTGCGTCCTGTGTGTCAGGAGGGCCCTGAGGCTCCAATGTGGGGGCTCTGCTCCTGACCCCCGCAAAGGGAAGAGGGTCGGAGCCTTCACCAGTGGTGCGATTGTCCTCCAGTGGGTGTTGCCAACCCCATTTTCAGAGGGAAACCGAGGCCCAGAGAGATTAGGGGAGTTGCTGCAGCTGGAGCAGCCCAGAGTGATGGCACAAGGGCTCGAGCCAACATGGTCCACCTCCCGCATCTGGCCCCCACCTGGCCTGTGGTCCTCGGGGGGTCTGGGGGACTGAGTTGTCCGCAGAACACTGGCCTCCAGAGCTCAGTGCAGGGCACAAATGAGAAGTTACCGTGCCTCATTTGTACGTCTGGCCCAAGCACATGGCTCTGGAACAAATGACAGGTCGTTCCCCAATACAGGGAGGCCACTACCCACAGGGCTGATGCTTTCTCAGAAGCTGCGCCACTGGCAGGTTTAGGCTCCGTGTGCACACATGTGTCACCAAAGGGGAGCAGGCGCCATTGCCTTGGTGTGGGAAGAAGAGCGCTGTCCCACACGGGCCAGCACCAGGACACAGACCCACAGTGGTGGTGTCTCTGTGGGGCTCAGGGCTGCACTGAGGATCCTGAAGAGCCCACAGAAGCCATCCTTCTGCCTCCAAAAGAGACTGGGGTCTGTTGCCCGATCTGCTGGGAGGGGTGCTCCCAAGAGAGTGTGGCTGGGCTGACTTTCAGACCCTATTCGGCCCCAAATGTCTGTGACTCTGTGATTCCCACACATTTGAACGATCTCAAGAGTGAATCCCACCTCCAGAAACACAGGTGTTTGCTGTGTTGCCTGCTGAGCCCCCCCAAAATAACGGCACCATGACATGAAGTCAGTGTCCACAATCTCACCTAAAGTACCGACTGAACTTTCTAGAAAACCTGGAAGTTGTTATTCACTGGCGACATTCACTTCCAGTGAAAACAGTGTGTTTGCTGTTTCCAAACCCCAAAGACTCACAGCTAGTTGCTGACCCAGCGCCCCGCCCCGCAGAGAGCCGGCCACACACAGCACCGCACCCCAGCCAGCACACCACAGAAAGGGTCCACTGACTTGGGGGGAAACCCTACAAGATATATAGAATATTTATGTCATCACTGTTGATTAATCCTAAACTGAGGTTCCTAGCCTCAGCTTTGGGAAAGAGATGGGTTTTGAAAGTGCATCCATGGCTGTGTGAGTGCAGCCGAGAAACTGACCTGCCCCGTGGGAGCTTGGGGTTAGAATTGAGTATTCATTGATTTCTTGTGTAAATCACCAGCCTTGCTTGAAAATGGAAAGTCCGTGCATAAGAACTGCCAAGCATGTACTGTCTCTGCAAAGCACTAGTTCCTCCGTCCCCAGGACCCTGTGGCTCTCCTTGGTGGGAAGTTGTACCCTCTGTACTGGTGGAGAGCACCCTGCCATGGGGGCCATGGGGCCACGGGGGACACCGCACCCCCACACTGTGGGACAGAGAGGTCTCACTGCAGTGTGGCTGCCAGGACAGCATGCTTATCCACCCATTGAAACACCACTTGGCAGGAACTTAGGGTCCCCAAGGTCCTGCCTGAGCTAGTAGTGAGGGTGGGGCTGGACCCCCAGAGAGGGTGGTCTGCTCCTGGTCCAGAGGCAGCAGCATCCTGGCCCCTCACCCCTGTGCATCACCACCTACATACAGTCCAGAGGAAGGGGGACATCACTGATCCCTGGGTAGGTAAAGGTCACGGGGGGCCACACCCTAGATCTGGTCCCATGCAGGGTACCTCTGAGTCCCTTCCTCAGCTGGTGGCCCTGGGGGGTCTCAGTGCCATGCTCCAGGCCCTCCAGAAAACAGGTGAGGTGTCTTCTCCAAGAGCCACTCATTGCAGGGCTGGGGGGAGGGAGGAAGAGGTCTCAAGGCCAGAGGGAGGGACCTCTGGTGGAGGGACCCTTGGATGCCAGGCCTCCTTTAAAAAAGCAGATCCCAGAGAAGGATGCCCAGCCATAGAAAATGCCTGGAATAGTCATTGTGTCTTCTGCGTGACAAAAGCAAGAATTGTTCAAGTTCTGAGCAAGGTTATACCTAAAACTCTTTCTGTTACCAAATTAATATAAAGGCTAAGGGGAAGCTCTTGGTTAAAAGGACAATTCTATCAAAATAAATAAAGCCTGAGTGGCTGACTTTGTTTTGCCCATGTGAGCTGGGGGTAGGTGTTCGGAGAGTAGTCCTGAGCTGTGGGAACCCTGGGTCCCCACGGAGACTGGCTTCAGTGGGCAAAGCCAAGCGTGCCTCATAGAGCAGCACGAGGCAAGCTCACGCACTTGGTGCCACGGCCAGGCACTGTCCCCCAACAGATGTCCTCCCTGTCCCTCAGGACCCACATCCACACCACTCCTTGGGGGTCAATATCTCCCTTCCCCAGACTAGGCAAGCAAGTGTGCTTTTCGCTCAAAAACTCTAGAAAAGCAGAAACAGGAAGAGAAGACAGCATAGCACTCAGCACGGCCACACTCGGACAAGTCTCAGTGCTGAGGGTCCCCCCTACTGACGCCGCCCCAGCCCCACACCCGCCCTGGGAGTCTGGGCTCCCCACACCAATTCCAAGAGTAAAAGGCTCACACACGCGTGGTATTGGAATGTTATTTCTTGTTGGATGTAGTTTTGGTTTCAAACGGAAATTGGCAGTGGGCTGTTCCATGATTTGCTTCAGACAGTTCATAAGAAGCAATAGAATAGGGGCGTCTCCTCTGACCAGAACCTTGGACAGCTCTCCCTGAATGGGGGGTGTCTGTCCCTCCGATCAGAACCTTGGACAGCTCTCCCTGAATAGGCGCTGCGTCTCTGATCAGAACCTTGGACAGCTCTCCCTGCCGTCGACACCAGACCTTTGTGTGTTCCGGCGGGGTGGGGGGTGGGGGGGCTCGCCGGCTGATCTGTCTGCGGTTGCAGGCTGGCTGCCGCTGTCCCTCTGCAGGTGTGTGCGCTTCTACCGTAATCTTCGTGAATTAGATGAAAAGGAGTGGAGCTTTTGCTCAGACTGTGCATTCTTATTGCCAGATCACCCTCCACCAGTACTGATTTATACACGTGACAGTGGTATGTGAAAAAAAGAGGTCATTGGGCTCTTGCCAAGGTGACAGGCAAAATATTGCTTCATTTTTCTTTTTTAATTATTACAAAGTTACACATCTCTTTATATACTCGCTTCTGTCCTCCTGTCTTCTCCTCTGACCTACCTAATCATAGTCTGTGCTCATTTTTCTTTTATTTTCTCCCCACTGATGTGTAGGAGTCATTCGTACATCAGATATTAATGTTTCAAGACTCCCGGATTTTTAAAAAACGGCTCAGGTGTTGTGATAATCTAGTCCCAAGATAAGCAAGTGTTTTGTATTTTCTTCGAATCATTTCATAGCTCACTATTTTTTGCATTTAGATTTTGATATGCTTGTCTTATGTGATCTGTGCTAGGGTTCACATTATTTTCACTTTCCCAGCTTTATTTATCAGGTAGTACACTCTTTACTCATCGGTGCAAAATGCCACCTTTGTCACTAAAGCCCTTTGTGTGTCAGGCCTGTTCCTGGACCGTCTGTTCTACTCCACGGATCCGCGTGTGTATTCTCACGTCCCGATGATGCCAGCTTCATACCTCACCATATATTTTAGTATCTGCAGCGGATTCCTCCTTCTGTTTTCCTCCAATTCCTTGGCCAATCCTAAATGCTCATTCTTCCAGGACCTGGACCCAAATGATCTTCAGAAATAAATTATCAGGTCACACATTCACTCTCTAGGATTCTTGCTAGAAATGTATTTTAGGGGCACCTGAGAGGGCTCAGTTGTCAAGCATTTGCCTTCAGCTCAGGTCGTGATCCTGGGGTCCTGGGATGGAGTCCTGCATCGGGCTCTCTGCCCAGTGGGGAGTCTGCTTCTCCCTCTGCCTGCTGCTCTCCCTGCTGTATTTGCACTCTCGCTCTCTCTCTCTCTCTCTGTCAAATGAATCAATAAAATACATTTTTTAAAAGTTCCTGTATAATGGGCTGGCTTTTCACAACTGGAAGTCTTTTGACCCAAAAGTGTGATTAATTTTCCCATCAACAAGTGACTCGTTCTGTGTTTCGGCAAAGCCTGATGCCACTCTCTGTGGACACAGTCACCTACCCTGGGAAGGGGATTCACTGTAAAGCACTGGCTCCTGTAGCTGTGGGAGCGGCAAGTCTGAGTCTGTGGAGCGGGCCCGCAGACTGGACAGCCCCCGAGAGCGCGGACACTGCAGCTTGTGTCCAAAGGCTGCCTAGAGACAGAACGGGACAGGGCCCAGCCTCTTCTTCGGGCCAGTCTGCTCTCCCTCAGGCCTTCACTCGGTCCGATGAGGCTAACCCACAGTGTGGAGGGCAGCCTGCTCTACCCTAGGTTCACTGATCTCAGGGTTAAGCTCATCTCAAAAACACATTCGTGGCAACATCTCAGCTGGGGCTTACCAGGTGTCTGGGGATTAGCCGTGTCTGCACATAAAATGCGCAGTCTTTCAGCCTCAGTCACCTTCCTTGCTGGGGACACAGTGCTGCTGCCCAGGAATGATGCTGCGGCATCAGCGAGCTCTTGAGCAGAAGGGTGTCAGTCCCGGTGGCCTTACCGCCAGGGGTGTCTGGCTCCCAGCCGCAGCGAGATGGGCCCGGGAGCCTGCCTGCTCAACAGACACCATCCTGCCCCCAGGCTCTCGGGCCCCTCCTGGGGAAGGGCTGCCACACCTGTCCCGTCTCTAACAATCCAGCCAGAAGAACAGGCCACTGGGCACAGATGGATGGAACTCCTGGCCTTGCACCGACCTAGCACCAGGGGTTAGACAGCATGTACCCCTGGGGTTCGTGCAGCACCAGAGCGTGGGGCTACAGTGTTCCCTGAAGAAAGCCATTTGCAAGATTCAGGCCCACCGTAGTTTCTCTCCAGGATGTGGTGGAGAAGCTGGGGTTGGCCTTCCTTACTCCCTGCAGTTTCCAGCTGCACAGTGGGAGGATGGCCCCGGGGTGGGCGGCAGCACACACTTACACACGGTGCAGACCTCCATCACCTGCACCCAGGGCTCCAAATGGCACAGGCTCTGACTGCTGCTGCACCCCCCCCTCCAGAGCTCACAGCTTGCTGTAGAGACAGGATCTGGTGTAGCATGGTCTAAACAGGGGGCCTGGAGGAGGGGTGGTCAGGGCAGGCCTTTGAGGGAGCTGTGCCTGAGCTGGCAGGTGGACACAGGACGGCAGAGGCAGGGGGCCGGGAGCCTCCTTGGGCTGGAGGTGGAGCAGGGAGCATGAGGAGAGGAGGGGCCGTCCAAGTCCACTCAGGAATTTGGACCTTTTGCTTAAGCTCCTAAAAATGTCAGAAGGTGGAAGGTAGACATGGTATAGTCATACGTGTGCTCCGGAAATCTCCTCCCAGTGGCCGTGGGAAGATGGAAGGTGGCAGTTAGGTCATTGTGACTGGTGTGCAACATCGAGCAAGGGTGCCGGCGGACAGAGGAGGGCCCGCTGCACTTGTGCCCCATGTGGGGCCTGATGGTGGAGGGTGTGCACGGTCCTTCCCGTCCAGCGTGAGGTGGGATGGTGCATCTCGTGGCTGTCCACTGGGACAGCCAGGGTCACTGAGCCTCAGTCCATGAAGCCAGACTATACCCACCGTCAGTACGGGCAGCTAACCTCCTCGAACCTTGGTTCCTGACTTATCTTATTGGCTTCCATGTTTTGAGTTCAATATTTAGTTCCAAACTGCGTCCTGCCATCCATACCCTCGCAGTCTGGAGGACAGGAAGGGCCTGAAATACAGAAAGGCCCTGGTCCAGCCTCCTTGGGCCAAGGTCAGCATCCCAGGCACAGGGACATATAAGTTGTGTCTCCTTATCCTCCCAGCTCCTTCTGGTGACCCCTCTACCCCCACCAGCGGAGCCGAGGGTCCTGGCGGCCATGGGCCTGCTCCTGGGAAACCCGTCCTCCACAGCTCAGCTCCCAGAGATGTCTGGAGGACCTGGCCAGGCCAGTTCCGTTCCACTATTTTTAAATAACTGACAGGAGGTCAGTCCTGGGACCTCCTGGCTTCATGGTGTCACTGAGGAGGATGACGGAGGACGGTGAACTTGCTCCCCGTCAGATGCAGTCATTACCTAGAAGTCGCTGATCTCCTAGTTTCTGCTAAGCCGCCAGGTTCCCCCCAGTACCCGGATCCAGTTTTCACAAGCCACGCATGGGAGAAGGGCCCCATCATGTGTGTGTGTGTGCGCGCGTGCGCACGCACACGTGGGGATGTTGGGGGGGGGTGTTCATGAGTGTGTGTGCGTGTGCACCGGTGTACCTGTGTGTGTGCAGGTACAGCATGTGTACCTCTGTGTGTGCACGGGCGTGTGTACCTGTGTGTGCATGTACGCCAGCGTGTATCCAAGTGTGCATCTGCATGGGAGTGTGTATCCACTGAGCAGCCCTCTGAGGGGGACTCTGCAGCGGGCACCCTCTCCATGAGCAGTTACTTGGGGACCCGCGGCAAGCACCCCCAAGCCGTTCGGATGCTGGCGAGTGAGCGTCACTGCACGGTGCCCCCAGAGCTGGAGGCATGGGTCCAGGCCAGGTGCTGAAAGGGTTACCATAGCTTTCTTCCTGAGAGAGGCTTGGATTTGAGACCAAGACAGAGAAGAGGGGTCCGGGTGCCGTCCTCCAGGTCCAGCCTGCTGGGAGCCCAGGGAACTCCACAACTGTGTCCCCAGCCTCCCCTAAGTCACGGACCCTCCAGCGAATGGGGAGCTGCCACCTGCACTTGCTGAGCCCTGGAGGAGTGGTGGGGGGGGTACCCCTGGGGCTGGGAGAGACAGAGCTCCTACCCTAGGCCTGAGCATGAACCCCGACCCTCCTCTCCCCTCCCCTGTGACAACTGCAGCCACAGGAGTGTGAGTAAATTGTTTCCCCGAGAGGAGGCTGGTGTGGGGCCTTGGACCCAGGAGCTGGCGGGGCAGGGGTTCCTCAGTGGGGAAGACGGCCAGGAGAGGAGCCTTGTTTCCAATCGTCTCCTCCTCCAGATCCTGGCTGCCGTCTGCTAGCTTCCTCTGTGGGGTGCCCCCTGGAGCTGCCCACTCTGAGTGCATGCCCGGGGGTCCCTCTCGGCCGCGATGCTGAGGAATAGCCCACCGCTGGCCAAGGAGGCGAGACTAACCAGGAAATCGGTGCAGAGAAGGGCACGTTGGACGTGCCCCCGACTCCATCCCCTTCTGCACCAGATCGTCCAGCGTCCCACCCTGACGCCCTCTGTGACTCCTCTCAAGGCAAGAACCACCGATAGGATGTGCCGACTTCCCTCCCTGGATGCATGCCCTGTCATTCCTGAGCGAGGCCCAGCCCTGGGGGCACCGCCAGCACAGGGGTTTGTAAATAGTTCCAAGGTGGGTTCCCACGCCTGCCGTCCACAGAGGAGGCCGATTCCGAGCATTGGCTCCAGCTCCATGCTATTTCAGGCTCACCACTTGGCTCTTAACCCAGCAAGAAACCCCATGGCGGGCTATCACTGTGGCAGGATGTCCCCATGGTGGGATGTCCTGTGTGTCCCCATGGCAGGATGTCCCCGTGTGTCCCCATGGCAGGATGTCTTCATAGCAGGATGTCCCTGTGGCGGGATGTCCCCATGGCAGGATGTCCCCGTGTGTCCCCATGGCAGGATGTCTCCATAGCAGGATGTCCCCGTGGCGGGATGTCCCCGTGTCCCCGTGGCAGGCTGTTCCTGTGGTGGGCTGTCCCCCTGTGTCCCCATGGCAGGATGTCCCCATGGCAGGCTCCGCGTGCATGGTCAGTAGAGAAGCCCATGGGCCGCCTGGGCCGGCCCCGGTTGAGTGGATCCCGGTAAACAGAGATGGTGTGGGACTCGCGTTTGGTGCTGCTCAGCAGCTCCTGTGTGTGCAGCGTGAGGACAGCGGTCGGGCTTAGGTCCCAGGACCTTGGGGATTTTTGATGCAGTCATTTCTCTTCTAAATGTGCTTCTGCTGCCTGAGTGCGTATTTCCAAATATCTTGAAGTGTGGGGGCCGATTTTGTGATGGAAACAGCGGGCTGTGGCCCTTGCACACGGCCTCTGTCATGGCTCCCAGGAGTCAGGACGTCCCCGTTCCCAGGGGGCTGGGACAGCCCCCAGCTCTGCTCGTGACATGACAAACCGCCCCATGCCTCAACGGTGCGTCCCTGACCAGGGACACATGGCCCGCGTCGGTCCTGGGACTGACCCCAGAGGCACCGTAAGTAATTCTCACTGTTAAACTTCGCCGTCCTCAAACTTTATGCCAAGCTAGACATTTGGCAGCTTTTCAAACGCACATTAATTTCAGTAAGACCGACCTGGGCTGACCCGGGGGAGGAGTCAGCGAGCAGGAGCCAGGAAGTGCGGCAGCTGGCACTCGAGTGTCGGGAGGCGGAAGGCGTTCGCCCTGCGGATGATAACGCGCCCCCCCCCCGGCCTGCTGTGCCCACGAGCGGGGAACGAGGTGTCCGCCGGACACATCCCGAACCCTCCGCAGGCCCACGGGAGACAGAAGAGGTGGAGATGGAGAGTGCAGAGCCGCTGGGGCTCACAGAACCCCTCCCGCTGGCTCCCTGCCCCAAGGGGCCCCTGGACAGAGCCAGCAGAATCCAAATCAAATCATAAGGTCGAGGCCATGATCACGGACTCTGTGAAAACCAGAAGGCGGGGGAGGAAGGAGCAGCCCGTGTTCACAAAGGCTGGGACACAGCAGACGTCCAGCAACACCACTACCACAACAGCAGCAGGACAGACTATGCCGTGGATGGACATGGGCCCTCTGGAAGCAGAGGCCATGCCGCTACAGGAACTCAGTAGATAATGTTTGAATCTGACGTGCTCGGAAAGGCTGCTTGACAAGCGTGTTGTTTGGAAACCCGTGTCCAGGGGAGCAGAGTGGGGCTGCAGGGTGAAGGCCTGAGGCCGTGTGAGACAGGCAGCGCCCCTGCATGGTGCCCACTCCCACCTGCCAGGCAGGGGTGTGTGCCAGGCCTGGAGGCTGTGTCTTGTCACCTCACCAGCCCCGGGTCCTGGACTCACAGCCAAGGGACAGGAGCCAGGCCTGACGAGTGGGTGCCACTAGATGCCTGTCCCCACTCCCCACCCTGGGACAGACCCAGTGGCCTCCCCATGGCCAGCATCTCCGGGACTGGGGTCTCTGAACCTTCCCCCTGCCAGGCTGGCCCTTGGCCGTGCGCCCCCGTGTTCCAGAGTGGCTCCTCGGTCGGCTGGGTTCAGACCGTCCCTCAGTAGCTGTCGCCCAGCTTGTAGGTGTGCGAGGGCTGCTCTGGTCCTGGGGAAGCTTCCGTGCCACCTTCTGCCAGCCGCCAGCTGTGCGCAAGGGGCTGGGATGCGCCGGGGAGCCCAGGGACGGTGAGTGAGGCACGGGGGACAGCGGGTGGCAGCTCGCAGGTGTGAATGGGCAGCCAGCAGGTCGGGAGCTCCAGGGCGCTTCTGTGGACACAGAACTCTAAGCGAGGCGGCACGCAGAGCAGCTGGTAACTTCACACAACAGACCTCTCATTCCTGCCACTTTTCTGATGTTTGTGCAACACTTGCTGGCGCCGTGTCAAGCTTCTACACACATACGGGTTTATTCCATGCAACGAGAACGTTCTAGAAGAGCTATTACGGCGGCTCGGTTGTAACAGGGAGGCGGAAACGTGAAGAGATCGGGTGGCTGGCCAAGATCGTGCCATCTGTTCCGGCAGATGCGGGCTCGTCTGTCCACGCCAAGCCCTGGCGCTTTTAAGGACAGGCTTGCAGGTGCGCTCGCAGCCGGGGGCACGGGGTGCGGTCAGGGACACAAGCAGGTGCCACGGCACGGGCTCAGCTGTCGACCCCACAGTGTGTCCCCTCGGCTGCCCCACGACCCCCCCACCCCAGCAAGCCTGTCTGTGGGGACAGAGCTCTCCAAGCCACCCCCCGTCACCCCAGGAAGGCTGTCTGTGGGGACAGAGCTCTCCAAGCCCCCCACCACCGACACGTGTGCACACCCGACTAGGACCACCTGGCCTGGAGAGTGCGCTGGACGCTGGAGGGGCCGGCAGGCTCTGGAGCCACACATGAAGGTCATGCTCGCTGGGCACCGTGGGTGCGTACACGCGTGTGGTGACCCTACCCTCTGCCTATGAACACACACGCACACTCACACACACACAGGAGGGCCCTTCAGTGCTATCCTCCTCCCGATCAGCCAAGGTCAAGGCCGTCTCCCATCCCCCAGCCGCCCCCCAGGTCAGATGGCATTTACTCAGTCTGCCCCTTCCAGGCACCCCTTCCAGCCACCCCTCCCCGAGCCCCGCCGTCTGCCGACGTCTCTGCACAAGCGCGGCCGGCTGGTTCGGTGTCAGGAGGTGAGTGTGTTCTCTGACAAAAACGGTTGCCTCTCAATCTGACGGACTCTCAAAACTGTCCCGACCCCGTTACTGGTCGGGCCACTTTGCAACCCGCGCCCACAGCCGGGAGGTGTCGACGTCCGTCGGCCGTGTTCTCTGTGTGCGGCTGAGACAGGCCTGGCAGGCTCGCTCGGACACCCCGAGCCGTCCTCTGCACGGGGCCCACCCAGCCCATGCACTTCGTCCCTGCACTGGGACCCGGCGTGTGGCCCCAGACACTGGGGGCTCTGTGGGTCTGCGTCAGCACACGGAGGCCGCTCCCGCGTGGTCAGGGGCCCCCGTTCGGTAAGCGCACCGTCCGTGGGGTGAGGCAGGGCTTCTCCTGCCGTTCAGAGAGGCCAGAGACGGACAGTGCAATAAGCAGAGCCCTTCTGAGGCCCGACCTGTCCTCTCCCGGG
Organism: Lontra canadensis; assembly: GCF_010015895.1. Lineage (NCBI taxonomy): Eukaryota > Metazoa > Chordata > Mammalia > Carnivora > Mustelidae > Lontra > Lontra canadensis. The sequence continues at coordinate 1,066,349 of NW_022631105.1, forward strand.
CAGGACACGGAGACTCCCTGGAGGCGGGGTCGGCGCCTGGTCCCGTAGCTTTTCTGCTATCGCCTGCCTTTCCCACATCTGTTGAGAGAGCGTGTGAGACCGAGAGCCACTGCGGCCCGAAGCCGCGCAATGCGTGCGGCGCCTTCTGAAACTCGCAGCCCTGTGTCCTGCCCAGGAAGCAGAATTTAGGAATATTCCTTGCGAGAGAGACTACACATACCCTCTCCAGCTTCTCTACGCTCACGTGTCTCCCACTTCGGAGGCTTGGACCGCCGCCCTGTGGGAATACACGTGTCGGCCGCATGTTCACTCCGCGGGGGAGGGAGAGCAGACGCGCCGCAGCCCGGCTCCTCTGGAAGACACGGGTCCCCCTGGCCTGCCTGTTCGCCCATGGATGAAAACGGGCGGTGCCCAGGCCGGGGGCCGCAGACGGGAGCAGGCCCCGTCCGACAGCACCGACAGCACCACGAGGGGCGCACCTAGGAGCGCTTCCCCAATCCGGACGTGGGAAGAGAGGCAGAGGTGCGGGCCGTGGGCACGCGTGGACAGGGGTGCACTGTGGTCCCTCCCGGCGTGTTGTCCGCGGTAGTGCGTGCTGGGATCTTACGTGTGAACGTGGTTTTCCTCGCGGAACTCGTCACGGGTCGGAGCAGTTAGCTTCGGATCTGCTGGATACAGGACCTTCTGGGGTAGCGGCACTCCCATCTAGGCCAGGCCAGCTCTGAGGAGCAGCCAGCTCTGGCCTGCGGGGGCTGCTCCCCCCGGGCCGTGCGTCAGGAGCCACAGTCAGTGGGTCTGATGGGAGTTTCCCACCATAACGCTCCACAGTGACACAATCACACAGATACGCCAACCCCACCGGGCGGGCGTTGCCTTCTGTCCGCGAAGAATCAGCGTCTTCCCCGCCTCACCAGCCCCTCTGCTCCTGAAGGGAGGGAAACAAAGCCCTGTCTGCATCCCGTGTTTTCCTCTGATTCCTCTGTCTCACCTGGACGCTCGTGTGCTAGGAAGAAGGCCCAAGGGTTGACAGGTGCCGTGAGGTCATTTCCGGGGAGGTCGTCCTCCCAGTTATTTCTCGGGAGCAGACGCAGAGAGGGCCGCGCGCTGGGTCAGGACGCGTGGGCTGTTCTGCTTTGATGACGTGACAGTAAGACCAACGCTTCCCGGTGTGCCACGGAAACCACGACATGGACTTGGAGAGGAGGGACTTGAATTTGGGGGGACGCTGGGCTTGTGGGGTTGGGCTCGATGGGCAGGGTGGTGCCGTCGGGCGCCGCTGGGTGCACCGGCCTCTGGCAGGGAGCGAAGGCAGCACCGGCGAGTGTGGAATGAAGGCAGCCGGAGGAGCCCGGGGACACAGGTGGCGGGCTGGTGTGACGGGCGGGCCTGGCAGTTTCACCCCGAGGTGGCTGCACCCCGCTCAGGGCCTGGAGGAAGGGGGAGTCTTAGCAGGTTGGGTGAACATTTTGTTCCACCTGGCGGGTGGGACGCGCACTCCTCAGTCGTGATGGCAGGTGGGGCCACGGTGGGGTTTGGAGGCCACAGGCCGGCCGTGTCTTTGACGTCCCAGGGCCCCCACGTCACCAGGGGCAGCTTTTCAGAGCACAGGGTGGGCTTTCCGGGGCTTCAGGCTCGGGTGAGACTCAGCACGGTCACCGCTTATTCCGTGCTCGTCCCCATCCCTGTGGGTTTCTGTGGAGCATCCTGACCCGAGACACTGTCACTGTGACCTGTCACGGCCTGCAGGAGTCCACGGCACTATGAGGAGAAGGGCACGGGGGGCTCGGCACACCCAGCAGCCTCGGGCCTTGGGGTACGGGCATGGTGTCTGCGCTCTTGGCTGCTGCACCCCAGGGCCCCCGCTGGGACAGCCTGCCCCTGGTTGTCCCTCTGACTGGACCCCTTGGGGGTCCCTCTGGAGCCATATCTGTCCATGGGCTGCCTCGGCGCCTCGCTGGCGGGGCCTGGGGACGACGGCCCTTCCCGAGAAGTTCATCTTGGGGGTGGACTCGTGCTCCTCGTGCTGCTTTAAGTGCTGGTGGGGGGACCGGTGGGTGTGAGGAAGACAAGGTCTGCCCTGAGGAATGTCCCCAGGGGACCAGGGGACCCACGCACGAGAAGTAAGGTAGCTGGACAGAAACTGAAGGCCCTCCCACCGCCTCTCCACGCGCCCTGTCGAGTGGTCAGAAGTCAGCGGCCGTGGGCACCAGGAGAGGCTCGTGGCCATCCGCCAGTAAGCCGATTCCGCATGGGACAGTGACCCCCTCCACCGAGCACGCACTGGAAAGCTACTTTTAGACACACAGCGATCATTTTAACTAATATGAATTTCAACAGATCCTGCCCCTCACTTAAAACCCAGCATCACCGCTGTTCTCCTGGGGCTTCTGAGGAAAGTTTCCGGAAACGGCATCTGATTCTGTCCCTCAGCCCTGCCCCACCGTGCCCCGGCCCCACGTCCTCCCTGCTGAGTCTGCGGTTTGTCTCTCAGCTTCTGGGACTCCTGGAGTAGAGCTAAGAAGCAAAGCGTGGGTTGTGGGAGAAAGCAAGCTCACGCGACGGTCTGCTGCCGCCTCCTCCCAGGCCTGGTGGGAACAAAGCAGACCCGGCTCAAAGGGGCGGCTTTGCGTGGGTCCCTCTGCCCCAGCGGATGCGCACGTGGGCCAGTGAGTGGGGCAAGGAGCAGGCCCCCCGCAAAACCGGTCCTTGTCCATCTGGGCCGACGAGAAACACGCCTTTGTGAGCACGTGAGACGGGCACGTGTGCTTTGTGTCCGGCCGCCCCCGACGGAAGCCAGGCTTGAAGGCTCACCTGTCCCTTACGAATGTCAGCACGCTCTACTCTCCGTGCGGCGCTGGCACTCACACTCGACACACGTCCTGGCCGGCTGGGTCCACGGTTTCACATTTGAGGCCTGCATCCCGGTCACCAAGAAAAGAAAGGTTTGCTTCTAAGTGGTATCTGCTGGAGGGCCCAAGACCGCAGGGAGGGATGGCCTGGGGACGGCTGACAGGCAGACGGTGCGCTGTCCAAGTCCATTCCCGGCAGGAAGCAGGAGTTGGGGTACCGGCGGGGAGACTGGGTCGCAGCCCTCGTGCTGTGTTTGTAGATGTCGGTCCACAGACGAGCCGCGCTGGTGGCGTGGGCAGAAACATGGAGTCGCTCCTTTCAGCAGGACCGCGACGCCCGCGTACGAGCGGGAGTGTTAGCTCGCCATCTGCGCCAGGCAGCCGGGCTCCCCGGGTCCGCCCGTCCCCGTCACCTGGGACTCGCTGCTCCGCTGCCCTGGAGCTTCCGTTCTGTGGCTTTTCCTTCCCGCGGTGGCTCTTGTCTGAGCTTATTTTACTCTAGTTTGATCTGAATTGAGGCATTTTGTCCTGCGCCGTGAAGATTCGTCTAAAGGTAACTTAATGCCGTAAAAGCCAACTGTATCAATATTATCGAGTAAAACATTCTCCTTGGCCGCGTCGGAGGAGCTGACCTCCCGGTGGACGGTTGACTCCACACGTCTGCTGCGTCTCTACGACGCGCCGCGGAATTAACGAGGTCGAGGGAACAGCGGCCAACGAGCATTCGTCTGTGTTTCGAGATCTGGTGGTCGGCGTGGCACCTGCGTCAGTTATCAAAGACCGTGGCCCACTGGTGAGCGGAGCTGTGTCCACACGGACGACGGGGGACCCTGGGAGAGAGCCCAGCGGGGGTGGGGACGCCATCTGCAACTCTGATGCGGGCTCATGGAACGGGCCTGGTGGGGTCTGCCGGCCTCCCGCGGCGTCGCTGGACTGGCCAGTTTGGGGGCGTGACTCCCGCGTCCGGGGGCGCCCGCCCCACCTGTGGCTTGGACCGCATCTGGCAAGAGAGGAAAACATTGAGGAGAAAATGCTAGAAGACAGAGGAGGGAAAGGGGAAGCAGCGGGAGCAGCCGCAGGAGGGCGGGCATGGGGGCCGTGCCGCCTCCACGGTCAGTGTCGGGAAGGCCCACGCTCCTCGCTGCCCGTGGCTGGCCTGTCGGGCCCCGGATTCCTTCCCTGAGATGAGGAGGGATTGCAAGGCCTCCCTGCTTCATCCCAGATGTGCTTGCGTCTTTGGGCTTTTCCCTGCGTCGTGACAGGGCCTGCCTTGAAATGGGGGATGAGCCTTCCAGCAGGACCCCAACCACATCAGGGGTCCGGGGTCGGGGTGCCCCCTGCGAACGGGGGGGAGGAGCCGTGGAGCAGGAGCTCCGCACAGGTGACGCTGTGTGGCGTTCTCGCTGGAACAGCTCCCCAGAACCCCAGAAGGAGATGCGCAGGTGGCCCCACACCGCTGTCCTCGCCCGTCTGAGGTGCTCCCTGAGCGTGTCGGGGGCCATGGGGCCGCACTCTGCCTCCGCTTCCTTCCCCCCAGCAGGGGGCTGCCCGGCCCGAGCGGGACACACGCTGACGAGCCCTCACACCGAGGTCACGCGGCAGCGGCACCTTCCTTGTGCTCGCTTGTGCTCCCGGAAGCGCTCGGAGCCGGTGCAGGCGCGGGTGTCGTGTGCGCCGAGGGGTCTAGGAGGGAGCCGCCCACGCCGCTTACAAGGCACTCGTGTCTGTCGCGCCTGCTGGTGCTGGGGGTTCTTCGCCGAGCGGATCTAAGTTTCTGAAGGAGAAGCAGTCACTTGCGCTAAAGGCATCTTTTGCTCAGCACATCTGACGGGTGCAGGTGCCAAGAGCCTGGGGCCAGACGAGAGCCCTCCCAGGGGCAGGGGCGCCGGACTGTGGCCTCTGCAACCTGGGGTCTCGGGTAAGTTCCTCCATGGATCCCCCTGGGGAGGGGCGGGGGCAGCTCCTTCCTCAATATTCCCGAGACCCAGACCCGACTCCTCTCTGTCAGTACGCTTTCTCAAGTCTCCCCAGAGGGACTTGTGTTCTCTCTGTCTCTCTCTGTCTGTTTCTCTATCTCTGTCTTTGTCTCTCTCCTTCGGTCTCTGTCTCTCTCTCTCTATCTCTGTCTCCCTCTGTCTCTCTGTCTCTGTCTCCTTTCTGTCTCTGTCTCTCTCTCTCTCTCTATCTCTGTCTCCCTCTGTCTCTCTGTCTCTGTCTCCTTTCTGTCTCTGTCTCTCTCTCTCTGTCTCTGTCTCCTTCTGTCTCTGTCTCTCTTTCTGTGCCTCTGTTTATCTATCTCTGTCTCTCTGTCTCTGTCCATCTCTGTTTCTCTGTCTCTGTCTCTGTCTATCTCTCTGTCTCTCTCTCTTTCTGTCTCTCTACTTCTAAGTGTCTGTCTGTGTCTCTCTGTCTCTATCCCTCTCTCTGTCTTTTTCTCTGTCTCTCTCTGTCTCTATGTCTGTCTCTCTCTGTCTCTGTCTCTCTCTGTCTCTGTCTCTCTCTATATCTCTGTCTCTTTCTCTGTCTCTTTGTCTCTCTGTCTCTGTCTCTATATCTCTTTCTCACTCTCTGTCTCTCTCTCTTTGTCTCTGTCTCTCTACCTCTTTCTCTCTCTTTTTTTTTTCTTAAAGATTTTATTTATTTATTTGACAGACAGAGATCACAAGTCGGCAGAGAGGCAGGCAGAGAGAGAGGAGGAAGCAGGCTCCCTACTGAGCAGACAGCCCGATGCGGGGCTCGATCCCAGGACCCTGGGATCATGACCCGAGCCGAAGGCAGAGGCTTAACCCACTGAGCCCCCCAGGCGCCCCTCTTTCTCTGTCTCTGTCTGTCTCTCTCTCTGTATCTATGTCTCTGTCCCTCTATCTCTCTCTATATATATATCTGTCTCTGTCTCTATCTCTTTTTCTCTGTCTCTGTCTGTCTCTGTCTTTCTCTTTGTCTCTCTTTCTGTCTCCCTGTCTCTGTCTGTCTCTGTATCTCTGTCTCTATCTCTCTCTTTTTCTCTCTCTGTCTTTCTCTCTGTCTCTCTCTGTCTCTCTGTCTCTGCCCTGTCTAATATTAGCACTATAGGGCCTTATGCTGTGTCTTCCCCGCTCAGCTGTGAGCTCTTCGAGGTCCGCATCTTGCTCGTCTGCAAGGCCTCCATCCTGCACATGGACGTGGGACTCAAAGGTGCTGCCATGCGGAGCTGGGATGCCCTGGGAGGGCTGGTCCTGCCGTGGGACTGTGTGTGGTGTTAGTGTGGAGGAGTGAGCAGGGGGAGCTAGAGGCCAGCGTCCCATAAGAAGCATCACAGGTTGTCCCGGAGCTCGGAGCTGATGTCATCACTGTGTTGCTCACGGATGGGACATTTGCGCAGGGACCGTGGGGCTGGGGACTCACCGGCAGGATGGCCCGTTTACATGGCTGGCCAGCGGGGCCACCTCTGGGCTGGGCTTTCTGCTGGGGCAGTGGGAGTGTCCAGGAGCAGGTGTCCAAGGTCCACCCCAGGGCCTCTCGAGGCCCAGAACTTGCTGGCACAGTGCCGGGGTGACCCGGAGGCCGCTCAGGGAGGACAGAGGTCCAGCTCAAGCAGGAACGTCGGGATGAGACGCCTCTGCCTTCCCCCGGCGACGCGTCGCAGCTGGGCCGGGGGGTTCTCCCCAGGCACGTCCGCTCGGCAGGATGGCTCTGGGCCGACGCGCTGGAGGCCAGGAGGACGGGTTCCAGAGAGCCCTCTCTCCCTCTGCCCCACGACCCGAAGCACCCCTGACCCGGGGCTTTGCAACTTTGTAACGAAAGCGTCTCCCAGAGCAGAGTCCCACCTTCGGGTTCACGGTACCAGAAAGAAAATGAGAAGAAATTAGCTTCACGCGTCGGCGGCTCCCCCATTCCTCGGAAGCAGAGCCCAACCAGGGTGGAGCAGCTCGGCGCCCGCAGGAGAGCGAGAGGAAAGCCGCTAAGACTTCAGCACGGAACACGCTTAATTGAAAATCTGGTTTCTGTCCGTGTTGCCGTGAAGAATGCTTAATTAGCATTATCACGAAGCCGTAATGGTTCGTTGTGATGACATTACGCATCCTGGGACGGATATGTGGAAGCCCTGGAAGCCTCCTGCTCCCTCTCCTGCCCGGAAGCCAAGCACGGCTCCTGCGCGTTTCTGGAATTACACTCGCCGGATCAGACGGAGAATCAAGGGTGCCGGGGTTCCGCAGGCAAATCCCATATTGTGTGGGGCTGAAAGACCCTTTCCCTGAAATAACCACGCGCTCCGCCGCGGTTCGCCGCGTGCCTGATGCGGGGAGTGTCCGCGTGGGTCAGGCCGCCGCGCCCCGCCGCCGCGCCCCGCCGCCGCAGGTTCCCGACTCCAGCCCCACGGAGCCTGCCTCTGCCCTTGTCGCCGGGCTCGCTGGGGACACGCACGGTGAGATCGCAGCTGCCTGACGCCGTCGGTCTCACAGAGCCTGTGACTCGCACGGGACGGCTTCTCGCTTTCTCTGGGAGCTCAGACGACACTCTCCGCTCGGTTTCTGCAGCTCGGTGGGACGGGCTTGACGCCCACGCGGCCCCCTGGACTTTTCTTTCATATTTTTATCAATCTTTCCCCCAGACGTGATTTTTTATTTATCCGCTTTTCCCTTTTATTGTTTGTATTCTTGAAAGTGGTGTTTTAGAATGAGGAGAGATATAAAGAAATTTCAGTTCACAGATCAATGGACATGTAGGTCAGCATCCTGACTGCTGGCGTCTGTTGTAGGAGGAGTTGGGGACAGCAGTGTTTTCTGACAAGGACATTTCATGAAGGCCGTGAGAAGAGCCTACCTGGTGTTTGTTCACTCCAGAAACAACTACGGTCCCCTCCACGCCAGGCCCTGGGGACGACCGGCCTGGTCCGGGTGCACCGTCTGCCGGGAAGGACGGTCTTCGGTATGGGACTGAGTGTTCTGGACTGAGGCTGGACGAGAGGACGCTGAGACCCCCATGACAGGAGCTGGTGTGAGGGTGTGGGGCTGCGTTCCAGAAGAGAAGACAGAGGCGATGGTGGAGGGACTCAGAGCTCTGCCCGGGAATCATGGAACATGCTGAGTGCTGGGCCCCGTGTGTCTTTGTAGGTCCAAGTGTGGTCTTTCTGGGCCATGTTGGGAGTTGGGGGTCTTCATCCTACAAACAGCAGTGGGACCAGCACAACCCGGAATGTGCCAACAAGCCGCCCCGCTGGTCTCAGGAAGAACAAATCGTCCTGGGTGAGAAGGGTGGACGGAGGGAGACCCGCTGGGGGTGTCTGTGCAGCCGGAGAGAGCAGCGGCTGGGGGAGGGAGGCAGGGGAGCCAGGGTGGCCTTGGCGCCCAGGACACTGACCGCCGGACCAGGTCCCCAGCCGGGCAGAGGCTGGCTGGGGTGTGTCTACGCAGACCCCGGGGGGCTGAGTGCGTGTCTTAGCTGTGCTTCTGTCCCACATCTGCTGGCGTTGTCCTGTGTGTCCTTGGTGGCCCCTCGTGGGGTCACAGGAGCCTGAACTTCCGCGTTCACTCTTGACGTCGTGACTCTCCAACCTTCCCGTGTCTGCCGCCGCTTCATCATCCGTCACCCCAGGGGTCAACACGAAGCACTTCCTGGGGCCAGGACTGAGCTGGGTGGGGGTGGGGCCCTGCGAGCTTCAGGCCTCTGGGGACCCGGCGGGCGAGCGGCGCGGCTGGTTCTCCTATTGCTGCGGCTCATTAGCACGGCCCCCCCTCCAGATTAGCAGTAATTAAACTGTGAAATCAGACCAGGGCCTTCGCCCAGACGCCATAGTGGCTGTCAAGGGGAATCGCGGGGGATAGATCACTGGCCCGTGCACGGCGTCTCCCTCTTGGCACAGGCAGGGCAGGCGGGAGGCAGAATAATGAGGACATTCAGCCTCTCCTCTCGGTGGACACTGGGCAGGCGAGCTTGCGAGGCGTTGTCATGACGATGACGGGGCACAGGCAAACCCTCCCGCGAGCTGTGGTTAATGAAGATGGTCGTGAAAAATTATGCCAACATTACGGCCATTTCTGGTGTGCTGCCTGGCACACGTGACCTCACGCCCAGCGGCCCCACGCGGTGCTGACAGTAATTGTTCGTTGACGGATGGGGCAGAGATGCCGGGAGATGCCTGACTCGGGGTCGTGCGCATCCAGCAGCTGAGTGATCCCCTCCCGGGAGCCCTGGCGTGTTCCGTGAACCCTCGGTAGGTGGCATCAGACTGTGGGTGCCAGGAAGCGTCTCCAGCCACGTTCCATCATTTCCCAGAGAAGAGACCGCGATGGAGGCAGACGGACCCCGCAGCAGGATGAGCACGAACAGATGAATTTAACTATTTTTAAACGGTTAAGGAAATCGGTACTTAACATTTCCAGATGACTCTTCTTGTGGGGTGGTGGTTTCAGGTCTTTTAGTGGCTTTTCTCTTGACAGGAGCAGAAAGGCAGCTGGGGCCGGGATGGGGGGGCTGTCCTCCGTGACACATTGGCCACCTCGGGGCCCCCGAGCCCGAGGGAGCCCTGTTTGTGTGCACTGCCACACCCGGGAAGACGAGCGCGGCAACACTGCCAGGCGCTCGCGCCACGGGGCCGGGAACAGCGGGTGTCCAGGCCAGAACGGCGCCGTCACTGTGCTGGGGCCGCTCGGGGGCTCCTGAGGAAGACGAGGTGTGTGCAGTCTGCCCGTGGGCCGGGCTGTCCTCTTCACGTCCCCCAGGGGCTGGCGGGAAGTTCCAGTGACTCGGAGAGGCAGTGCGGAGTCACGGATGCGGGCAGGAGCCGCGGACACGCAGGCACTGCCCCGTTTACCTCGGCGCCGTCGCAGCAGCCGAGGCACAGACGCAGCCCAGGTGCGTGAGAGAGGAGAGCGGTGGACGCCCGGAGGAAGGGTACTCGGCCTCGCCAAGATGAGGCCTCGCCATCCACAGCAACGCGGTTGGAGGGAGGGTCTGTGCTCGGCGGAGCACATCAGAGAAGGAACCATGTGAGCTCCTCACGTGGCATTTAAGGAACAAAACAATGGGCAAAGGGGGAAACGAGAGAGAGAGAAGGGGGGGCAAACCAAGAAAGAGTCCTCAGCTACCGAGAGCTCTGCCGGGGACCAGACGGGACGAAGCAGGGGACTGGGCGTGTCGAGCACCGGGCGGAGCACGGACGGGCTGTCACGATGGTCCACACCTGATACTAACATACCGTATGTGAACGAAGGGAATTTAAATAAAATCTGTTTTAAGTGTAGGCGGTAGCCAAAAGCGTGACATCTTCGGTCACTGGTCTCGTTAAATGAAGGCACGTGCATCGCCGCACTTTGAGGCCCTGTCTGCTTTTCCCATCGTGTTCCTGTTTTGCAAGGGCAGGACGGCTGCCACGGTGACACGCATGGCTCCCAGCAGGGATGGCGGGCACGTCACACCCCCGTCTTTGAGTCCTGAACACCGAGCTCCCTCGGGACGTCCTCCCTCCTTTCCCAGTTACAGAACGTCCAACAGCAACGGACACCTGGCTGGAAGCTGCTGCTGGGGCGTGGGGGTCACCCCCGCTCCTGGCAGGGCCGTGTCACCACCCCACCCCTGCCCCGCCATCCTCCTGAATGGAAAGGGAGCGTGCCAGGATGATGAGCTGCTCGGCCCACCTCGCCGGCCCAGACCTGGCTTGCACAATGCAGAACCAAGCGGAGCGCTGACGTGTGATCGTGGAAGCGACGCTTGTCCTGACTTTGAGGAGCTGGCGGAGCCCGGCTGTCACTGGTGTGGAGGCCTCGGTCTTCCTTGGCAGCTAAACGGTACCGACCACGATTTGTCGCACACCTCCCGTGAGCTGCTGCTGTCTACGTCTCCGTTGTGACGGGCAGTTCTCGAGCAGCGGCATAAAGCGTGGGCGCCGCAGCAAGGAAGCAGTGTGGACGGCCAGCCTCGGGCTCACAAAGAAGACAGTGGAGACAATAGGAACCCTTCCTGCTCAGGCGTCGGCGCTCCCGTCCAGGGTGACTGTTACACTGTCCCCGGCTCACGGAGTTACCGTGGTGTTGCCGGAGCCGCATGGGGCAGAGCCGTGCTCCCGTCACCCTGCTCCACGCATGAGGCAGGCCCTGTTGCCGAGTGGGGCCCCTCTTCTACTGGGGTGGGGGCAAGGATTCAAGCACCCTGCACGAAGCCCTGGCCACTTACCAAGGGGAAAGCCGAAGAGCCAGCGCCCAGTGTCCCCTTCCAGTATTGCTGGGTTTCGGGGAGACAGGTGCTACCCGCCAGGGAGCAGACAGGGCCCCGCCACGCATGGGGCTCCTTCCAGCATGGGTAAACGCAGAAACGGCTCCTGGTACAGGGCCCCCGCGAGCCCATGAGCAAGGGCCTGCTTCGTGTGTCCCGTCGGCCGCAAGGGCTCTCAGTGGCACGCCTGCGAAAGCTGGAAGAGAGGCTGGGGGCAGGGAGGGTCAGAGGCAGGATGTCATGAGTCACAGAGCTTCTGTGGGCTCAGCTTCCTGACCTCCCAGAACCGTGTCTCAGCTGAATCCGAGGGATCTTGTGGCGGGGGGTGGGGGGGGCGCTGTGCCTGTGCTCCCTCCCACTGCACAACAGGCATTTGGGGAACAGACAGACGTTCTGTAGGTGACGGCATGTCTCCCTGCAGTGGACGCTCCCGGAAGCGCTGGGGTTTTGTCCCCCTGCCGTGTGTGCCGTGCGCGTGCCAGCAGACCGGTGGTGGCTAACGTATGGGTTACAAGTGGCCACCACCTGTCTGGAGCCCATGACCCGTGATGAGTGGCCTCTCTCCTTCTTGGCCCCAGGGCTTTTTGAGGGTGCTGGGAATACTCGCACGTCCTCCGTCCCCCACTGCCCATCCCGGGTCCAGAACAACTCGCCCTCCCCCAGCGGCTCACCAGCAGCCCGGGAGCCTCCCAGGACCTGCGCACATCCTTCCGTGAGATCGGGCCACCTGAGCCCTTCCTGAGAGAAGCTCCAGCCCCGTGGCCCCTTGGGGAGCAGAGGACAGACGCTCCTGGGTGCCCACGTTCCTGCGGTGTCGAGGCCAGACCCCCCGCTGGCGACCTCCAGGGCACGGGATGCCTGAGCCGGGGATGCAGAGCCAGGTACCTTCCCCTCCACACTCTTGAGGCCCCAAGATGTGGGGACGTGAGAGCCGTATTTCCCCGAGGAGCCATGGCTGCCCATTCCCGTGGCTGGGGCCTGGCTGGGGTGCGGGCGAGGGGTCAGGTCAGGGAAGACACGGAACTCACACAGCTGGATTCCGCAAACCCCTCACAGGGAGGGGTCGACACAACCCCCGTTTGTGGACCAGTGAGGAAAAGCTTGCTGAGTGGCCGGCCGCCTTGCTCTGCTATGAAAGCTTCTGCACACGGGCTCTGTGGCGAGCGTGTGGACTGCTGATGTCAGCCCCCTCCCAGCGGGTCTGACCCGAAGCCCTGGGGCAGGCTCTGGGGGCCCGGGGCTCTAAACTTGGGGAAAGCCGTAACCTGGGGCACCGACACCCGAGCTCCCAGCCCCGTCTGCCTCGTTGGCCAACGGCATCTCCCGTTCCTTCTTTCTTTATCGTGGTAAATTTTAACCATCACGCTGGGTAAACCACAGTGGTTTTAACCGTTTCTGAGTCCACAGCTCAGCCGCATCGGGTGTGTCCACACAGTTGTGCTGTCACTACTGTTGTCTCCAGAACTTTCCATCGTTCCCAGCTGAAGACGCTGACTCCCCGCCCCCCCAGCTCAGGCTCCCCACCCTCCACTCTGCCGGCCACAGGGCCCTCGTCGTCGTGGACACACAGCACCTGCCCCTCCGTCGCTGGCTCCTCTCACTCCCATAACGTCTTCGAGGTTCACCCACCTGTAGCAGGCGTCGGGGCTCCGTGCTCGTGGGACTCCGTGATACTGCGCTGTGCCCCGGACCGTATTCTGTGTATCTACGCGCCGGTCCGCGGGCATTTGCCTTGTTTCTCCCGCCGGCTGTCGTGCGCGAGGCTGCTGTGGGCACGGGCGTGCACACGCCTGCCTGAGTCCCTGCCGTCCACTCCTTGGGGTCGATCCCCCGAAGCGGAACTCCTGGGTTGCAGAGTGACTCTCGGCCGCGTTTCCGAGGCTCCTCCAGGCTGTTGCGCCGACCGGCCGCACCGGCTTGCTCTGCCGAGTGCTCAGGGGTCTGGTTTCCCCACATCCTCTCCAACAGCTGTTTCCCGTTTTCGTTTCTCAGCTACAGTCTTCCTGGCGGGTGTCTGCTGCTTCGTGTCTCATGGCTACAGCTAAAGTCACGCTGTGTCTGGGGACACGAAGGTCAGCAGAGCGTCCGGGAGCATGGGGCAAGGTCACGGGTTAGGTTAAGTGGGTGTCGTGGTTTTTCTGAGGTTTGAGCCACGGGATTGTGCCACGTGTAGGCCACCCTCCGTCAGAACGGCCGGGGGCCCGAGAATGTCAGGGCCACGCCCACCGTGGGCCTTCGAGGTCCCGCAGCAGGTGCCCCTATGCCCGCAGCCTCGCAGGCAGCCCCCTTCCTCCCCCGGGAGGCCGGCAGGGTCGGGGCTGCTTGGCTCCATGGCAGCGCCCTCAGGAAAGGACGCTGCCTCTCCTGCCCTCGGCCCACTCTTGTGTCTGACTCCGGGTAGGAGGAAAGAGAACGTGCCCCAGCCCCCACCACCCAAGTGCAGCGTTAGTCCCCAGTGAGGGAGAAGCCAACCAAAGAAGCCCGCGAGGACTTCAAGCCCATTTTAATCTGCGGGCAGAGAGCCGTCTTGGGCGATCGCCGCGCCGACCTCCTGGGTGGGTGATGGGGGCCACTGTCCCAGCCCCGGGGCGGAGCTGAAATTTCAGGAGGAGCCTCGGCACCTGAGGGCATGAGCCCCCTCCCACCCAGCCTGCTGAGGACCTGTGCTCTGGGGCGGTCCCGTGGCGGGCACTAAGACCCGACCACGGCCACCGTCGCAGGGCCCAGCAGCCGCTGTCTCCCCTCGGGTGCTGGGAGCTTCAGCTGCCGCCCGTCTAGCTCAGCACACAGCAGGTGCTCTCTAGTCGGGAAACAGGAGGGCGGCGGGAATGGCAAAGGTTCGCCCCCTCGGGCCACAGAGTGCCACACAGAACAGAGTGAGGCCATGGGCTGCACAGTGTCACACCCCGTCCGCTCTGTGGTGTGAGAACCTCGAGGTTCACCCACCTGTAGCAGGCGAGGATCCCACTTCGACACGATGCTTGCCACACGCCTGCTCCGGGGCAGACCCTCCTTTGCAGGCCACCTCGTTGGCTCTGAACAGTTTCCCCAAGTTCCAGATGCCTTCTTAAACGGCACGTAGCCCAGGCAGCCCAGTGGGGACTGACCACTGACTGAAAGGGCAGCAGGGTGAGGCCAGCAGAGGGCTGAGGGGCCAGGAGAGCACAGGGCGGGAGGAGCCATAGTTGTTTTTCTCCTTCACAGCTTCATCCGAGTCCACCCCTGGCCAGGCGCTGGTCAGCTAGAGAGCCGACTCGTGGTGTCCTTCACGCTGTGAGCGCTCGGGAAGTTCAGGGTCACGCGTGTTGAGTGGAACGTATGGCCCCTGGGGACGCAGAAGGCACGCCAGTGTTGTTTCTCTCTAAAAGCACGAGTAACGTCCTTCCTCATGGCCATGCTCCACATGGGGAACAGGCCCAGAAAGACCCCCTCTGCCCCGCGTCAGGAGAAGTTGCCGGGCAAGTGGGGCTGACCGCTGTCTGCAGGGCGGTCATGGGAGTCAAGTGGACAGTATAGGGGCTCCTAGAACTGAAGGTGGCAGGCATCCCCATGGCTGCCGTGGTTTCTGGAGGCTGGACTCGTGCTTCCCCAGTCCACCAGTGCACAGCCCCTAATGCCTGCCCGACGAGGCCGGTGGAGACTGTCCGGGCAGGGACTGCCCTCTGGTCTCCTAGAGAGTGAAGCTTCCTGCTGGGACCTCGACGCACGTCACTCACACGGGGCTGACAGCTGCCTGACCGCGGTGCACAGGCCCTGAGGGGTGTGGGGGCCGGATCAGGACGGATGCTCCTTGGGCTCAAAGGACATTCTAAAGGACACCATGACCATGACCTTTGGCTGCCCAAAGTGGCTGCCTGGGTGCCCATCTCGACACACACGTTAGATGGTTTTTTTAAGCCTCTTGAGTCTCGTGCCCGGCATGTGCAGATCTGAGCGTGAACATCACGGGCTGATGAAACACGGCATTGAGATAGAAGAGCCAGCCTGGCCTCACCCCCACGGGGAGCTGCACCGTCCCCACCTCCGGCCCCACCACCACCGGGAGCTGCACCGTCGCATCTTCTGTCTGAAGGAGGCGACTGGGAGCCGCTCACCGGTTGGAAGTCTGGCTTTCGGGACAGCAGTAGGAAGTGAGCTTTCCTCTTCCTGCGGGAGCTGCAGACACGGCAGGAGACCAGGAGACCATCTGTGACCAGGCCCCCCGGGGAGGGTTGGTCCCATCTGGGGCGGGAGCCGGCACCTCCCTCACGTCCTCCAGGGGCCCCAGGGTGGGAGCCAGGCCCCCAGCATGTGGGACTCGACCAAGAACTAAGAGAGAAGTCAAAACGCAAGATGAGAATGAGTCAGTTGAAGAAACCTCCTCAGGCCCCTCGGAGTGATACCCTCAGCCTCCGTGGTTAGGGCCCTGGCTCTCGAGGGGCTGGGGTCCCAGGACCTTGGGACGGGAGCCCCTCTGCACCAGGGTGATCAGTGTGGTGTGGGGGATGCCATGTGGCCGCTCTTAGAGGCTTTGGGCTTTGCTGAAACAGCTTTTAACTTAAAAATATTTATAAATAATCTGGCCATATCCTATATGTAGTCATGCATCTTTCCATGTAGGGGAAGTGAAACAAGCAGACCTTCCTCTTGGCCGTTTGGCATCAAATACGCACGTGAAAACCAGCTGTCGGAAGATCCAGACTTGGGCTCCCCGAGAGCCAAGTTCAGGTTTTGTCCAGACTTCCGAGTTTCCATTCAGATGGCAGACACTCGCCACGCATGGTTTCAGCCGTTGCTGTGAGTCAGGGCAAAGGAACCGGCGTCCGGGTGACCTGAGACCCCGAGGACGGCAGCTCCTCCCACGGGCCCACCTGCACACGGCCAGGCAGCGGGGTCTGGACGCTGGAAGGCTTGCTCGAAGGCAGGCTGAGACAGGTCCAGGTTGAGGACTGACTCGCTCCCTTTCATTAAAGAGACGTGTGTCCCCGTACTCGTGCTGCCTTAGCTGTGGGTGCGTGAGGGTCCCCCCGAGGCCTTGGTGTCGGTCTTGCTCACACCCGCGTTGCCCTCTGGGTCTCCGTCTCCTCTGCTGGGTGTCCCCCATTTCCTGCCAGGAGTCTTGGCCCTCCTGTCTGCTGGGCCCTTGCCCCACGTCCCTGACCTCTGAACCGTGATGGATTTCTTCCTTTGACCCGTCCACAAAGCCCAGCTGTGTCCACGGGGAGACCCCCTCCTCCCTCTGGGTTGTTGACCTGCCCCTCAGTCCCCTGGCGTTGGCTCTAGAACAACGGGGGGAAGCGAGTCTCACTCACGGCATCTCGTCCATCAGCAAGAGGGTGATCTTCTCGCGTGTTTTGCTTCCCTGCACCCGGCCAAGCCTCGCTCTGCCTCCTGCAAAGGTAAGGTCTGTGGGTCGGTGTGCGGACGCTGCCCTGACGTCTGTCCGTCTGCCCGCTGACCCCCCGCTGCTGTGTGCCCGCCTTGCGGTGGTCATAGTAGGAGATCACGGTGACCGCTTCCCGCTCAGAACAGGACAGCGCGGGGACCCCGGCCAGAGCCCGATTTACCGACCACTTCCAGAGTCTTACTGTGGAAGCGCCTGTGGCAATACCACTGTTCTGGAGAATTCCGCTCTAGAAACACACAGACTGTCCCGTCCGCAGACGCATCTTCCTTCCCACTCTGTCGTGGCCCGTTTTGTACGTGTGGATTTTTGCTTTGCGCTCGTGTGGTCGCACAAGTCCTGCCCACAGATGTCAGACCCGTGCGCTCCGCCGCGGGCCTGGGGAGGGCTGCCCATGCGTCGAGAACGCTCTCGCTCTCCTGCCGGTCGGGCGGGCAGGCCTCAGCGTTTTCACGGCCCACCTGGGAAGCGGCCGCGGGGCGTGTGCCCCGAGGTTCGACAGGCCTCCCAGAGGGTCTCTAGGACGCACTCCACGGTCCCAGCACCCAGCAGTCTGAGAATAACAGAACCGCCCGAGGTCAGCGCTTCCTGTTCTGGCTTCTCTAGTTTCCTCCTCAGCCGGGACGTCCCCGGCTCCCAGGTCACTGTCTCGCCAACGCGTGTCATGTTTCAGTGTTTGTGTTTTCCGGGAAGAATCACTTCACGGTGAGACTCGGTTTTAGGCTGTGTGTCCACGCAGGGTTCTTCACAGACCCTGACTGTCCCGCGACTCACGTGGCTAACCCCGGTTTTCATCTTTGCTCAGTGTCACGCCATGTGCGCCTCATGAGGCGGTTTTGGGTCCCGGAGGAGGCCGGGAAGCCTCGTGTCCGGGACCGGCCGACCTCCTGGGACCGGTGTTCCTTGAACTCCATCTGGGAAGCAGGACTGTCGCCGACCCTGTCCTCACGCACTCGGAGGGGTCCTCGCTGCGTGGCCCCATTCTCCTGACCCCTCCCGTCACTCTGCCATTGGGGGGCGCGGCGGATGTGGGGCTGGAGTGGCCAGGCTTTCCAAGGACGCAGTTAAGGCGTTGGCCGGAGGGCAGGCGGGCAGCGGGGCCAGGAGCTTGGCCAGAGCGGACGCAAGGCACAGTGTTCTCGACGGAGATGTGCTGGCTTCCTGACGGGAGTGGTGACTGGTGACAGTGAGTCACAGATGTCAGCAGTTACTGAGCAGAGAGCCGGGGGACACACGAGGCCGGAGATGCCCTGGGTGGACAGGGAATGTGGGGGTACGGGAGCAGCGAGCCAGAAGGCCGAGGAGGCCTGCGTGCTGGGCTGTCGGCCGAGGGTGGAGACGAGGCTTCCCGGAGTAGCAGGCTCGGGGCAGTGAGGCCTGGAACGAGGGTCCCCACCGGGCTTGCCAGAGAAGGAGCAGTTGCTCAGTCCTGTCTGTACCAGGCTTTTGTCTAGAGCCATATACCGCCGGCATCAGGGGAACCTCCTGCCAGAAAAATAAACTGCTCTTTGATTAGTGGCTTGTATTTGTGCGTCACTGTCCCTGGCCCGCTCGAGGCATCTTCTGTCTGTGCGGGGCCACTTAGCGCCCACTCCCTCCTTTCTGGAGGGTCAGCCATGCCCTCCACGTGACAGGCTCGAGCTCTGAGGGCAACGCATGTCTGTGCTGGCCTGGAAGGGGCGTCCCTGAGGTGGCGGCTGGCCTTGCCCCAGAGGGCCACAGAGCCCACCCCTGCTATCTGTCCCCACTGTGGCCGGCCCGGGGAAGCCACCGGGGGACTGAGTGCGTTGTCACCCCTCTGCTGTGAGCCGGTGCCAGGAGCTGAGGACGCGGGAGTCCAGTCGAGCTCCTGGGGCGTCTGGGTGATGACCCAGCCCTGTCTGGCTGCCCTCAGTCCTGCAGACAGAACGGCCTCTGGTGACCATGGTTCCTGGGCCAGTGGCTCTCGGCCTTCATGAACCTTCATCCTAAAGCATTGAAGAACTGGAGCCAGAAGTCAGGCGGGACGGAGGGCAGATTGGAGCAGACGGCGGGAGCACGGCTGAGGGGGCTGCCCTGCGGGGGGAAGGTTGGTCTGAACAGCTGGGAACTGAACGTGGTGCGGTGGACGGGAAAGCAGACAGGGAAGCCCGGGAGCCCCGAGGGGACCTCTGGGCCTCAAAGGACCACGCTGCCCTGTGCTCCCCAAGTAGGCCACAGAGCTGGGTTCAGGGGAGCCTCCACCGTGCCCCCCGCGCCGTGACACCAGCCCCGTGCTTGGGTGTGTCTGCCCTGGAAGCAGGCCGTAGCTGTGGAAAGTCCCCGGTCGAGGGCTGGGCAGGGGTGGGGGCGCGGACTGAGGGTGCGAGTCTGTGGTCAAGCCTCCCAGAGCCTGGGAGCTGGAGTTGTCAGACGGCATCACAACGGGAAGGGAAACCCGCGAGGCCAGGTTTCCCAGCAGGACTCTGAGCCGCACGCATCCCTGCACCGGCCTCCGCGGACCCGTGCGCCTACACCCGCAGCCCCTCTCCTCCCAGAAGGATGTGGGAAGAGTGTCCCACAGGAGCCCTCCTCTCCGTTCGGGGATGTTGGAGACAAAGGGCCGGAGGCTGCTGTGCTGCACCCGCTCTGAGCGAGGGCGGGCTTCCCGGCCGGCCGCTGCTACAGGGGCTCGGGGAGCGAGGAGGGATGAGCCTCCGCACAGCACCGGGTTCTCACCTCCGCAGACGCCTTCCGGGCGGAGGATGCAGCCGGGTGGCAGGCGTGCAGGGGTGCAGCGGGGAGCCACTGCGGAGGGCGGCCCCGTGAGGCCTCCGTGCTAAATTGTATCTGACGTTTAATTTAAATGCACGGCGCCTTCCTTCAGAGCCTCCGCTGCGGTGAGCTCGGGGGGCTCCCGGTATGGATTTTCCCCTCCGCCCGCTCTCCCGGGGGCAGCCCACCCTCTCCTTGACCAGCACAGGCAGACGGAGACTTAGCAGTCTCTTTACGCTGGATGTCGCCCCCTGCGCCCCCGTCCCCGGGCTTCCCTCTGCATGTCACGATGTCTCCATCTGCAATTTGTAGCCAAGAGAGAAATCAATTCCCCAGGACCGCGGCTGCACGGAAGCCCCAAGCCCATTAACGGGCGTTTGGAATGCCGGCTCCTCTCCACACCGCGTGATCCGTGAAGCTGGCGGCCCAGACACAGGCGGGGGCGCGCTGCCGGGGGTGGGGGCTTGCCGGGGAGTGATGGCTTTAGGGAGCCTCGGGTCAAGTAACCCTCTCCATCCAGACGTAAGACGTGGCACCTAACACTCCACGGCCGACGGTGGGCCCCGTCCTGTCCAGCAGGACGAGAGGTGGCCTGTGCCCGAGCCCCCAGGCTCCGCAGGCCCGGGTAGCAGCCACTTTGTCACAAGCGCATGGTGTCCCTGCGAGTCAGATCCTGTCTGGTCCCGTCGTCTGAGACACTCCAGAACTCAGGGTCTGGCTGATTCTAAACTGAGGACATCCCCACCCTGTGCGCGTCAGGCGGCCTCCGGGCAGCCTGCTGGATACCCGGCCTCAGAGCTGAGGGGAGGGGACAGACCAGAAGGAGCTGGACACTTGGAACAATTTTGGCTGCCAAAATCTGTTTTCAAGAAAAATGAAAACAGGAGCGCCTGGGGGGCTCAGTGGGTTAAGTGTCTGCCTCCAGCTCAGGTGATGATCCTAGAGACCTGGGACGGAGCCCAGACTTGGGCTCTCAGCTCAGCCAGGAGCCTGCTTCTCCCCCTGCTCCTCCCCTCTGCTTGTGTGCTCCGTCTCTCTGACAAATAAAATCATTACGTCAGATTAAATGGAGTGTTCTCCAGCGGATGGGGGAGGTAAGGGTCCATGGCCCCCAGCAGCCTCCCCTCTGCCCTGCCCCCTTGCTGTGCCTCCCTCCGTGAGGGAGCCAAGGGACCTCCTTCATGTGCATGGGTCATTTGTTCAGACTTGGGAGCTGGCCTCCCAAAGCAGGGTCACACACTTCCCTCCTCGTGACCCTAGAGGCCCCGTCTACAAGCAGGGAGGAGCCTGTGACTTTGGAGGCAGGAGCCCTTCTCCTTGTCCTGGAGCTCCGTGCTTGTCAGGACCCCGGCCCACTTGGCGTCTGACTGAAAACACTGGGGCCACCCACCATGGGACGCCAGGGTCCCAGGCACCTCAGAGACGCCCCGAGTGGCTGCTTGGGCCGAGACAACACAAGCAGCTGGAACAGAGGAACCGGGGGGGTGGGGGCGCGTCTCCCACGCCGTCCAGGAAGGCCGCATGCAGGGCAGGCGGAGGGAGGGTCCCCGCAGGCTGCTAGCCTGGTGCTGAGGAGGTCGGGGGCCCAGCCGGTTCTGCGTGGGGTCCAGTGGCTGCCAGCTCCCTGTGCGGTCCCGCGGCTTCTCCTGGCCGAGGCCCGCCACGCGGCTGGGAAGGAGGACGCGTACAGCTGTGCGCAGAGCCGGGGGTGACTGCAGAAAGGAGCAGAGGGTGCGTGTCCCTCCCTCAGGGGCCTCCCCCGAGCGCGACACTGACCCTTGGAACTCGGGACGAAGGTCGCCCCATGAAGCCTCTGGGTGCTGGCGGAGCCCCCCGGCCACTACCGCGCACATCCTCCCTCTCCTGGGGCCACAGTACTGGGCAAGATCAGGTCAGATGAGAAGGCGTGCCGTAGGTACAGCAGATCTGAGGGCCTCTGCCTGGCTGCCAGCCCCCCTTCCTGCTGACCATCGCTCCACAAGGGCTGTCCACCCCCACACACGTGTGCAGAGCAGGCGTCCAGGGCCCAGAGCTGCTGGGGTCACTGGGGGGGATGCCCCACGAAGCAGGTGCGTGGACTGAGACAACCTGTAGTGTGAAGGGGCATAAGCAGAAGGGTCGGGGGCTGGAAGCCATGCATTCTGGCTCTGCACGGGGCCTGCCCCATCCCTGGGAGCCTGCACACACCCATGCCCCCACGTCTTCCCCCTGCAAAGTGCTGGGGCTGTGTCCCTAGGGTGCTGTCCTGTCTGGCTCTCAGAGCCCCTCCAGAATGGGGGGTCATGCCCTGGGATGAACCCAGAGGCCCCATGAGGAAGGCGTGGCCCCAATGGGGCTCACACCACACGCACACCAGAATGACATCTCTGAAAGCTCGGGGGGCCGGAGGGGGATGGGCAACACACTCGGGCCCCAGGCAGAGTCCCCAGCCGTCTGTCAGCCTGTAACCTGTTCCATTTCTCTGTTCCGTTTGTCTTGCCTGCACTTAGCTGAGTGATGAGGACACGGGAAGAGCTTGTCCTGCCCTCGGCCTGACGCGGCATGAACCCGGCAGACGTGCTTCCTGCCGCGGGTCTGTGCCCCCGTCCTCTGACAGGTGCGCGTGTAAATGCGGAAGAAGCAGACTTGTGTTACTTCTCAGAACTGAGAAACAGACCCAATCTCGTGTCTTAAATGGAGACTATGGACGGCTACAATATTAAAAGTCTACTTATGTCTTAAATAAGGAATTAACTTCCATTTTTTTAATATTAAAATGGGATTCTGGGCATGTTTACAGAAGAGCCATTCATTATTTCTAGAATGGAGTCTCTGGCTCCCCCAGAATGGAGTACATGGTAGGCAGGTTCGGCTGGGGGTCTGTGGCTCGGATCTCAAGTCCCCTACATTTAGGTGGGAGTTCCAATATCTTCCATTACTGGAGTGTCAAACCCTTTGACTTAGCTCAGTGTCTCGGGATGCTTCTGTGCCCTTCCTCCGTCAGCCGGGTGCTGCCCTGTCCTCTGCCGCGGCACCTTCCGTGTATCCCCAGGGTGGGCTGCCTTGGGCTCAGTGGCCTGGGCTCCGTCTCCCCCATCGGACTTGCTGGTACAGGCCCACCCAACACATAGTAGCTGCTCAGTGAAGATGTGCTAAGTTCAGAACTTTGCACAAAAACAGAAAACATAAAAATTACCAGACAGTATCAAATATTGGCTCTCCCAAGGGCCGTCAGGGTCTTTCCATGGGACAGTCAGGTGGGACAGGTGCCTTGCCTGTCACTGAGCTGCCTCAGTGTCTCTGGAGAGACACACAGCGTGGCAAGGCCACATCATTTCCGCTTCGGTAGGTGCAGGGAGACCAACTCGGCGCCTCTCCAGCGTCCTTGCTAAATCTTTGCCAAGAACCTAATTCATCAACCAGAAAGTATGTACTTCCTTTAAGCAGAAGAAAGGCAGATCCCGAAAATAGAATAGAGACCCCCTGCCGTTGCCCCGGGATGGTGGGAGGTCCGGTTCCCCAGAGACAGCCCCTTGCCCAGCACACAGCACCCCAGGCCATCCCCATTGGGACCTCCGGGCCCCCTGCGCTGGCTCTGTGGGGCCATGGAGCTCCCAGGCAGTGGACAAGGAGTGAACTTTCCAGAGCCCCAAAGGAAGGATGGTCTAGCGGCCAGTCTGTCGCTACATCACGAATGGCGACCGGCAGGTTTGTGTCTCGCTCACCGTAAGAACCTCTGGTCTCAGAAAACGTTAAATGAAATATGTGTAAATCATGTCTGTCTACTTGCAAGGAAAGGAGTTAAACTTGGTCACAATTTTTTAAAAAGCGCGTGTGTGTGCAGTGTGGCTCCGCTGAAGTGATCGGAGTCCGCGGGGTAAGGGAGGCCGGTCGGCCTAATCAGCAAAAAAGGCAGACGGAAAATACTATTTAAGCAAGCGTAAATATAAAAAATCAGTTACAAAAACTTCCAAACGTGCGAAGTGTGGCAGCCGGCGTATCCACCGACACAGAAGCCCAGAGTTCTGACCTTTCCTGCACGACTCGTGACGGCGACGCTGGGGCTTCGGACACCAAATACCAGATGATCTCATCTGAAAGAACAAAGCGTGGGGGTCCGAGCGTGAGCATGAGCCGGGCCCCCGGGGGTGCGGCATCGGAAGCTCCAGGGCAGAAGCCTGCTGGCTCCCCCTTCCTGAACGAGGCCGCCGTCCGTGGGAGAAGCTTTTCTGTGGTGGGGGCCCACTGGCGGGTACCCACCGCGCTGCTGGGGGCTGCATCGGGCGGGTAGGTAGGGACTGGGTGTGCACGTGTGTGAGGGCTCGGACCTTGGAGTCGCCACTCTGTGAGGCATCCTGCAGTTCTCTGCTCTCGACACCCAAAGTGCAGCCATTTTTGGTTTTCCCACAAAAACCAATATGGCGGCACTGGGGTGTGTTTGCACGAGACTGAAACGAGCGTATTCAGTCCTCAGTGTTTGATCCAGTAACCTTGTGGGGTCAGCACTTGGGAAGAAAGAGATCAGCGCCCCAGGGCTCAGGGCGTCGAGTCAGCCCCTGGACTCATCTGGGCTGAGGTGCTCCTATGTCCCCCGCATTTCCAGAACTCGGGAAGGGTCACTATCCCCACACCCGCAAAGGCCACCCTCGGTTTGCTGCTGGTGTTCCAGCTCTGTCACCAGAGACCCTGTCTCCACCCCTCAGGAGAGAACGGGATGGAACGCAGGAGGTGGCAGGGCAGCCTGCCGTCCTAGGTACACAGGACTCACAACCCAGCCCTCTCCAGGGGCGTGCAAGGCTCTGGAAGCCAGTGTCAGAAGGTGAGGGGCCCCGGCACAGGCTGTGCCGCTGGCACAAACAGTGCACGTTCTGTAAACGTCCCTGGGCCGCCCGGGCCAGGCCCCAGCTGCTGAGTCAGGTGTCTGCCTCGAGCTGCTGTTATCTAGGCAAGGTAGAGACGTGGGACCCGAGACTGCTGCGCGCCCCAAGAGCTTGCGGTCATCGTCGGCCGTGGGCCTGCTGTGTGGCCTGGGCGAGGCTCTCGTCCTCACCCCTGGAACATGTCCCAGGTCACAGAGATGTGGTGGGATGGACAGACTATCTAATTAGGACAGACCTATGAAGAATGACCCAGTACCAAGTTGAACCGTGCGTTCTAGCTGGGGCGGAGTGTTCCCTTCCCTCGCTCCCCCTCCTGCTCCTAACGCCTCCCGTCACCTCCACGCCGCGGTCTCCAGGAGGCGGGCCGAACCGTCGCATTTTGACCTGTGAACCTCTTGAGGATCTGGTCCCCCGCCCCTTCCCGGAACTAACAACGACATGCACAAAACCACAGAACACAAGTCTAGACGATGACCGCCAGGGCTGACGTTGATGCCTAAAACACCGAAAGCCACATTATTTCATTTAAAACAGCAAAGCGTGGGTCCCTGAGCATGAGCTGGGCTCCTGTGGGGTGCGGCGTCGGCTGCCCCAGAGGCCACATGCCCGTGACATCCACAAAATCCCAGTGCTCCGCAGCCCTCGCAAGCATGCGGCCCTTCTGTGGCTCGCTGGCCAGCTTCCTGCCACACCTGCCCTGCCCCGCTCACCGGTGCCCGTGTCTCATTTCTGACGCTAGAAACTCTAGAAGCCTGACACGATGAGGATGAAGCCGCGGCTTTCCCGCGCCGGGTGCTGAGCCGTCCATGCAGAGTGCGTGCTATTCCCTCGGGTTCCTGGTTTGCGGGCCGTGACAGCCATGCTAAATGATGCAATAAACAATCAATAAATAGATTTTTTTAATATGATGCAGTACTAGGAGGGCTTAGTACTGTTGAAAAGTGAAAGCTTTTATGGTGCAACCCAGAAGAACAGTGAGGCTCTTAGGGGCGTCAGAGACGCACGAGGCCGGTCCCCGGCCTCCAGCAGCCGGCTCCCCCAGACAGCACATGTGGGCAGGGTCCCAACGGAGGCCTGAGCCCCGGGGTGAGAAGCCTCCTCCGTCATCACCCGTGTGTCCACGTGAGCCACGTCCCCTGAGGCGGCTGGCCTCGCTGGCCCTGAGCCACAGGTGTCCCACGCCCCTCCCAGCCTCTCAGAGCCCCTGTCCCCGGCCTCAGACGGCTCTGCCCGGCGCCGGGGTGTTTTTGTCCATCAGTACATGGTGTCCTTGGTGCCCAGCAGGTGCTGCCCCAGGCACCCTGAGGAGCCCGAGTGGGACTCTGCCCTGGACGTCGCAGCGGCCCTCCAGCCAGGACATGGGAAACTCGAAATGCACCAAGAGACGGATGTGAATGCCCTGTTTCTGCCCCGCCCAAGCCCTGCTACGGGACAAAACAGGCTCCTCTCTGGCCTGCTTTCAGTGGGGGCCGCGGAATCAGCACGGAGGCGCCTGCCCGTGCTATCTTTGCTTCCGAGGAGCTAAGTGCCGGTGGCCCCCCCGGCCCCGGAGCCCCGCCAGGCCCGACGCTAAGCACGGCCCTGAGATGCAGCTGAGGCCCACAGCGCCCTCTCGTGCAGGCCCAGCCCCCCTCGCCTGGCGAGGACGGGGGGGACTTGCCTGGCTCGCACTTCCACGGGGCAGGATCTTGAGTTTCGTCGGGCCAGCTAGCGAAGGGGAAAGTGCACAAAGATAGCGTCGGGCCAGACTCGACGTGGGTCCTGAGGCCGCATGAAAGATGGTCAGTTAATGTCTACAGCGGTTCTGTGGGATCCCTGCCGCGGGAAGCAGGAGGTTGCCCGTGTCTGTCGTGAATGCCTGGTGTGGCAGCTTGCCAAGGGGCCCGCTTCCCCGGGAGCATGTCTGTGGCCTCCGCAAGGCCAGCCGCCCTCGCCGCCAGCACACTACCCCCCTTCAGAAATGCAGCCCTGCCTCCCCAGGGCAGAGAGGAGCTCTCGTTCGTGGAGGGAAGCCGCTACCCCTCGGCTCCAGAGCCCGCGTGTGTCCAGTATGCCACTGGCGAAATCCTACCCTCTCTTGCTCTTGTCTCCGGAAGCGCAGAGACCTTCGCGAGCACAGACGACCTGCACAGCTGCACGAGGAACGGGGGCGGGCGGCTTCGGGAACCGAGCCTCTGACAGCCCCGAGGACGACTCTCTGTGCTCCCCCCGATGCTGCACACGGGTCCCCCAAATGCACAAGACCCCACCCTCGCTTGCAGTCCCCTGGGGCAGCCACAGACCCTGATTTCCTCAGAATCCAGACAAGGGTGCGGCTGGGGTGGTCCTTCCTGCGGACGGCCACCCTCTCCCCGTGTCCTCCTGTGGTCATTCCCCTGTGCCAGCGTCCCCGGCAGCCCCTCCTCTTCTTACAAGCACGCGGCCCCTGTCACACTGAGGGCCTGCCCGGTGACCTCACTGACCCTTAATTCTCTCCTCAAAGGCTCATTTTCAAATACTGTCACCTTAAGGCTTAGAGCTTCCGCAAAAGGATTTGGGGGACACAGGTCAGTCCGCATCACCTCTTCTAAAACCTCAAGGCCGGGCGAGCACGGAGGAAGCCTTCCCCTGGTGAGCGGCAGCCGCGGGGGGCCGGGGCTGGGACAGGGTAGGGCGACGCCTGCCTGGCAGGGTCGTGGAACTCACCTTCCAGCCAGAGATCCCAGTGACAGGGCAGTGAGACTCTCAACAGTCGTGCTGGGACCACGGGACGTAGCGTGGCCTCCCGGACGTGCCGCACCGGCTGCCGAATTCCAGACGGGGACTATGGGGACCAGCATCTCTCGCCGTCCTTGGGGCCATCGCCCCACATCCTGCTCTGAAGCCTGGATGAGCTCAAAACCGTCTTGTCACGAGACTTGCTGATGCTTATTGGGTCATTAACAACACAGTCCCGGGTGCAGACGTCTCTCCAGAGTCTGTGTGGCCCCCGTGTCTGTTGGGGGCTCAGCGGCAGAGGCTTCCGGACCACACGTGAGCAGAGGATTCCTTCACCCGTGGGGAAGACGTCCAGAGCCACGCACGCAGCCCACGCCACTCGCCCGGAGCCGTGAGAACCGGCCCAGGAGCTGAATCGTGTTCTGTCATCTCAAGCGTTTCGATGCCATTTGATCTCATCATGCTTTTCAAAAATATTTTTTAAAATAGGCTCTTCTTTATTTCCACGCCGTCTGCTCCTGTTAAAGAGCTCACTTTGTCTTGAACCCTAATCATTTCTGAGGGGCAGATGCAAAACCTTTGCAAACCCAGCTGGTTTGCACTGTGCTTGCCTTGGGCTGCTGCTGCGACCCAGAGCACCCAGACGGCACGCAGACGGCCAGGACGGCATCTTCACGCTGAGCCAGTGACTCGGCGCTAGTGACGGGGCAGCCCGCGCAGGTGGCCACGGCCAGGAACTGTGTTGACCCAGTTGACTTGCCAGGCCAATGGCAAATTTGATGCATTTCTAGCCAAATTCAGCCAAGGTGGCTCGACTTGTCCTTCTGGCCCCCACAGCCGACTTGGCTGTGAGTGTTCACTGACTGGCAGTGCTGGGCCACGGGGAGCCGTGCTGGGGCCACGGGGAGTAGTGGCCAGCAGGAGGTTTGATGTGGGTAAGAGGCAGGCCTGTGTCCACCAAAGCTGTCTTAAAGCGACACATACATGTGGTGTTGGAGGTGGGGTCAGCATCAGTGGGGGCCGAGGCGTCAGGCATGGCCCAGTCCCCACAGTGTGCCAAGGTAGACACCCCCAAGGCACTAAGTCAGCACATCTGTCCAGGGCACTGTCGGTACCAGGACGGAAGCTTCCTTGGAGAGATGACTCTTTCGTGGGCCCATGCACAGCTTGTTTGGTGGCCTGAAATGTGTGTGTCTCCTAGATAGCCACGTGGCTGGTTCCCATGCCAACATCGGTGTGGGAACCAGCTAAGTGTCAAACCGCATCCTCCCTGGGGTTTAACTGTGGCCGGCTGACCTCCTGGCCCTGTGCTCTGCCTTCCCACGTGGTTGCCGGCGGCCCACACAGTTCTAGGTCACAACAGCGTCATGGTCTGGTTTCAGCACCAAGCGAAAATGGCTGTTCCCAGTGTAAGTACAGCCGTGCGACATTTTAGTAAGATGGGAGCAGAGTTAAGAATAGAAAAGTATGTGTTCGGGCGTCTTGGCTGAGTCACCGTTTAGTCACTGGGATGTTGTTAAAATATTTGTACATCTCTGGGACTGGAAGATGTTGAAATGGTGCCTTTGTCTCCCTCCCTCTCTCCGCCGCAGACCCAACAGCTACTGTCTACTCTAAAGCAACACCAGTCTTTGTAAAGTAGGCAAGTTGCTGAAGCAGGTTAGAAATCGTTTTTAAAGATTAAGTTGTCTCTTCCTGGAAAAAAAAAAGCAAACATTTATGGAGCATTCTCTGTCCACGACTGTGCTAAATGCCAGAGATACAGAGAAGAGTGACCTAGAGTCTCTGTCCCCGAGGAGACCCCGTTAATTAACGTACTCATTCCTTCAGCCGAGTCTCACTGAGCACGTGTCGTGTGCAGACCCGGTGCTGGCGGCTGCGGAGCTCACACTGCAGACAGGCCGCCGCCCGTCGGGCGGTGCTGGGGGACGAGCGCTCTCCCGAGGTCCGGAAAAGGCAGGGAGCGGCTGTGGGTGACCGGACCCCGGCAGACTTCGAGGAGGAGCCGCCCTGTGGGCGGGGGTCCAGGGCTCAGGGCAACGGACGAGTGCGTGTTGCTGGCCGGAGCTCTGTAGGTATGAGCTGCCCCAGGGGTGACTCCAGCACAGAGTCGTCAACCATCGGCACACTCGGGGGACTGCGCCCCGCCGGAGCCCGCTTCGAGGGGAGTGTGAGTTTGGAGGCGTGGCCGACTGAGACGAGCTGGCCAGGGGCCGGGCCAGATGACACTCCGGTGGGCTCGAGGACGTCGCAGCCACATCAGGGAGTTCAGACGTGTCCACCCTCAAAAAGTAACACGAACAGACTCGCATCTTGGGGAGAAACTTGGAAACGAGCTCAAGACGAGGGAGGCGGACTCAGGGAGGCCAGTGGGGCGGCGGTACTAACCGGCATAGAGCACCGCGGCTGCCGGAGAGAGGACGCAGCAGGTAGAGCACAACGGTGAGCCCGTCTTACCCCCCACCCCCGACAGCGAGCTTCGGCCCTCAGGGGAGAGCTTGGCACAGCGGGAAGGGGAGGGGTGGGTGCGGGAGAGGCACGTCGTGCCCGCTGACAGCCCCGGCTCTGCATCCAACGTGAGGAGACCAAATAGGACAGCGAGGCCCGGACAACGCGGCTGACCAGCCGGGCCTCCTGGTCGTCTCGTGCAGCCAGGAGCCCCGTGAACAGAGGACCCAGATCCTTCCCCAAGGGTGCTAGTCTTGGGAATGATTCCCGGCTCGTGGGCACCCCACGCGGTGCTCCCAGAAGGACAGCTGGGTTTCCGAGCTCGGGTCCTCTGCCGTTGGATGGCTTCTGGGGGCGTGCCGGGGTGAGACCGACAGGTCACGGGGCTTGGATATGCTCACCTCATTTTGTGTTAAGCCAATGCCTTTGTATGTGGTGAGTCGAGAGCCAGGGCAGAGAGGGGGCTGGAAATCCAGACGTGTGGGGAGGGGGCTGCCCACGGGAGTGCAGAGCTCAGAGGAAGCCATGGGGGTGCAGGGTGGGCGGGGGGGGCAGGATGGAGCCCACTGTCTTGGCAGGAAGCAGAGTGGGGATGGGGAACCAGGATGAGGTCGCTGTGAGGAAAGAGGGGCTCCAGGTAGGTGGGGGGGTCTGGGGGAAGCCCTGTGGGAGACAGGCTCCAGGAGGAGTACCCGCTGGCAGACAACAAGTGGGGACCTGCAGAGATCAGCCCCCCCAGCGGTGCAGCCATGCCCAGGGCTCGGCCTCAGAGCAGGACTCAGACGGCCAACCCCGGCCCCCAGGCAGGCGAGCGCACTGTCTCTAAGCACCCCTGTGGGTCCTCCCTCATTCCACTTTGGGCAACCCCGCGGCCCACTATAAGAGGCGGCCTGCGGCACGTCTAAGAGGCTGAGGGATTTCCTAGTCCTCCGGAAGAGCGTCGCTGCAGAAGGCAGGAGAGCAGCCTGAGGTGGTTCTAGGGGTGCTCTGGGTCCTCAGACCCCAGGAAGGGGTTTGGGGCACGCTGTGCCCCGGACCCACGCTCACGAGCTCGACCACTTCCGGCTCCCCATTCCCATTCTCCCAAATGGGGAGAATTCCCAGGCGCTTGTCATAGATCACAGGGACTCCCCTGCAGAGCACGGAGCCCCACGGGCTCTGCACACCCCACGCCATGGGGTCTGCACACTCCGGGGTGGGTACACAGGTCACCACGGGGTCCGCACAGATGTTGTAGACCTAGAATCCACAGCAGCCAGACTCTGCCCTGCCGGGTGACGATGTGTGTGCCTGGGACGAAAAAGTAATTCCCTCGAGAAGGTGGACACGTCCCCTGGTGGCCTCCCGTGCCTTTGCAAAACAGAAGTACACCCCACATTTAACACATGTGTTTGTTTTCTCCCAAAACAGAGACAGAGAGGGAGGGAGAGATGAGGTCTCCCTGGCCCACCCCTCTGGGGACCAACAGAGGTCACCGAGGGTCGACTCTCTTCCACACTCGGATTTTCCGAATCAACCCTTCCAGCTCTGGCAGGAGTCGCACAGTTTTAGCGGCAGAAACCTTTCCTCAAAACGAAGCTTTCCAGGACTTCAGGGCAGAGTTAAAGGTGGGGGCCGGTCCCCCCACCTTGGGCTGCTGCCCTCCCTCCAGCCGCCGCTCCAGAAATCAGTGTGTGGGGTTCCTGTCTCCCTCCTGAACACACTCGACCTAGATCAGTGCCTGAAATTTCTTCCTCCCAAACATGTGAAAACTCACAGGTGTGTTGTATTTAGTGAAGTTTCTGGCTCAAGAAGATGCGTGTGTCAAGGTGACGGCCGGCCTTCCCACCGTTCCCGTGCTGCCCCGTCGGTTTCCGTGTGGCCGGTTACTACCTGGGTTCAAAGGGCCGCGTAGACACCTGGAACCCGTGCTCTGGGGCCGCCTCTCTGGGGACTGACGGGGTCGCAGCTGTGCGTGGCGTCCCGGCCAGGGGGAAGAGTCGTGTAGGGGAACCACCCGGCTCCCTGGACCGTGTTGAAGGCCGTCTCCGAGCGGGGCTGGGGACTCCCGGAATTTGTTCTGGGGCCTCGAGGTCTGCACTGGGCTGGGGATTCATTCCTGTTTGTCCTGATTTCATTAACCTCCTGTAAGAAGCAGGTGAAAGCAATTTATGCAAATCCTTTTCTCAATAGTCTAAGACTTTTACCTTTGGATAATAGGCGGCCAGCCCGAGGGAGAGCTGCAGACGGCAAGTTTTGAGGGCCCAATGCAAAACGTGAGCTCCCTTTTTTTCCCCGACTTCTTCAAAAGCTTTTCTGAGGATAAGATAAGAGTGTAATCCCTAGTTTTGGTACAAATGTTTTAAGACTTTGTGTTTCTAAAATCCAATTTGAATTAGCCTTGAACTTTAAAGCTGTTTTGTCTCCTGAACCAAAGATACCATGTGACGCCATAATAGAGAGCGTTGTCCTTCCTCCCCCCAACCCCCGACCCGCACAGGCCAGCGAAAGCGTCCTGAGGCCAACGTCCCAGCTGCAGAAAGCGGCAACGCTTGTCTCTTTTCCACAAGGTTCTCTGAGCTTCTCTCCCCACGGACGTGAGGGTCTACAGCGTAACAGCTGGCCGCTTGGTCAGGCACCTCTGGATGACCTTGGCCTTGTCAGGGAGACTCTTGGGGGACACGTGGGCTGATCCCACCTGGGCCTCGGTGCAGGGTGTGGGGCAGAGGGCCCACTCACCGGACACAGCCTCCCTCCCCGGAGTGCCTGTCTGAGGCTCCGTCCCATCCATGGGGCCAGCCGGGTGGGGCGAGGGCCCCCCCCGATCCCCGGGGCAATGCCGGCCGCGGGAGGAGGAGGGATGGCGTGCTGGGAGCCGGCCACAGCCAGACACACAGGTTGCGGTCCCACGGGCCTTGCGGATCTGACCTGGGGTGCTGGCTGAAGGGTGGGGCGCGGGCTGGGTCAGCGGCGCCTCCCTGAGCCCTGCCGGCGCCGTCAGCCTTCACTGTCTGCTTTCCCACCTCAAACCCCCTCTCGGAGACGCCTAACCCAGGGAAGCCCTGCACTGGGTGTTTTCCCACTATTCTATCTTTTCTCTCTTTTTTACCTTTATTGTGGTAAAGCTGTGCACGACCACTGCGGCCATTTCTCGTGTCCGGTTCAGGGCACGACGCACATTCGCGTCCTCGCGAGGCCGTCACCGCCTCCATCTCCAGAGCTCCCTCGTCTTTCCCAGCTGAGTCCCTCTCCCCAAATCCCGGGCACACCCTCTGCTCTCTGTCCCTGTGGATCTGACGGCTCCGGGGACCCCGATGCTGGACTCACGCGGCATTTGTCCTTCCGTGACTGGCTGATTCCGCGGAGCACGGTGTCCTCGGGGTTCAGCCAGGCTGTGGTGGGGCAGGACTGCCCTCCTTCTCGAGGCCGAAGGACACTGTCGTACGTCTTCGCCACACGTCGTTTCTGCATCCGGCCGCTGTGAACACCGCGGCTGTGAGCACGGGCGTCCGAGTACCCGTCCACGTACCTGTTTTCAGACATTTTAAGTGTGCACTGAGAGGTGGAAATGCTGGGCACGTCATTCCCTGTTTAATTTTCGGGAGGATCCCCACGGTGGCTGCTCCCGCTTGCGTCTGCCCCGGAGATGCGTGAGGAGCCCAGTCCCTCCGCCCACCGCCCCAACGCGTGTCATTTTCTGTTTTCATTCAGAGACGCCGGCCCCTCGGGTGAGTGGTGTCTCTTGTTGATCTGCACGCCCTAACGGCCGGCCCCGCTGGGGCGTCTTCTCCCGTGCCTCCTGCCGTCTTCCTTGAGAAACGTCTGTTTCATCCTCTGCCTGTTCCCGAGCTGGGCTGTCTGTGGTGGGAGTTCCTCCCGTATTCCGGATGCTAATCCCATCGCAGGGTGTGACTTATAACCACCGTCACCGGCTCTGCAGTGCACGATGGCGTCCTTCGATGCAGAGAAGCTTCTACGTTCGATGACATCCAATCTGTCTGTTTTTTCCTTTCACTTCTTGTACTTTTGGTGCCATATTCAAGAACTCACCACCAGATCCAATGTTATAAAGATTTTCCCTGCTTGTGTTTTCGTCTGAGATTTTTATAGGTTTTCCTCCACCTTTAGGTATTTGATTCTTTTTTTGAGTTGACTTTTGTCTCTGGTGTGAGGTAGGGTCCAGCTTTGCTCTGTTTCATGCGGGCATCCGGCTTTCCCAGCACCATCTGTAGAGAAGACCGTTCTCCCCCTCAAGGTTTTTTCAGAGTCAGTTTATTTTTGTGTAGATAGGGAAAAAACAATTTTTAAGTAAAAGAGTTTTACTTCAGACTGTGTATTTTTTAAAGCTATAAATTCATTTTATAAGATCTGTAAAATATCGATAATCTGTAAAGCCACGTATTGACTTCGCCCCATTGAACACGTGATGAGTCCTTTCTAATTTGTTTCAAATGAGGAATAGGGGAAAGCATAATTCGTGAACAGGAAACTCAATAATGTGTCCTGTTTGGGAGCTGCATGCATACTACAATGGAAACTGAAACTCAGGCGTTACGGCTCCAATAATAGACAAAAGATACTTTGGTGACCTGAGGCCTAAAAATACTTTTTCAAATAGGAAATTGTTTATTTTTGTAATTGTGTTTTAAGTATGAATTATAAGAGAAAATGAGAAGTTTTAGCTGCTACTTTAAGCAAGCCTCTGCAAACACACACATTTCGGTCGCAGGTAATCTGAGTCCTCCGTGGGATATCCTCGCCCCTGACTCCTCAGTCGTGAGCGCTGGTTCTGAAGCAGGAGTCCTCTGGACTCGCTGTGTGAAACCAGGGTGGGACGGAGGCGTGACTGCCGGCTGCTAGCGGCCGCCCAGCTCTCCGGGTGCTGCCGTTTTCCCGTGCCCTGCATGGGGTCAGTGCTGCTTATGAGAGTGGATGTCGCCCCGTAACCCTGAGCGTAGGAGCTGGAAGTCGAGAGCCTGTCGTGCATAACCTTAGCACCGACACGAACCATCCAGGCCTGGGGGACCGGGGAGCAGGCAGCCCGGCGCTCAAGGCAGGAGACACGGAGGCCCGAGCTTGGGGCAGCAGGAATGGAGGCAGGAAAAGCTGTCTGGGGACGAAAAGCTTCCGGGTGTGGTGACCGCTGGACGTGGGAAGGAGGGCAAAGGTCAGGGGCCTCTGAGGGCTGGTTGGGGAGTGGTGCCACCCCTGTGAGTGGCTGGGCCAGGGCGACAGTGCCGTGAGCTCTGTGGGGACACCGGGGGAGGCGTGTGGCCCACGCGGCATAGGGAGCCCGAGGACTGGGACGGAGCGGGGAGCCGCTGTCTGCACGCTGGGACCCCCGCGTCCTGGCACAGCCCCGCGTCCCCGAAGCTTTCCCGCTTGACCGAGAGAGCCCTTCTCTACAGAGCGTTTCCGAACGTCCCTCGGTTCAACTTTGAACTTCCAGCAAATCTCCCCTCGTTAACCGGAGCTGGGTGGCCGTCTGAATTAGAGAAAGTCTGGTTTCTGGAGACCCTCGAGGCGCACCGTGTGTGCAGCCCGTGGGAAGCGTGTCTGGGAAGCGTGTCGTAGGCGCAGGAAAGGTTCGCGTGTGGAGCAGAGCCGTGACTCCGGGCTGTTTACCCAGCAGCCGGCCGGGGCCTGTCAAGCCCGAAAAGTGTGTCTGGCCCACCCCCCGGGCGGGTCACAGAGGAGTGCTCCCTCCCCGCTGCCCTCCACGGCTCCCGTCCCACCCCTGCTCCGTGAGCACAGGCCCTGGGGCGGAGCGGCCGGACTCCCGCTGCCCCATCCGCATGTCTCAGACTCCGGCTCCTCCCCGTCTTCCCTGGCGCCGTCCACCTTGCACAGCCTGGGCTCCTCCCTGCCGGACACAGGCGACCCCACGCTCCCCTCCCTTGGGCAAGTAGGCGCATGCGGCTAAAGCTAACACGCATGTTTCCCGACCTGCCGTCCCTGCCTCGTGGCTTAGCGCCTGCACCCACCCGCCCCACAGACCCCTGTCTTGTCCCTTGTGGACTGGCCGGTCTTCCTCCTGCTCACACTTGCTCTCTACGCTCAGAGACCTGCACCGCAGCAGTGTCCCTTACCCCCCACTGACTCGTCCCCTTCCCTTTCTTGGTGCCACAGAGTCCCTACCATTCTCCAAGCCCCAGCGGGCCCCAGGCGGGCCCTCCTTGTGGGTGCCCTCCCCTGCCCCTCAGAGGGCTGCGTTCCTGGCCCACGGCTGGGACAGGACCCTGCCTGGGAAGGAAGGTGTCCAGAGGGAAGCCACAAAGGTCAGGTGAGGAAGGGCGGGGTGGATCCCTGCTTCCCCGAGCCCCCGGCCTCCGCAGATGGCTGTGCTCTGCCCCTCTGCCCCTCAGCCCCGTCTGTGCTTCCAGAAGCAGGTAGGCATGTGTGCTGCGGGAACAGGAGGGGGCAGCCTGGGGTCAGGGGACTGTGGTGGCAGAAGGTTTCCTGGCTACTCCCCGGCCAGCCCCTGAGCATGAGCCCAGGGAGAGCAGCAGCCTCATGGTCACAGTCTTGGTCACGTGTGCACCCTGCTCCCCACACCCCCCGCCTGGGCTCCTTCCTGGAGCAGACAGGTCTCTCCTCACTCGGGGCCTCTACCTAAGAAGCTTAAGAAATGCCTCCCAGCCACGGGCCGCACACCAACCTGCCCGCGGTTCCAGGCCCGGGCGCGTCCCCAGCGAGACACGAAGTCCGTGTCTCAGCTCTGCAGTGACGGTAGGTGACAGGGTTGGCTTTCCTGCTTCTCCATCATCTGTAATTTCTACTACAAAAAGGAGAGAATACCCACCATTTTCTGATATCCTTGGTTTTGTCCCCACAAAAGGGACCTGAAGGGCATGGGACCCGCTCCAGGAGCAGGTGGCCCATCTCGTGGGCCCTCAGTGCATGCCCATGGGCATGTGGGGTTCCGGGCGGCAAGGACTTGGGCGCGCGGTACCATAGGCAGGGTGGTGGGCGGGCGGCGAGGCCACGCAGCAGGGGCCACGCGTGACCGTGACTGGACAGGCTGCTGGTGGGGGAGGGCCACGCGGCTTCAGAATCCGGAGCACAGTCCTGGCATGGGAGAATCCACACTTGTGGATTGG
The DNA here is from genome assembly GCF_010015895.1 of Lontra canadensis. Classification (NCBI taxonomy): domain Eukaryota; kingdom Metazoa; phylum Chordata; class Mammalia; order Carnivora; family Mustelidae; genus Lontra; species Lontra canadensis. The sequence continues at coordinate 1,102,587 of NW_022631105.1, forward strand.
ATGACAGAATCCACACTTCTGTCCAGGGCTGGGACAGCCGCTGCCACCGGGGTGTAGTAGGACGGCTCCGTCTCCACGTGACAGCATCAGGCCGCGAGGCTTCAGGGAAGGGTCCCTGGTGCAGGGAAACACAGAGGCTACCTTGCCTAACGGGGCCCTCGGGAAGCAGCTGCCACGCGTGTAGCCCCACGTGAGCCTGGGACGTGGGCAGCATGTGGTCAAGACTGCGGGCAGCTTCTCTGGGGGCAACAGAGCTCACACCGGCGTCCTGCGGTAGCTCCTCGCTCCAGGCGCAGAGAGTGCGGGGCCGGCCTGCAGTGCCAGCCGCGGGGGTCTCTGAAGACCACCTGTCCCCTCACGGCCACTCTCAGAGATGCGCCAGGTCCCCGTCCCGCAGCCTTCGACCTCTGTGATCTTAGCAGCCAGAATACTCATAAGTCATTTGGGGCACGCAGACAGGGACCAGTCTACCTGGAGGGGAGCAACAGCTGCAGTGGGGAGAACCCCAGGGTGGGCAGCGGGGGTGGGGCCGGGGCTCTTGGCAAAGGGGCGGTGGGGGGTGGGGGTTTACATCCTGCCTCCAAAGCTGCTGTTTCAGGCCTGGAGCCTGTCAGGGTGGCGGCCCAGGGGTGGGGAGAAGCTGACGCGGTGCAGCACAGGGGCGTGCCCAGCCCTGGTGGAGAGCGTTCAAGCCGGAGCCCCCTGCTTCCTTGCAGACGTGCGTCTCCGGCCGGGCCGTGGGAGGGCCGGGAGGGGCTGGCCCGCGCAGGGTGGAGCCGCAGGCAGCCCGGGGTGCAGGCGTCCCCGACCCAGGGTGCTCACCATTTTCCAAGCCCGCTGCAACCCACACGGAGCTCTGCCAGCAGAGTCGCTGCTCGAATTCACTTTTCTTGGCCAAAACTGAGTCAGTGTTCTAAAAAACATGTCCAACAGAATATTTCCTGCTTTTTTTTTTGATGATTCTTTCTTCACTTTTCTCCCGTGAGCTTTTCAAACCAGGGAAATTTCTTGGCAGGGGGCACGCTTCCCTCAATATCTCATTTTCAGTTAGGAATTCCAGCACCATCCCGTGCGTGAATTCCCGCTGACTCTTCCTTCGGCTTTCAGCGACTGTGAGTGCACGTGGCGAAATCACTTCGCAAGTAGGTGTGTCCTAGAGAGCTGTCCTGCGCCTGCACCAGGCTCCCGGGGCTGCCGCAGCCCGCCACCGCCAACCCGGCGGGTGAAGACACACACGCTCACACACACACACAAACATGCATGCACACGCGCACACATACACGCTCACATACACACACAAACACGCATGCACGCACAGAGACGTGTGCACACACATGCATTCACAAACACATGCATGTGTGCGCGCGCAAATGCACGTGTGCAAACATACGTTCACACATGCAAACACACAAACGTGTCCATACACACACACGTGCACACACGTGCGCACACAGTTTCTCACGGTCCGCACGCTGGAAGTCTGAAATCGGGGTGTCCGCAAGGCCGTGGTCTCCTTCAAGTTCTAGATGGTCCTTTGCGGTTTTTTGCTTTTGCGTCAAGATCATCTAAGATTTGCCCCCTTGGTGACTTCGGAGTCTCTAATAGTGTATTGCTAACGGCAGTCACCGGGCTGTACGTGACTCCCCAGGACTTGCCCAACTTATAAGTGAGATTTTATACACTCTGACTGACATCTCCCCATTCCCACCCTCTCCCACCAGGCCCTGGCAACCGCCATTCTACCGCTTCTGTGAGTATGACTTCTTTTTTTAGATTTCACATACAAGAGCGATCCCACAGTATCTGTCTTCCTCTCCGACTTCACGAGCATAATGCTCTCAAGGTCTGTCCGTGTCACTGCAAATGGCAAGGTTTCCTCCCTTTTGATGGCTAAGTGATAATCCACTGTACTGATACACATCCCGTCCTCCTGTCCACTCACCATCGGTGGACACTGGTTGCTTCCACGTCTTCGCTGTTGAGAATAAGGCAGCGATGGACAGGGGTGCAGGTCTGTCTTCCTGATTCCCGTTTCCGTTCCTATGGGTAACCGCCCAGGGGTGGGATTGCCTGGTAGCGCGGGAGCTCTATCTTTGACATTCTGAGGGGTCTTCACACTGCTCTCCAGAGTGGTGGCACCAGGTCGCCCTCCCACCAGCAGTGCCCGAGGGGTCCCCTTTTGGCACATCCTCGCCAACGCCTGCTGTCTCCTGTCTTTTTGAGGACAGCCATTCTGACAGGAGTGAGGCGGCATCTCTGTGTGGTTCCAATTGGCGTTTCCCTGAGATAATGGGTGACGTCAAGCCCCTTTTCATGTGTCTCCTGTGGGAAGACAGACACACTCCTTTCCTGTGTCTGTTGGGAAGGACCCTCCCTGTGTGTCCCGGCTGTGGGTGGGCAGCCGTCCCTGGCGCTCCTTGGCTTGTAGCTGCAGCCCTGGGCTCCCTGCCCGGTCCTCACGCGGGGCTCCCCCGGGCCCTCCGTCTTCACAGGGCTGTGTTCTTATGAGGACATGAGTCACGTCCTCGTAGATCGGGAGCCTATCCTGTGACCCGATCTTCACTGGTTACATTGGCAACAACCTTACTCCAGATGAGGTCACATTGTAAGGGGCTGGGGAGTCTCAGTCTGTTTGGGCACAGAGTTGGGGCTTCAACAACAAATATTTACTTCTCACAATTCTGGAGGCTGGAAGTCCAAGACCAGGCACCAAGAGATGTGGTATCTGGTGAGAGCCCACTTTCTGGTTCCGAGGGGGTGTCTTCTGGCTATGTCCCCAGCCGGTGGCAGGCGTCTCTCTTAGGACACTGATTCCCTACATGAGCTCCACCTCCTGACCTCATCGGCCCCCAAAGGACCCACCTCCCCGCGCCACCACCCGAGGGGTGAGGGTGTCCATCCATGAACCTTGGGGGGACACAAACTCAGAGCATCATACGGGACTTGGGCCTTCAACCTGCATCTTCGCTTGGAGGAGATACATCTCGACCCGTAACAACAACTCAGGGTGTGTCTGCTTTTGTCGGCGGAGAGAAATTCACGAGTGTATTCTGACAATTTAGCTCGATTTCCTAACGGACAGGGAGGGAGCTTCCAGCACTGGACCGAAGACGGCGCAAGGACGCACACGGGTGCCTGGCCGGCTTGACCCCGGAACTGTCTAGGAGTGGTCCCAGCAGCACCACGAGGCTGGAAAGAGATTGTTATATGAAGGACTATCTGTCCCCCCAGACGAGGGGGTAACTCTTTGCTCAAAGTTCCTAAGGAATGTGGTTGCTCATAGCATCTCCTACAACTTCCTGTCCGTCGGGGTCGCTGACAAGGACAGCCCCACGCCCGCCTCCCTGGGTGGATGCCCGTGTCTCGTCTTTTTCCAGGCCCCACAGGGCTGGCACAGCGCCTCACGCTTCATCAATAAGGAATCAGTAAGATGCATCAGTTGATGGGCTCCCTTCGGGGACACCGGTGATGTGCCACTCTATCCGGTCAGACTGAGGAATGAGGGAAATAGGTGGAGAATTCCAGAAGGCAAGACACTGAAGAAGGTTTCCTGGGGAAACATGTACCTGACGGGCCTCCAGGGGGATGTGAGCCGTCAGGCAGGAGTGAGGCACCCAGATGGGCGTGACTGGGGGTCCCCTCTGTGGAGCTGCGGGGAGGAGCTACAGGGCCATGAGGCCCAGAGCCGCACCCCACGGGGCGGATGCCGGGACAAGAAGGTGGACAACTGGACACAGGCCTTCCCACTGGAGGACGCAGGAGCCACGCGTCGGATGGGCCCATCAGAGACCACCGACCAGACTCAAAGTGGCCAGACAGCTTGCTGCTGTCACCAGACAGTAGTCGAGAAGAATCCGGGGGCAGTCGAGGCCAACTCCGGGAGCTGTGGGAGAAACGGTTCCGTGTGTTCCGCACGCACCTGTGGGGCCACCTTGAACAACCTTTTAGCTTCTCGGCTGGTCTGTGTGTTCTGAGAAAGTGAGCGTGCGAAGAATGCTTTTGCTAACCTCTTGTTTTATGGAGCGTACGTGAAAGCAGAGAAAATGAGTTGTTTCTAAAATAGTCTCTATTAAGTGATTATCAGTAGAATTAGCTGATCGTTCAAAAACTCTAAATTTATTTGCCAAGTTCATTCAGATTAGTCTGATTTTATCGCCCTCCCCAAATCCCACATTCACGGCAGATTTGTTCTTTGCTGACCTCTCCCTCGCTCTGCATAAGGGATTGGGAGAGGTTACAAAGGGACTTGATAAGCAGTGACGAAGGCGAAGTTGCCCACAGAGAAGTCAGGGCAGCGCGCGGCCCTGTGGGGCGGTGGGAGCGGCCTGTGGCCGCCTGCTTGGACAGAAATGAAGTGGCCGCGTGCGCCCCACAGTCACTTGGAGGAACAGTGACAAACGGCTTCATATTAACACCCTTAAGTCATGCGGTGGCAGCGAGTGATTAATTGTCTTGCGTAGTGAAAAGTCTGGCCGCCACGGTGGTGATGGATACCGGCCCTGCGCTCCGGAAGGGTCCGCGGCAGGGGTGAGGGGGTACGGGGTGCGGTGGGAAGCACGTGGACACGTCCAAGCTCAGTGATGCTCGCCCGGCCCTTCTAAGGAAAGAGACCCCAGGCCTCGAGCAGCCGTGGCCAAGGGCTTTCCCACCGTCCAGGGAAGGCGCTGGCCCCACACGCGGGTCTGAGCTTGACCCCACGGTCCCGTGTCACCTGGGCCTGGAGCCAGTCAGTGGGTCCTCTGAGCCCAAGCGCCCCTGGGAGCCTGTGACAGTCGACTGTGGCCCGGGCTGCTGGTGGTCTCCATGCCCACATTCAGGCCAAGCCCCGGACAGCCAACCCCCACGGCCACGGAGGCTGCACGCACACCGGCTCAGAGCCAGGAGCAGGCCGTCTTCCTGCCCCTGAGCCCTCTGGTGGTGCCAACGTGTGGCAGGCGTCAAACGACCCGAGTGTTTTTACAGACGCAGACACAGGTGTGTGTATCTGTCTACGTGTCTCCGTGCTGATGGCGCTCTGGACCACAGCTCTGATTTCCGGGTGTTTCTGTGCAGGGGTCGTGAGTCTGTGTGTCCCCAGCAGGAGACCTGGGGTGCCTCTCTCCCCCCAGCCCCTCCCAGGGTCACAGCTGCCACTCACGCACACCCCTGCCCCCTGCCCGGAGTAGCCTTTTCCAAGGCCGGAGGCCACAGGGCTGTCTGTTTAGTCCGCGCAGGCTCCTGGGGTTTTGTTTTTCATCCCTAGTTTTGGGGGAAGTTTGTATCTCAGATTAGTTTAGGTTGGGAAAAAAAAAAAGAAGAAGAAGAAGATAAGAAAAGAAAAGAAAATCTGAGCGTTTAACCCCCGAGTGCATGAAGACCGCTCTCCGGGCGCCGCTGAGTTTCCACTCCTGACTTCAGCACCCCCGGGGTCCTTGGCCTTTCTGGAATGGCCCCGCTCGTTTCCCGCCAGGACGTGATCACGCCGCAGCTGGGACGGGAGGCCTGTGTCCGGCCCCCTTGGCACGAGTCAAGGAGAAAAGTTCTCCCAAGCGCTTGGGCCCCTGGTCCATAGAGGCCGCCTTCTCCCCAGCAGCCCTGGCTCTGGCACATCTGCGGGGAGTCTCCCATCAGCCCTCTGCTGAGCGCAGGCGGCCTGGTCCCAGAGCGGCTGAGGTTCAGGGTGGTCAGGCCAGCAGATCCTTTCCAGACTCGTGTCCTGGGATGTCAACAGAAATGTCACGGGTTACAGTCAAACCCATGGCCCGCAGAGCTGAGAGTGCACAGGGCCCTGTGGGGGGGTGGGGAGGGGACCTGCGGCAGCCTTATCCCTGGCTCCCCACCCAGCCCCCCACCCACCCCACCTCCCTCCCCCTCCCCAGGGACTCATGCCTCCCTTGTCTGGGCTACCTGGGGTTTCCAAGGGACACCGCCCCACCCCCGCCACCAGGACCATTCTGTGTGACCCTGCACTGCTCACACATCCCCGCGTAGCCCATGTCACTGGCTGCCACCCTGGCTTTTCCCACTTGTCATGTTTCTCTCCCCACCTCCCTGCATGTGAGGCTTTTCTTGAGAAAGATCATCTTAAGCAAAATGAAACTTCATTCATTCGGGATGAAGGTGACACAAAAGACACCAGATAGTATTATTGGAAAGCTGGACAGAATATTTTGAGGAGAAATGCGCCGGGCTTGGTGATGTGTTTCCATGGGAAACTGGCTCCCAGGGCTCTCTCGCCGTTTCTGTCTGTGGGCGCTCCTCTCAGGGCTGACGCTGGTTTTCTCGAGGTTGTAGGATATTGATTTTCCGAGGAAGAAAATAGTTTGAAGTTGTACTCAATAGCAATTATGTACCACAATTTCTAAATTCATGAGTCTTTCTATTTCTAAGCCTCGCCGGCTGTCCTTCTCCTAGTCCCCAGGCAAGGGGACACGTGTCTCTCAGGACTGTCGGCTCAGTTCCCGGAGCCGCCTGTGGTCACAGCCCAGCCCCGTGGGACGGGGGGGCCGCATGGCTGGCGTGGCCTATCCCCGGGCCAGCCTGGGGCCGGGAGGGAGTGCGATTCGAGTGTGCATGACAGACAGCACTGTCCTGCTCGTGAAGATGGCCACCCCGAGTCCAGAGCATCTCAGTCAAAATCCATCGCGAACACAGGTTTTAAACATATCACTCTCCACATTTACGTTTCATAGCCTTGTAATATCCTTTATGAAATGACTCAGAAATAAAGACAGGAGGTTGCTGGCTCCCCTGGGGACGGCCACCGTCCAGGCATCAGGAGCAAGGTCAGAGAAATGCTTTGATGCCTTCTTGTACTTACAGACCCCAAAATGTGGAGTTTGATCTTCTTAGTTCTTTTCTCTAAGACGTAGGAGGCCACGACTGCCTCCTTCGTGAAGGGCAGTCACCCCCGGACGGGCAGGAGGGGCCCATGGTGCCCGCAGGCCGGTGAGACCACGTCTGAGTCTGGCCGGTGCCTGCACCTCGGGGTCACCAGGAGAGCAGGGCCAGGCATGCGGTCTCAAAGGATCAGGGTGGTTCTAGGAACCCACCCCAGCATGCGTGCTCCAATCCCTGCTCAAGGCAGCTCGGTGTTTCCGAAGTTGAGAAATTTTACATAAATAACCCGGAGGCCCGACTTTTACTTGAAATAAAATAGGAAGTTCTGAGCACCCACAGGCCACCTCCCCTCCTGGCGTATGTGGGCAGCGGGGTGGGGGGCACCCGGTGGGCAGGCACCCAGCTCGCCCTGCCTCATTCTGCGGCCACACCTCTGGGGCCGGCTGGGCCTTGGGAGCTGGGCGCTCACAGACCTGATCTCCACCCTGCTCTGCCCAGGAAGGATTTAAGGCCTCTCTTAAAAGAGTTAGGTGAGCCAAAGTAAGGATAAAATGGTAAAAGTAGAAGAAAACTGTGCCCTGAGGGAGTCCTGAGCGTGCCGTCTGCCAGACCTGTGGCATCCTGCTGACCGAGATCGAGGCCGGGGGACTTGGGCGACCTGCCCCTGTGGGATTGCCCGCAGCTCTAGGCTTTGCCGTCAAACAGCAGCCCAAAGCCAGAGGACACCCGAACCGAGGAGGACAGACCAAGAGGGCCTGCCCAGGGCAATGTGGGCCCCAGGAAAGATAAGAGGAGGTAGAGGGATGGGATTAGTGGTCTCATGTCATCAAGTGGCCATCCTGGCAAAGGGAATGGCCTCCTGCTGGCTCCAGCGGGCAGAAGAATCACAAGGAGCCCAAATAAAAAAGCTTTATTTGAGGGCCGTAAATACCTGCTCTCTAGTGTTTGGGGCTTTCCAGGAATAACCCAACTGCCTCGCTGGACGGGGTCTGCCAAGGGCCTGGGGTGCCATGGAGAGTGCAGAGACAGGTGCGTGGACAGATGATGATGTGCTTCAGAAAAGACAAGATCCAGCAGCCCATGAGGCCATGGGAGGGAACAGAGGCCTGGAGACCTGAAGCTCTGTGGGCAGGACGGCCCTGCAGCCCTGGCCGCACACGGCCCCCAGGTCCCAGTTTCCTGACCCCCCCACACTCAGCCTTGATGGCAGTGCTCCAGAGACTAAGCGAGTGTCCGTGGGGACACCCTGGGCCCTGTGGGGTGTAAGCAGCACCCTCCCCCGCTGGACACCAGCAGCACCTCCCCTCCAGCCGCAAATGCCCCAGGGAGGGGGCATAGGCTGACTGCCACACATGCCCACACGCGCCCACGTGCACAGGAACCCTGCGTTGCCCCCACGTAGCGGAGGGAGGACCCGACACTCCCACCTGCGTCGAGCCCCAGCTCTGGATAGGTGGCCTAGGAAATGTGGCGTCAGATGGCCCGGGTTTGGGTCCCAAGCCCTCTAGGTCTCTGTACCGCACACCTAGGCCGCCCCCGCACACCTGTAATTCACGTGCAAAGTGGAAGCAGGATGAGAGGTGGGAAGTGTGAACTCTGTTGCTGAAAACAGCGTTACCTTGTTCCTGACGACTGGATGTTTCTCGTACCCACGAGAAATGACGGACAGAGTGTCAACAAACGGCTGACGATCGGGTCAAGTAGAATAAATGTACTCTTGGCTTCCTGCTTCAGGGGATGTGGGTTACCAGCGCTGACGAGTCCCAGAGAAGTGCTGGTCAGAGGGAGTGTAATCCAGTCAACCCGGGAGTGAGGCTGGAAGTGTGAGTCTTGTTTCTCGCCCCAGTTTGGCCGTTCGCCAACAGAACACTGGCCTCGTCCGCAGAGGACAGGTCGAAGGGCATCTCCTTTCCTCCGGGATCTTGGCTTCCTGGGGGACTTGGGCGTGGGCTTACGGGCTCCTCCTGCAGCCTGACTGGGACTCCTCCCCGAGGTCTCCGCCAGGACTCAGGCCCCCACCCGTGGCCTCAGGAGAGCGCCGTAAGTCTGTGCCGAGGTCTGGGACCCGGCAGTGGTGCGGGCCACGCCGGCCACCAGCAGAGCCTTCAGGGAGGCAGAGATCTTCGGCAGGCCATGGCCTCCTCGTCCCGGGCCCCAGAGCCGGCTCCCAGTGGAGGGCGAGTAAGGGACAGCTCGGACACAGGCTCACGGCCTGGGAACGCCGCTCCCTTCCCACACGCGGGTGGCGGTGCTGAAGCTGGGACGCCCAGTGGGACGTCGGGGGGCCCGTTTGCGGTGACCTGCCGCACTGGGCTTCCAGGTCCGTCCCTGAATTCTAGCTTTTCAGAACATCCCAGGCCAGTGAGTGGCGGCGGCGTCCTGCCCTGGGGGGTGCCCGAAGTCCCCGCACATCAGGGTGAACCCGAGCAGCAGGGGGGCCTGGGCTCTCAGAGCAGGTGTGTCAACCCTTGGCTCCCGGCGCACGTGGCTGCCCGCACGGAGGAACCCGCGTGAAGCTCCATGTCCCTGCAGCTCCCGGCGGCTGACAAATTCAGCCACAGCGTCCACTGCGGCCCCTTCCCAGTCTGCAGCTTCCTCCCGGGGCCCAGGCTTTCCTTACTTGGGCGGGGGGTGGGGGGGCGGCGGGTGCTGAAATGACGGTCAGAGGCCAAAGTCTTGTTTGCGGGTTTCTTGGAAACAGAAGTAAGCCGCTCCTTGCGGACAGCGCGCCCGTATTCTGAACAGAAGATGTACGTAGCGGTGTCCTCTTACCGTAAGGCCCGAGCTCGCCACCTCCCTCAAGCCGAGACCTTGGGAGGGTCACATGTGGCCAGCAAGCCAGCCTGAGCAGCGCCAGATTGCGTGTCCCCGGGGCACGTGGCGCCCACCCACCAGGGGAGTGGGGGCCACAGTTGCTCTGACAGGCTCGAATCTGCTGGGGAGGGACGGGATCGCGGCGTCCGGCCCCAGGTGGACTCTCACTGCCCTGGAAGGGTGTCGCTGGCAGGTGACAGTCTCCGCTCAGACAAGGTGGGATAGCCAGACTCCGGCAGAGCAAACTAAATGCAAGAATGTTTCGAGCTCCTGAGATACTTTCATCGAGCCCTACCCGGTTTGTTCTTAAGTGTTGACTGTGGCCCGTCTTGTGCCTGATACGAAGGATAAAGAAATCGTGTCTGTGGGTGATTATATTGCATTCTTTGGTTTATGCGCTTGGAAGTCCCATGGAGAGAATTAGCGGTCACTAGCCACCTTCCTGGTTCAGTTAAACGCAGAAGACTGAATTGCTGTAAGACGTGTAAAGGCAGAGAGCTCCCTTGGGGCGCTTGTGCGGTTTCACACCACCCCGAGTGCACGTGGGGCCCACCCCGGCTGTGGCCACTTCAGGGGGGACTGACGGTGATGAGCCTCCCCATCTCAGGGACTCCCCAGCTCCCCAGCTGGGCGGAGAGCCGGCCCGGACATACTCTGTTATCTACCCGCCATCTGCCAGGGTCGCGGCCCAGTCCTTGTGGTTTGTGACCGCCGCCTGCACAACAGGAGCCCCGGCTGGTCTCCGTGGTACGTGGAGGAGGGCCGGGCCCCTCCCTAGCCCACTCCGAAGGGCAAGGAAGAGGAGCGTCAGGTGACGGGGAGACACGCCTTTCCCCACGAGGAACCACGTCCGAGGTGCGAGCGTGCGGGAAGGACCCGTTCTCAGGGGGAGCCCGTCCCCCCGTGGCCTTCTCCCCAGGAGCCCGGCCGTTGGTGACCTGCCATTTCCCTCGTGGTTTCTTAGGGAGTATAGGTGGTCCCACCTTTTGGGTGACATTTGCTGAAACTGGGTAACCACAGGGTTTTCTTTCGCGGATAAAAATCAAAGGTGTCAGATCTCTCGACACTTGTTTGGAGAGGCAGAGGGTCTCCGTCTGATGCCGTTCGTGGAGGCGTCATGCGTGGCTGTGGGTGCTGTGCGCGAGACTGGGCACGGCTGTTTCTAATCGCCGCGGCCCGTCGGCGTCCGGTGCGCACGGCCCCCCCGGTGAGTCCATAACACCGATCGGCCCTGTGTCAGCAGAGGCGAGGCCCGGTCCCTGGGAACGCTGGGCGGCTCGGGGCGCCAGGCTGAAGATGGGGAGGCCCCACGTCTGGACGTGAGGAGGCACGAGGGCTGTCTGGTTTCTCCGCGCCTGGTCGGACACGTGCCCGACGGGGAGGCCGGCGGTGTGAGGGCCCTCACCACGGACTGGCGCTGCGTCCCCGCTGCACACCCGGGGGGAGATGCTCTACTCGCCCCACGGTCGCTGCAGGGCTTCCCAGGCGCGAGCACTGCTCCTCCACCACAGGCGCGGGGGTGGGGGGTGGGGGTGTACTCCAGGAGTCACGTGTCTCAATTCCAAACCAACACGACTCTGCTCTGGGAAGCGCAAGAGGGACAGAGTGGGCCCGGTAGCCGCAGAAATCTCCAAGTGTCCCCACCGCACCAGACGCCAGGTGCCCGCCGGGTCCTGCGCTCTCCTGGGAGGTCTGAGTGTGGCTTCTCCTTCTCGCAGGGCAGGCGCCCCGCCCCCGGAGGAGGTGCTGGACCCGCAGGTGAAGGGAGCAGGAGAGCCCCCCGCAGGGACCCCCAGCCCGCGCCGAGCAGGGGTCGGACACTCCACGCGTGGCCTGCGGACTCGGATGTGTGCACGTGTGCTCCCTGTATCGGGGAAAACTTTTTCCCTCATATTTTTATTACTGAACTGTATGTGTTAAAGGACAGCCTCAGCGTTTGTCTGGAAACAGAATTTCCATGCGCTTCCGTGGAAAGAACGCTGGAGCACACAAGGCAAGGATAGTCAGTAACAGACAGCGCGAGGCCGGCTTCCCGCAGAGGAAAGCTCTGGGACCGAATCCTGGGAGGGACCTCTGTCACCTGGCCGTCTTCTGTCCACGGGATCCTTCGCCCGGTCCAGCCCACCTCAGGCTGACCTACCACCCCATCCACTGCAACCCTGCGCCCCCAGATTAGCCCAGTCGCTTTGCCACAGGCCGAACTTAGGACTATTTTGGGTTCTCCCATTTTCCAGACTTTCTGTGATAGATTCAGAATGTAAAAGCTGTTATATTCTTTTCCTTAATTTTAGTTTAAGGCTTTGCACAAAGAGTTCCATCACCAGCCGTCCCTCAGGACCGGTCTTATTACAAAATAACAGCCCAAGAGGTGCCTGGGGGGCTTGGTCGGAGAAGCGTCTGCCTCCGGCTCAGGTCATGATCTTGGGTCCTGGGAGCGAGTCCCGCGTCGGGCTCCGTGCTCAGCGGGGAGCCTGCGTCTCCCTCTGCCTGATGCTCCCCCTGCTTGTGCTCTTTCTTTCTCTCTCTCTCTGACAAGTAATAAAATCTTTAAAAAAAAAAAAAAAACCAGAATAGCAGCTCTAGGTGTAAGGACGCCTCAGATTTCCACTGGACACCCCATCCTCATCTCGTGAACGAGCACCCCCTCCCAGAGATGGGGCTCCAGCAGTGGCCACTCCGCAGGCTGGCTCGGCAGGGCAGGGGCACGAGGCGTCGGTGACGTGGAGTGGATGGCACAAGTGTGTTTCCTGGGTGGTACCTACAGTTGCATTCATTCAACAGAGATCAGTTCTTAAAACCACGTATGTGTAGAACCGATAGAGAGAATAAAAGCCAGGTGTCTTTTTGCAAACACAATTATTATTACTAAGTTGTTACCCGAGTAAGAAGAACTGCTGCTATTTTGGGGGGACGCTTGGAGGGTCTCAGCGGGACTCAGGGGCGCAGCCTGTCCCGGAGCTGCTCACGGCTTCCCTGGTGCTCCTGCAAGGCTGAGGCAGAAACTGATTCTCCCCCAGACTGTGTGTGTGTGACTGTCAAGGTCCCGGCACCGACAGGCCTGGGGGCTCAGCCTGGTTCTGTCGTCTGCAAAACCGGGAATGAGCGTGCAAGAGCCATGGGGTATCCATGCGAGTTTCACTGGACCATGCACAGAAACGTGGCAAATGGGGTCCACGGCACAGCAGCCACATTCAGAAAACTCGTTCTCCTCTCCACACGTGCAAAAGTTTGCACATGTGTGTTCAATGTGCGTGAGAGGTGTGTGTGAGATGGGCACAAAGGTATGTGCTGTGTGTGGACATTCTGTCTTCACAGTGTGTGTATGTGCGTGATGGTGTGTGCTCATGTGTGAGATGGTGTGTGTGTGTGTGTGTCACGTGGTCCGTGTGCAAGGTCGTGTTCACATGCAGGTAGATGGCAGGTGCCGTGTGATGACGTGTGGGCCGTATGAGATGGTACACGTGCGTGTGTGTCACGTGGTCTGTGTGCGAGGTCGTGTTCACGTGCAGGTAGATGGCAGGTGCCGTGTGATGACGTGTGGGCCGTATGAGATGGTACATGTGTGTGTGTGTCACGTGGTCCGTGTGCGAGGTCGTGTTCACATGCAGGTAAATGGCTGGTGCTGTGTGATGACGTGCGGGCTGTATGAGATGGTACACGTGCGTTGGGGGAGAATGACACAATGGGGTCTGTGCATTTAGTGGTAGGGTGTGTGTATGAGAGACAGTGAACGGTTCACTTGTGTGTAGGTGGTGTGTGCGCCAGTGTGAAAGTGCGTGTGCATATTTGTGAGAGGAGGATGAGTCTGGAACATTCAAATACTCTGAAGGCAAGGGATGAGGTGTTGGGTTTCAGGTAAGGGAAAGACTCTGAGCCAAGAAGCCCAAGGGCTCAGCTTCCCCCGGATAAGAGCCGAGGGCAGCCCCCACAGCGGCTGGCTGGCCGGGGCTCCCAGGGTGGAGCGCCAAGGAGCACGGGTGCTCTAGAAGCGGGCTCGTGTGCGGCGCTGGCAGGAGAAAGGGGAGCCAGCCTTCGGGTGACCTGAGGAAGGCTTCATGGGGTTGGTAGTGAGAGCAAGGCAGTCGGTCCAATGGATCGGGATGGGGACTCTCAGAAGACCAGGATGGCCCCCAGGCAAGCCAGCACGGGCAGGGGGGACCACAAGTAAGGGCAGACCAGTCGTGGCCCCAGAGCAACAGGAACTGACCAGTGGAGGGCAAAGGGCAGGGAAGGTTCCAGCGCTGCCACAAAGGAGGTGGACATTCAGGTCTGAGAAGGCCAAGATGAAGGGTAACGGGTATCGTCTGGTCACGCTGAGACCACAGGAAGTGTCGCCCCCTGCCTGCCTCCTGGAGAAGCTGCCCCCTTCTTCCCGCCAGGCCGTCATGGCTTGCCGCATGTTGGCCATCACTCGTGTGAAATGGCCTCTCAGGAAATATTCTTAGTGGTAGGAAGTGATATTTCTTTAAAGGCTTATTTTATTTTATTTTTTTAATTCTCAAGAGGGGCGCCTGGGTGTCTCAGGCTGTTGAGTGGCCGACTCAATTTCTGCTCAGATCATGATCTCAGGGTCGGGCGATCGAGCCCAGGGTTGGGCTCTGTGTCAGCGGGGGGTCTGCTGGAGATCCCCCCTCGCCCCCTCTTCCTCTCCCCATCCCCCGCTAGCATGTGTGCCGCTCGCTCTCTCTGAGAAGAAATAAAAATAAAATACTCAAGAGCCATCAGATATAAGGATGAGGAAATGGGGTGATCAGGTTAAGTAATAGAGTTTGGAGGGGCGAGAAGTAAAACATCATTAGAAAATGTAAGACTAGGGGCACCTGGGTGGCTCAGTGGGTTAAAGCCTCTGCTTTCGGCTCAGGTCGTGATCCCAGGGTCCTGGGATCGAGCCCCGCATCGGGCTCTCTGCTCTGCGGGGAGCCTGCTTCCCTCTCTCTCTCTGCCTGCCTCTCTGCCTGCTTGTGATCTCTGTCAAATAAATAAAAAAATTTAAAAAATTATTAAAAAAATAGAAAATGTAAGACTAGATTTCTAGTTTTGTTTGGGCGTATTCCAGATAAGTCTAAATGGGAATTTTAGATACGATGGAAGAAGGCTGGAGTGAACATATAGTAAGCGTCTAAAGTGTTTGAATTGAAAGATAGCAGGATACATGTATCAGGTAGGTTTATAAGAAATTTAAAGTCAGGCTGAAGATTATCTGCTAATTTTGGACCATACTAGCTACAGTGCCGTGCATCTATAGAGAGGATAGGACTAGTTTTTATTCAGTTGGCTATTTTGTAGCCAGGGCTGAATTCATATGGAATTCCGAAGTACCCTTAACGAGTTTTTTGGAGTGTGATGGGCCAACCTTGAACCTTCTGGGATTGGTCCATGTTATGTCAAGAAGGAAAAGCAGCCAGCTGCTTCTAGCGCTCATGTCCCTGTCAGAGCTAAGCACATGCACACATAGTTGTGATACGAAATCAGGAAACACCCGACCCTCTACAGTGACCCTCTTCTAGAGACTCCAGACACCAAGGCAAGTGCTGTCAGGCTGGGCTGCTCCGTCATTTAACCCGAGCCCATCTCCACACAGAAAAGCAGACCTCGGAGTTTTTCTTCAAAGTATATGCAAATGGCGCAAAGCTGAATGATACAATTGTGCAGTAAACATTGCTTGAACTGTTGTTCTACTTTTAACTCCAAACTAATTCAAGGAAAACGGTTTCCAATTATATGGCCCAGTAGCATGCAACTGACAGAATTTATGGAACAGTTTTTGGCTGAAAAACAGAGCAAAGTTGGGTGTTCTCCACAACAGCATTTTGTTTCCTGTCATCTGACATGATGGCAAAAAGGTTAGGTTCTTGTTCACAAAATGAGTCTTTCCTACAAACATGCACTCTAAGGAATTTTAGCTGAATTTTGTGAAGAATAAACTTTCATCACAGACATCCTGTGCATAGACCAAGTCCGCGAGCGCCGACCAGTAAACCTGTGTTTTATGGCGTTGTTGTCCAAATCACCGAGGTTCAGTCTTTGCAACGAGGTAGACTGAAAGTGATACACTCTCTAGATTCTAGAACCTGGAGGATAAACACCAGATTAACCTGCAGAGAGGCTGTCTGCAAATATCTGTCCCTGGGCGCAGCCAGCCGGGCTGCCGGATCCCTCGAGGAGAACCTCCTTAAGTCTCGGGGGGGTTTCTTCTTATGGGGCTGTCATTTCAAGGTTGGGAAGAGGAAGTCTGAAACTCCCTACATATTTGTTAACCAGTCCTTCAGGAATAAATTTCTTTGACTAAAGTGCATTTTTTGGTTCTTCGTAAAATAGTTTCCTATCAGGCCACTGGAGAGGGTACCGACTCTGTTTCTTAAAAGTGTTCCTATTTGGGGATTTTGAAACTTCTAAGTCAATGTGAGCCAGCATGAGAACTGATAACAAAAGCTGAGTAATTTGGTAATTATTTTTAACCCCCCCCCCAAAAGACTGTATTTTTCTGTTTAGAGTACAGAATTCACATTTTTTTCTTGAAAGAAGGTAAAATATTTGAACCAATAATTTTACTATTTCTCAGTGCCTCTCAATTTTAAAGTGAGGGCAACAATTTTATAGGAATTTCTTCAAGCCAGTAACGTAAGGAATGCAACAAAGCCTTCTCTAAAAGACTCTCCCAGTTGCTTGTCCTGGCCTCTAGCATGGGGGTGGGGGGGGTCACACGGTCCCAGCACCCAGGGCTTCTCCCCACAGAGCATGTGTCTTCTTTCATGACAAATAAGGACTTGTCAGTAGTGTCTAAAGCCTTACAGATATGGTCCTTGAAAACAGCTCTTTACTGACGATTAATTTCAATCTGGACTCTTACCTATGCAAGTATCTTTCTTTTTAAATTGTCGCAAGGCCAATCACTATGTTTCACAAGGTGGTTGACCAATCAAGACATCTTGCTTTTCAAAATTCACTCATTGATATTTTTGAAATTTATGTTAACATTCTACTATGTATGAAAATACCATATGCACATAATGATAATATTCAAAGGGACCTAATACAATTTTTATAATTTAAAGTCACTTTTATAAATAGATTTACAAATCAGAAATATTTTAAATATAGTTTGCATACCATTATTACAAATACCATTATTACAAATTATTGTTTTATTTTCAAAACAAAATTAGTTTAGATTTTCTGAAATCAAGCAGGTATCCCAGAAGGTGTATTTTTTTTTATCATTTTCTATCTAACCATATTTTTTTAAATTCCTGAACTAGGTGTTGTTTTACTTTATAATAATCCTGTTTCCCATGACAGTCTTTCTCTATTTTGTTTAAAAATACATTTTCTTTGGTAATTTAGTACATTGGAAATTTATCCTAATCACTTCAATATGTGATATACAATAGTTCAATAGCTTGGTGTTTCCTAAATTGAAAATGAGTTTTTTTTTTTTTTATCACAGAACATTAGGTTTTACATATAACAAATGTGAATTGATCTTTTAAAGAAGTCTTTGCAGAATCACAAATCATTTCAAACTATTTATATTGTGTAGGTATTTGGTAGATCTTGGGGAATTTTACATAGCCTATATTTTTTATTAATCAGCCAAACAATCCTAACTTCTATCTGAACAAGGTGCTCATTTTTCACGTGTAAATGACTGCCATGAACGTGACTCTCAAAAACATTCTTCATCACGTTTAAAAGTTTTCTCTGTAAATGTCACTGAAACCGAAAATTGAAATTTATTATTAAATGAGATCTAAGCTCTCATGATAAAAGAAAAAAAGAAAAAAAAAACAAAAAAAACAAAAAACAAAAAAAAACCCCACCTAACATCACTCATTCTTCAAGATACTCACTGACTCTAGTCTCACATTACTGAAAAGACACTTTCCTAAAGCATTTTCAGGAATTAAAAGATACATTTTTCCTGCCTGCCCTGGAAGTAAGAAAGGATTTTAAAATGAAAAGAGAATGAAAATCCGGTGGGTTCATTTATCAGTTTCTGAAACACTAGACTAAAAGGATCAGCACCTAACACACACGGTCTTGCCGCGACTTCCCTGGGCCGTAGCTCCGCCGGCGGGTGGAACCGGGGCTTGAAGTCGGCCGCACCGTGGGGGAGGGCGGCGGGGGGAGGGCGGAGGAGACGGACCCGAAAAGAGCGCACTGTGTGCGCGGCGAGGGGTCCGTGAGGAAACCCACGGCCCGGCTCGGCCCCGCGTCCGCGGCTGGAGGCCCATCTATCCATCCCCCTGCGCCGGAAGGGGCTGGAGTCCCGCTGCCCCACGCGCTTCCGAAAGCTCGGACACAGGTGGGTCATTAAATTCAGATTAAATCGGGAATGTTGGAAGCGAAGCCTCTGGGACAAGGGAGAAAGTAGCCACGTAAAATAAATGCATCTGTACTTACTGACCAGGTCATGTCACGTTTGTAAGCGACTGTCTGCCTGGCTTGGAGCTGCGCCCCTGCCCGGCTCCAGCTTTCCCTGGGGTCGCCCACACTCCGGCCCCCTAGGGCCCCTGCGGGACGCAGCCGGGCACCTGCCCTCGCCTTGGTAGAGCCGGGGTGGCCGCCTGGGGCGCCGGCCACCTCGGCGACTGAGGGTCTGGACGCCCCAGCAGCCCCACTCGGGCTCGTGGCTCCCGGCGCTGGCGGGAGGAAGGCGAGGGGGCGTGCCCGCCCGGGGCGGCCGGCGCGGGGGGTGGCGGCGACCGCGTCTTCGGGGCCCGCCCGGCCTGCGGCGCGCTTGGCCCGGCCAGCGGCGGGTTCCCGGAGCCTCCGTGCGCCTGGCGGCGGACTGGGAGCCGGCGCGGGTTCCCCTCCCGCCCCAGCGAGCCCGGCCGGGCGCTCCCCCAGCCCGCGTGCGGTCCCGGCGGCTGCCTGGGCTCCAGCGGGCCTAGGATGCGGGCGCAGCCGCCACGGCCTCCCGGCCCGAGTCCTCCCCGCCGCTCTCTGAGCCTCCGGTAGACGCGTCGTCAGCGTCACTCTGCCGAGGTCCCAGGGCCCGGAGACCGCCTCGGGCCGGCCCGGCGACGAAGCCGAGCGCCCCGGTGCCCCTCGGCCAAGCGCGGGGCCTGAGAGCTTCCCCTCCACCCCGCGCCCCGCCCGGTGCCCCGCGCGGCGACCCCGGCACCTTGGAGGCCGGCGTCTGGTCCTGGAGGGGCCTTCCCTGCCATCCGCCCCCCGTTCTGAGACCCCCACCCAGGACTGGGGAGGCGCAGGAACTCTGCACGCGCGCGTACACACACATACACACACACACACACACACACACACACAGGCGTGCGCGCGCAAGCCGTTGCTATGGAGAGGCCGGTTACCAGAGAGGCTGAGGGCGACAGGTCCCCTCCTCCAGGCCTCCCTTCCCTGCCTGCGCTCCCTCTCCGCCGACCTCCCCTCTCGCCCCGCCGGAGCTTCCGGGGCCCCTCCCGCCTCCTCCTCGGCCCCTGCCTGCAACCCCTCCTCTCCTCTTTCCCCTCCCTGCTCTGGGCCAGGGGTCACCCCAGAGTCTGGAGCAGTAGGCCGAGGCTGGGTCTCCCGGGTGGCCCCACGCCCCGAGGAGGACAGCGAGGAGGGACAGGACCACCACCAATCAGGTCTTTGCCCGAGGAGGACCCGTAGAGAGTGACCCAAGGCGCAGCGCGGGGCTCAGGTCTCTGGGCTTGGACTACCTGGAGGCCCAGTGGGGCCGGTGGAGGGAAGGGCCCACCGCCGAGCCCCCTCCAGTTTGCTGGGTGGGGGGCGGTTTGCAGGCCCTGCCCGGGTGATTTACCGCCTCCCGACCTATTGGGTGTATGAGGGCTCAGGGTACACGGTGGGGTGGGTAACTGGAAAGAAGCCCAAGTCTCCCCCTTCGGCCTCCGCCGGACCTCGTTGTCCCCTTGTGCTTCTTGAAGCTCCAATGCCGTGGCCCGCGTGGAGCTCCACCACCTGGGCCTGTGGGACCGGTTGATGGAGGCGTCACCTCTTTGCCCTGGGGCTCAGTGAAACGCCGGACTCCCGGCCACTGCAAATACCAAATCAAAGCAGAATTCGGGGTAGGCCTTGGTCATTGGAAGCGAGTCCTTAGAACACTTTTAGAGGCAAGCAGGCGCCCGACTCACGTCTGTTGACGACCCCTTCCCCTGAGCCCCGGCCCCAGGCGTTTCTGAGAGAAGAGTGAGGGCGGGGCAGGTCTTGGGGGCAGCGCCTGAGGGGAGGCGTGGAGAAGCCTGGCGGTGCAAGCTCCGCCTGGGCAGGCCGGCGGGGACTGGGGGTGGGGGGTGCAGTTTGCCCTGGAGGGGCTGGAGTGGGGGCGCCGGCTGTGGGGCGGGAGGGGCATCGGGTTAGGAGGGGCCGCCCTGCTACGGGCGGGTCGCCGTCTCCAGCTGTCCCGAGCGCAGGAACAATGGTGAGGCAGTGGGAGAGGGGGACTGGGAGGAGGGCGCCAGGGTTTCCAGAAAAGGAGAAACTAAAGAGCCCCGCGCAGACTGTCATCTGCATGTGACAAGGTCTCTCCCCACTCCTTTCTTTCTTCCTCTTGTTCCTGCAGCTGTGGGCCTCGGAGAACGCATTGTACACACAGATGTTGGGTTTCAGCTCTCGGTTCTCTGCTGCTCGCCTGGGGCGGAGAGCACCGGGGTGCCCCAACCTGTAGCTGAGACTGGGGGCCAGGGCTCGGAGAGGAAGAATGTGGAGGGTGGGGAGAGGGCTAGGGGAGCGCGATGGGTTGGCCCTCGGCTGCGGGAGGCCAATCACAGGGCCCAGCAGGCCTGGTCGCCCCCCAGACTCCAGCAGGGTCAGGGAGCTTGGGGAGAGCCAGCGACTGGAGTGCAGCCCTGCAACATCCCTACGCTCCATTTGCTTCCGAGGCAGTGGTCCAGGCCGGGCCTTTGACCCGGGGAGGCAAGAAGGCAGATGGATTCCACGGTTTCGCCGCCGCCTCAGGCCAGCTTCGGGTCTGGAGACCTGCAGTGCGCCTGGGTGAAGAGGTGGCCGGGTTCTCAGTCCTTCCCGCGACCGGCAATGCGCTTTGTATGCGAACTGGAGACCAAAGCGCTGGAGAATAAAAGGGGGAGGGTCAGCGAGGGCATTTACTCGCTTGTTTTACCAGCGTAATTGGCCTGCTCCGATTGGGAAAAAAAGCAAAAGCCCCCCCCCAAGCCAAAAGTGGGAAAACTAACTCAAAAGAACAATTTGCCATAAATTTTCCTCTTGCAGAGTTTTGACACCCCCACCCTTCCCATAGCAGAGGTCGCAGTAAGGCCACGCGGGCTGGCCGTCCCTGCCGCGTCCCGCTCTCCCCTGAGCGCTACCCTGAACTTGCCGGGTTTGAAGTGCACTCGAGCGGTGGAAGGGAGGACGGCTGAAAGGAGCCGGCGAAGGCCCGGGCGCCGTACGAATGACTGACAAAGCCGATGTCCATTCATAGTCTCGGGCGGGAGAGGGTGTTCGGAGAGCCGCGGCCCCTTAGCCAATTGCTGTCAGCAACATGTGGGGGGGGGGGACATCGCTATAGCAACCGGTGGCTGGGCCGCGAGCCGCGCCGCCGCCGGCCGGGTGCGCGCCGGGCCGGATATAAGGCGGGGCGCGGCGGCCGCGCTGGATGGAGCTGCGCGCGCGGCCGGTGGCCCTGCGGGGACTGTCCCGCGTCGGCCCCGCGCCCGTCCTCGCCGCGCCCCGGCTCCGAGCGCCTCGCCCCCGGGGCCGGGCCAGAGCGGCGCGCTCAGAGCCCGGCGGAGCGACCGCGCAGAGCGGCCGGCGCCCGCGGGCTCCGAGCCGGTGCCGCAGCCGCCGCTGGAGCCACAGCGCACGGCACCTTTGTCTACGCCGGCCTCCCGAGAAGTTTGTGGTCAGAAGCGGGATGGACCCACTCGTCTGTGGCTCAGGCGCAGGGAAACGACTAGCGGTGGTGATGGCGCCGCAGCTGCCCGAGGCCGCCGCGCCCCGAGGCTGTTCGGCCCGGCGCACGCCGCCCCCCTCTCCGGCTTGGGCGCGGGGCGCCGGCCCCTCCGCAGGTAACCGGGAGCTCGGGGCCGGGGCGCGGGCACCGGTACGGTTGCCGGAGAAAGGGGGGGGCTGGGGGGGGGGGGGGGAGGAAGCAGGAGGGATCCACCGAGGGCACCGCCAGGCGGGTAGGTGGCAGGGCGCGGAAGCAGACCTTGGGGAGGGTGGAGGGTGCGCGTGGGGGCTTGGATGGGCAACCCGGACGTCGGAAAGCCCAATGCAGGGGCCGACTCAGACCCGAAGCAGGACACCTGTCAAAGCCTCTGGCTGGCGGGAGAGGTCTGAGATCATCCCCCAGTGGGCTCGGGTTGGACATCCCAGGGTGACCCGGCTGGTGGTGATTGAGAGGGGTGGCAGATGTCCCACCCCCCGGGGCCCCTTGGACACCGGCAGGACTGGGCTGGGGCCCTCACTCTTGGACTTTCCGCAGGCACCGGGGCAGTTCAGACCGTGGAGAGAGAGGGGCGTGGGGAGTGGGGGGGGTGGAGCGCACGCTGATGGGCAGGGGTGTGGGAAAAGGAGCGGAAGCTGAGAGATGAGCAGCCAGGATGGAGGGGAGCCAGCGCGGGGATGTTTTCCTCCAGCCCATTTTGGGGCGCTCTTCGCCGCCTTCTCTCGGTCCGGGAGCGCGCCTTCGCCTTCAGGGTGCTTCGGAAAAGGGGCTCGGGGTGGGTACGCAGGGAGGAGCCAGCGAGGGGCAGGTGGGGCCGTGGGTGAGGTCGCAGGATCTTTTGAGCACCCCCCACCCCGGCCCGTTGGAGAAGCGCCTCGGAGTCGCCGTCTCCCCTCCCCCAAACGGAACCTGCGCTTTCTCGGCCCCCCGAGGTGAGGCGGCCGCGTGCTCGCGGAGAGAAACTTCTGAAGGAGGGACTTCGTTTCCTGCCTGCCTTCACTGCCTGTGCGGTTCCGAACTGTAGCCTCCTTCCAGGTTCTAGAGAAGTCCCACTCGAGCCAGGCGGACCCCAAAATTAGGGGTTGAGACCACGGCAGAATTGGCTTTTGGGGCCGGAAAGAGTCTCCCGCCCTTTTGTGTCATCAGTGCGCTGCACTGGCCGCGCTGCACGCTGGACGGTTGGGGGCTTCTCTGTCACAGTCGCCAAGGCCCCGAAACGCGCACCCCGAGGGCAGCGAGGACCGTCCGGCGCAAGTCCCCGCGGGCTGGCCCTGCTGTTCCGGCCTTGCCACCAGCCTCCTGCCCCTGCGCCTGCTCCCGCTCTGGGTTCCAGTTCCCCAGCCGAATCCGCAGACCGCGGTCCTTGTTCGGCCGCTGGAGCCTCTCCGCCTGGGGTCCCGGGCGCAGCGTGTCCACGTGGTCTCTGCCCAGTCAGCGCTCCCCGAATTTAGAGGCGACGGAAAGTGCCAGGAGGTTAGGGTTTGTGTGCGGGAGGGGGAGGGAAGCTCGCTCCTTTTTATCAACCCGAGAGGAAACGCCCCCACCCAACCAAGCACACCCATTTGGCTCCGGAGAAGGGGCGGCCGTGGCGGGGGGAGCGCCGCGGAGACGTGCGCGGGGAAGCTGTGCCGTCCCGGGTGGATGGATGCGCGCGTCGTTGGGGACCTCAACCGGTGCCCCGCGGCCCGCGCGCTTTGCATTGTCCCCTCGGGGAAGGGGGCCGGGACCTCTTGGAAACCTCTCCGTGCTGTGAGTACTCGCGGCCCCCAGGAGCCCTCGCCCCGGCGCTGCGGCCTGTCCCGCCCTTCAGCCTGACCTTTCGGACCCCCGCGGGCTCCTGTAAATGAGGGAGCGCGGGACCGGCCGGGGAGGTGAGAAAGCCCGCGGCCGGTCCAGCCAGGCGGGGGCTCCGAAACAGACCTGCGCTCCAAGGAGCAAGCGCCACGGCGGGGTCCTGACCGCGGCGCCGGTCGAGCTCAGGATGGAGCCTCTCAGCCTCGGAGGAGGACGAAGAGGGTGGGGGAAACTCCAGTCCTGGAGAGGGTTGGGTTCTGGCGGGGGGAGCTCCTTCTTCGAGACCACGGCGTCTGGGA
The DNA here is from genome assembly GCF_010015895.1 of Lontra canadensis. NCBI lineage: Eukaryota > Metazoa > Chordata > Mammalia > Carnivora > Mustelidae > Lontra > Lontra canadensis. The sequence goes on from NW_022631105.1 coordinate 1,126,185, forward strand.
AAACACCTGACCGAGGAGGCGCGCGAGTGTCAGAGCAGGCCTCGGGGACCGGTTTGCACGCAGAAAACACGGGTCGGGAGCGGGCGCATCAAGTGTGTGGGCCGAGTGTGAGTCCGTTTGTAGTGAGAATATGAAAGGAGGCTGGGGCAGGATTTCTCTTGGGGGGCCGGTCCTTCCCGGGCTGCTCTCAGCTGGTCGGCCTCTGTTCTCCCCGAGACCGTTTGCTCCGGATCCAGCTCTACCAGAAACCAGTTCACACAACCGTAGCCTTCCCCCTTTAAACATAAATATCGTAAATCTTCCGCGACATCTTAAAACAGAGGAGTTCCCCAAAACTGATGTTCTAGGAGCGCTTAAAGCTGGTAAATAGATAATTTATTATCTTTTGCATATTTATTTTTGTGTCTTTGCCAGAAAAAATAAACAAGTGGCTTATTTTCAAACAGGGTATCTCCACTTATTTTCATTTAAGAATAATTATTTCTTGGACATTCTTTTCTCTACCCCATATGGGTTTTTTTTTTTTTTTTTTGGCTACTTGAATGGCAGATTTGCAAGTACAATTTCATCTGTGCGACGAACAATGGCTTTCACTTGCACAAAGGATTTCTCCCACCCTGGATTCAGACCGAAATGCCTCTTGCTCTGATAATAGCTTCTGAAAAGATTTTGTAATGCAGAGAATTAATACATGATTATTTCCGCCTGACTTCTCTCATTTATGAGAATTCTGTGGCAAATTCCAAATTAAAAATAGTTCAGTTAACAGCTTTAAAAAAATACTTTTAAAATATTTTAAGACACTACCCTCCCCCATATTTTTAAGTTTGGTCATTCCCATAGCCTGAAAACTATGAACATTTTTGAGCGGCTTTACATAGTTACCACATTTTAGTAAGTCCATTTTAGTAAATCGAGCACAAAATTTCCAAATAATTCTAAAATTTTTCATCTGGGATAGCAAAGACAGATTCATTAAAGCAACTCATTAATAGTCTCTAAAATCAAATTCTAGATTTTACAGGCAAGGGGATTGGGGCAGTCACAGGTCAAGGGGCACAGGGTGAAGCTGGGTTTGCAAAACCAAGTCCTTGGAAGGAAACAAATGAAACATGCACAGATTAGAAGTTTCACAGTAATGAAATTAAGTGCCTGTGACCATAAGTTTTGGGTGCAAGTGTGTTTTAAAACTGAAGTCAGTGGCTTGGGCATGGGGTGCTGTTGTTCACAGGCTTGGAAATTGCTCACTGTTGCTACTGGTCCCCAAATATTTGTTACCGTGAAGTTTTGTGTTTGTGTGGCTGCCTTAGTTCTCCAAACCAAGTCAGGGCATAAAATGTTCTCTCTTTTTTCTCTCTCTCTTTTCTTTTAAGCTTACCACATGGACAGCTAAAGAAAAAAAGTTTTGAAGATATTTTGCCATAAATGGCTCAGAAGATAATGTAAAGAAAGCCCCATGCACCTTCACTTACGAGCATAGATCAAAATAGTTTAAATAGGTCAGGACAACGTCTGTAGTTTCTAATTCCTAAGAGCAATTCCGCAAATTGTCTCTGTGGTCACATTTATCTTAAGTCACAGCTTCGGCAGTATTTTACATTCTAAATTCAAGGAGTTGCAGGTGGCAGTGGTTGAGTGGGAGAAGTACGCAATGTTATACCGCAGTGTACTGTCAGGATACATCTAACCTGATATAAAGTTGACTTAATTATTCCTGATTATTTTTGAAAACCATACTTTTCCTGCATCTGGAACTTGGCATTAAGTGCTTGTGTGTGTATGTGTCTCCTACCTCCTGGGGTGCACAGCTACCAGCGTGCCTGGGTGACCTCTCTGCCACTGTACAGTTCCGCTTTTAAAAGACACCGGACTGTAAATGTCAAAGTCATAAATATTTCAGCATTATTTTCTTTCAATTCCAAGTCAAGACTGACAGGACGCCTCTAATTAGTCGAGGGCTCTCTGCAGGGCCCAGCCCCGGGACGAAATTTGGGGAAAGCACATGTAGTTCAAGTTGCTCAGCCTTGGGGTGCAGGGACCCAGAAGTGGAGGGGTTGAGGCCCCCCCATCCAGGTCTGGAGCAGGGCAGCAGCACAGACTCCCTCTCCAGCGGATGTCAATCGGGGCTCATTCTTTTCTCTTAAAGCTGGTGGTTAACAGGGCTTAGAAGTTTTGTTTGTTTTCTTCATTCCACAAAAAGAAAGGAAAGGAAAGAATCATGTTATTTTAAATCGATCACTATGCCAACGAGGGGAGTTCACTTTCTTTACTTCTTTTTGAGTATTTTGTATGAATTTTCGTTTCTTCCGGGATTCTTAACACCTGACTAGCAACCAGCAACAGTTTTTCCTCCCGCTGGACCCCTCCTTTCAGCGCAGGGTCGGCGGGAACACGGGGGGAGCAGTGGGAGTGGGCCAGGAAGAGTAACCTTTCCGGTTTCAGCTGAGCAGCCCTGGGGCCGGCCCAGGATCCTGGGGGGCCAACGTCACAAGCCAGGCGGGTCTGTCTGCCCCACAAACGCCTTCTGGCTCAGACCCCCTGATTCCCCGCTGGGTGCGGTGCCCTCCCCCCTACAAACCCCCCCTCCCCCCGCACCCACGTTCCCCTCTGCGACCTGCGACGCCCCTGCTGTCTTGGCTCTCCCACCCGCCGTCCACAGCCACGGACCCTTCCCCTGGCTGCAGGAAGGGCCTCCTTGCGGACACGCTGCGGGAGGTTAGCCTGGGGGCCTTCTTCCTGGCCTGGGACCCGAGCCTGGAACTAGAGGAGATCGTAGAAGATGGGACTCAGCGGGCATGGGGTCCCTCCTTTCTCCTCACCTCCTTCCCTTCTCCAGCAGCACCACGGTGGGGATGGGGGAGGGGAAGGGGGAGCTGGGCAGCTGGGAGGAGGGAGAGCGGAATCTGGAGAGGAGGGACCCAAGGTCTGGGGGCAGTCACTCTCCTCCACATTTTTCTTTGACCTTTGAGTTAGCTCCATGCGCGCCGCGAAAGGGGCAGCGGTTAGCCCTGTTTCTCCACCCGCGTTGCCCACGGCATCGTCCTGCCCGGTGACCGTCGGTGTCCCAGCTGGCCGCGACACGGCCTATGAAGAGCTTCGGTACGGCCTCCCACCTGAGTGTCCAGCCTGGGGTCTGTCCTTCGGCCCAGACGTGGGCCAGGTTGACGTGTGGTCATTGCTGTCTCCTGGCCTCCGGCCTGGAATCGGGTGACAACCGGGCCGCCTCTGTGTCCCTTACACGGTGAGCCGGCGGCCAGCCTGCTCAGCGGGACCCCTTGTGCCCGACTGCCCCGCACCCTCACCCGGGCCTCGGTCCCTGGCGCGCGTGCGGCCGTCTGTCGGGCGCGCGCTGTGCGTCCTCTCCGAGCCAGGCTGGCCACCGCACGCGTGTGCGCTCACGTCGCCGGGCAGGAAGGTTCAGCAAGTCCCTGTTCCCGGGCGCCGTCAACCACGTGGGCGCGAGGGGTCCTCCCGACGCCCGGGCGGGATCCCCGGCGCTGGCGCTTGGCCTAAGTGGGGACGCGGGCACCTCCCGCGGCCTGCCCCGGGGTGGGGTGGGGGGACGCAGCCAGGAGGACCCGGCCCGGGCGGGGGCACAGCAGACGCCCCTCCCTCGGCCGCGCCGCCTCCTTTGTCGTCCCCGCTCGGTTTGCCGAGGCGAGGCTGTCCCGCGGGGGGCGCGGCCGAGCGAACCGTCCTCCTGGAAACGCCCCCCACGGAGGCGTCGATTCGGCCGCGGGACGCAGACCCGCGGCGGCGGAGACCCCGGGCCCGGAGCCTCGCGGGCGCCCTGGGGCGCTCCCCGCGGCCAGAGGGGCGAGAAGCAGCGCGGCGCGCGGGGCCGGGGAGCCGGGCCGGGGCGGACGCGCTCCCTCCCGCCCTGCCGGGCCTCGCAGCGCCGGGTGGGGTCCCGGCGGTTTATTCACCCGCTCGGGCAGGGGTGCGGAGGGAACGGGGGCGGCGCGGAGGGGTGGTCCGCGGCTCCGCGAGCTTTGACCTTCCGGCGGCGGCCGTGCGGGCGCGGAGGGGGACGAGCCGGACGGGGCCGGGGAGGGGTCCACGCCGGGGGCGGCCGCGGGACCCGCCACACAGGCCCTGGGCGGCCTTGCGCGCCCCTCCCGCGCCCGCGCCCGCGCCCCCACCCGGGGGCCCTCCCTTTCCGGCCCTCCGCCCTCCGCGTCCCCTCCCCCCGCCGCCACACCCCCTCCGATCCTCCCCTCGCCCCCCGCCCCCCGCGAGCCTCCCGCGGTTGGCCTGCCTCGTCCTCCTCCGCGGAGCCGCGCATCCAGGCAAGAAAATCCAGCGTCTTTTCTCATTTAACCCGCGTTTCCATTAACTCAGTCCCGGCACCAGCTAATCCGCGGCACCGAAGGCAAAAGGAGGCTAATTAATGACCAGCTTTTCCAGTCAAGACCGGCGATAATTGCTTGGTGGCCTTTATGATTACAGGATAAAAATGGCCCGGCCTGACGTGAGGCCCTGTGTACACTCGGAGACAGGAGGGAATGAGGAGGTGGAGGCTGGATGCGGAGCAGAAAATTACTAATAGAAGAGACATAATGAATAGGCCGGCCAGGCATTCATGGGGAAAAAACCCATTTTGTTACCACGCGAAATTAGGTGGTGGAAAGGAGTTTGCTAATTGTTCTCCTCTTGTCGCAACCGGGGCCGGGGCGGGGGCGTGCGTCTCCGTTCATCCCCCAGCAGTGGCGGGGGCCGTTGCGGCCGCAGCCGCGCACCGGCCTGTCTTCCCGGGCGCTGGCAACGGCGGCTAACGCACCTGCTGCCGAAGCTAAGGGCGAGCACCGCGCACCTTTTGCCCGCGGAGACCTGCAAAGTGCACCCAAAGGATCCCCCCACCCGCCCCCAGAACAGTGAGAATCTGACGGTTTGTCTCCCTGACGCTCCGCACCGCGGAGGGGTGCCCTCGTGGACCTGCGGATCCTTTCAGGGGAAAGCGCGGAGGTGCGCGGGCGCTGGGCTGTGTGTCCCGCGGTCGCGCAGGCGGAGGGGCTCTGGTGGGTGGGGGCGTGGGGAAAGGTTTCTGCGCAGGCCGCCCTGCTGCGGTGTCTCCCAGGCTGCGGACCTGCGCCGGCTCCGGCTGTGTGCTGTAGAGCTCTCTGACCTCCCTGTGCCTCAAAACATTTTCGGGGCAAGCTCGGGATACACTGGGGTATTTTCCTCACACCTGTTCAGAAGAAGGGACGTGCGCTTTTACTCAAAGCAGCAAATCAACTGCCAAGACTATGTCGTTGTGGTTGGAAAGATGGTGGCCTTCAGGAAACCAAGTGAGGCCTCTAAGTTTCCTTTTGAAAATGTTGCAGTCTGTGGCTCGCTAGTTAGAGATGCCTTCCCTCCTGTTTGAGGGCCGCTGTTTGGATGGCCCTCCTGTGGTTGCGTTAATGCCAGCACAGCTCTGGGCTGAGCCTGAGTTTGCCTTGCGCGGCAGAAGGGTAGTTTCCAAGAGGTCATAGTCTGTTTGGCGCTCACAGGGCTCCTTCTCTCCTGTTCTGCAGAAAAGCAAACTCAGGCTTCTGCCGCACGGAGCGGAGCAAGAGGACTCGACCCCGTTCATCGTGCTGACCCTGGTCTCTGTTGTCGCCATGGTTGGGGTCCTCCTGGCCTCTGCGGTCATCTACTGCCTGCGCCACGCCTCCCACTCCCGGCTGCAGGAGAAGCTCTCGGGAGTCGGGGATCACCCCGGCCCGGATGCCACCGCCGCCTACCAGGTAGGGGTTCAGATGGCTTCCGTTCATCAGTGCACGGCCTGCGGCCCCTGCCCGGCCCCAGCGCTCTGTCTAGTCATGGTTCGGGTTCTTTCGGGAAAACGGTTTGAAACTGTCCATCAGAATTCACAGAAATGCCTCGGAACCACAGTTTCGTTGCTGTGTATTAATCTTACCCTGTTCTCAGGTAGTCTGTTAGATGTGATAGCAGGTTGCTCATTAGAAATGTGGAAAAAGTACGAAACATGAATTATGTATTATCTGTTATCTTTCTTAGTTTGGCCACTGTTCATGAAAAATGCCAAGGTTGCAAGATAAATGGGTTGTGTAAACGTTTGAAGATGTCTCTTAAATCATCGACTTCCTCCAGGTCTCCTATGAAAAGATCCTTTGCCCTGATCCATCGCTACCCCCTGCCAGTCTCTGGATAAAGTGTAACCTAACGATGATAAGTGGGAAGTGAGCCCAGGGCGTCTCGTTGAGAGCAGCGGTGGCTGCCGGGTGTGGGATCACACCTGGACGCAGTCCGCAGCCACTGAGAGTGGGAGGAAGGCAGGACAGGAAAAGGTTTCTGGACGCTCTATAGCACCTGCTTCCGACTTAGTGACGTCCTGTGGTGACACTGAGCCCCGGTTCTGACAGCAACGCCAGCCCACCGCAGAGGCAGGTCAGGGCACAACTGTCCGTGTCCTCCCCTTTGGGAAGGTAGAATACTTCATCATGGTTTTTTCATAGAAATCCAGTCAATATGTATTTTCTCCCCTTGGGCAAGATTCCTTGTTTCCTCTACTCACATGATTCTGATGGTGATAGGTCTGTCTTGTAAGCAATACATCGTATTTTACAATAACATGTAAATTGAAGAGTGCGCCATCACAGTTACATGGGGAGGAGGTCTCAAGCTTTTTCTAGAACTGCCCCTCCCTCCACACTGTCCTGCAAGGTGCCCCCAGGAGCTCGTCGGAGCTAGCTGCGTTTGCTCTGTGGGCCTCCCTGACACTGGCCCACAGGAGGAGCTGGAATGAATTCATAAAATCACCGTGTTTAAAAGAGACCAAGACATAGCTTTCTCCCGCAATTAGAAAATTCTTGATATTGTCACCCAAGAGAGAAAAGCACTGGTTTTCTGGAGGAGGTCACAGGGCTGGTCAGTGTGATCTTCTCTTATAAAGAAATGGCACCTTCAAACGTGTGGGAGGTGGCGCTTCAGCCCCAGTGCACGGCTGTGCTTGAAAGCAAGAGAAAAATCACGTTTGAAGAAGAAGCCCTGAAAAAAAAGGTCACATAAACTAGTAAGAATTTATCCAGAAATTCTATTGAGCAAGACCATCGGTGTGGGCTGCTGGGGCTTCTGGGCCACATCTGTGCCAGGACATAAATAAATTATCACACCAGTTCTGTTCTATGTGCCGGAGACCGGAGATCACAGGGGGGTGGGTTTTTAGAAAGCACGGCATCCTCTGATACACTTTGAAATTCAAATATAAAATATTGATAGAATGGAAAGGTTGGACTTGCATGCAGAAATGACTCAGTTTGGCAAAAATGCAGGTTGAAATTGCACACTTAGAACTGAGTTTGTGATAATTAACAGAAAAAAATCTTCCCAGTGACAGCTCTAATTAATAGTATCTGTAATTAAAATCATGCCCTTCCAGCAGGAAAATTGTTTGAATTTCTTGGAGTGACCTTTTTGCTGTTCCTCCTGGGGGCATGGTGGTTAAGTTGATATTGATTTTATAATGAGCTCTGGTTTGTTTAATAAGAATCTGTAATCCAGACAATAAATGAAATGTGTGCTTTTCTTCAATCCAGATTAATAAAAAGGGGAGGAAAAGCATAGGAAAAAACTTTTCTTTAGAAAATATGATCTAGGAAAATTTGGAAATGAAATGAAATTATTATTTCTGATGGGCTTAGTTTTGAAATCACCATGAAATACCTTTCAGGGAACCGCTCTGATTAAATGCAGACATTTGACCCCAAGCGGGCGGTCTCCTGGCCGGGAAGATGCCAGCCAGCGGGGATGGGATTTTGGCACTGTTACCTCTAGGTTCCGCTGAGTCATGCATGAAGGGCTCTCCTCCCCGTGGCTACAAAGAGCGGATGTTTTCGTTTGTAAACGAAGCAGGTGTTAATTTCCAGCCGCCACCGCACTGAACTTGGCTTTTCCGCAGCGACACCTGAGACCCCCCTCCCAGCTTCAAGTCTTCTGAGAAGTTGTTCCATGTTTTGCAAACATAAAAACCATTTCAGGAGAAGTTGCCTGGATGCTGTACTTTTCTTAAACCGCTAACTTCTGCAACCCGCTCACCCTCTGATGCGAGTGATGTTGGCTGGACCTGCTCCTACTTCCCAGCACCGGGTGGTGAGGAAAACAGCGATTTTACGTCGTCCCTCAGTTCATACGCCATCATTTTTATAAACTCTCCGGAAGAGACGAAGGTTATTGTGCAGGAGGTTAGAAAAGCTGCCTGGGAATGAGGAGTGGTGGGCGGCAAGGTAATAAGTTTTACTGACGTCAGAATGTGAACTTGCCCTTAATGAAGGAACTAACTGTTCTTCTCAGAACGGAGGCTTTGGGTCCGCAGGGAGGACAGGGAGCTCAGGGCTGGTGCTGCGGAGGAGGCACGGGAGGCCTCTGGCGTGGGCGTTCTTCTTCCCAGAGAGCCAAAAAGGACGGTCGGTCTGTGTGCAGGTGAACTGCAGGGCGGTGGCCTCACTGCGCAGGGCGGACCCCGAAGCAGCCCGCCCTGTGTAAGCCCTGGCCCGCGTCAGCCCCAACAACACACCCCTTCTAATATCTATCCTCCCAGGCTCCTGGCGGCCAGTGCAGCCCCAACAACACACCCCTTCTAATATCTATCCTCCCAGGCTCCTGGCGGCCCCGTGTGCTCATAATTCATGGTCTGCAGCTTTGGGGAAGCTACAGTGCATTTGTGGAGTGTTCTAGAATAATCTGTGGGCTTGTCTTACAATTGTTTCAAAACAGTGAGTAGTTTGCAGTATTAGGACCCAACACAAACATGCTGAAACCTTTTCTCTTCTTCCTTAGAACAGAACTATTTCGTAGACAGAGTCGGCGTCTTAAAGCTTAGTGTGCGTGTGTGTGTGCGTGTGCGTGTGATATTTTGGTTTGCTTTACCTACTGGAAAATCAAATGTTTCCCGATAGACTCTTAAACGTTAGCACTTACCAAGAGATCAGTTCTACCAGATAATCTATCAAGGTTAATTTCTTCAAACTTGGAAGAACAGGGTATGTTAACTATGACAATAACTGAAATCCATCTGGAAAGGCCATTTTTTTTAATGGCCTCCAAACTCGTCCCCGGTGTTTTACTGAATGTCATTTTATTCTTCTAAATATATAAAACATAACGTATTTGGGTTAAATGGGTACTTCGTCACCTAAAAAGATAGTTCCTTTACTTTTTCTTTCTTTTCTCCCCTGAAATTGGCACGTCAGCGCACGGCATATGTGTCACGTGTGCGCGTGTGCCCACGTCGGTCTGCTTGCCGCTGGCGCGTGTGGTTGGTGTGCAAGCAGCGAGCCACCGGGCCCGGTGCAGGACAGGTGCCTCCCGGCTCGGGAGCCCTGCCTCTGCGGAGGGCCATGACTAGGTGGTCAGAACACATCCCGTCCTCCCTCTCCGAGTCTCTGCGTGTGTCGCCTCCTTTCCCCACGGCATTGATCACCGTGGAGCAAGAGTCCCGTGCTCGTTGTCCCACTCCCCTGTCCCTACACGAGGGCACAGACTCCGCAAAATTTCCAGAAGTCCTCTTGCGATGGGTTATTTCCCCACGCCCAGCACACTCCCTGATCCCTTGGAAGGAACCAGACCCCGAGGGGAGCACGCCCCTGGGCGAGGTGGGCATCCCACACACAGCGATGATCGGTGAGGGACCCCGCGTTAGATGCCAGGTGGCTGCTCTCCATGGGCTCCCTCCACTCCAGCTGGCAGCTGCGGCCCAGCTTCTCCCCACCGTCCACAGGGGACCCGGCCCCTCGCAGAGGAGGGCACCTGTCACGACAAGCTTGTTCTCCGGGGCCTCAAATTCAGGGAACTTCTTTCTCGAAGACAGTTTGATCTTTTGTAACTGGTACAGTCACTCGTTAGAGAAGCATTTTCCGTTCTAGGTGGAAAACAGGGGGTCTCCTGAAGTTTCCCTGACCCCACCTCGAGCTCCTAAAACAGCCTATGTCCGACAGCTAGGTATCAGTCAGAGAGAACGGCCTTTCTTTACTTTACACTTAAATTTTCAGGTCAAAGTAACTTCTGTGCGACGTCCCAGCAAGTGAAATCTACCCTGCTTCATAGAAGGAAAACTGCCCTCAAGCATTCCTGAAGATCTTGGGTTTTTCTCCCAACCCAGTCAAGCCTGAGAATGGGGATTTTGCTAATTTTGCCTTTCAGGGAGTCGCAGCTAGCACCTGAAGCCTTCCAGACACTGAGCTAATGTCTCATCCAGTCAAGGGGAGGCCTTGTCCTGGGGTCCTGAGCTCCACGACCCCAGAAGGAGGCCCTGGCCTCACTGTGAATTAAGTAAATGCTTCTCTGTGCAGCTGCGTGAGACCCGAAGTGGAGCTTGCAGACTTTGTCCTGCCACAAGGAACACGTCGCCCTGAGCAGTTCGAGAACCTGTGTGTGTGGGCACGTGTCTGCAGGTTCAAGGGATCGACAGTAGGGCCACGAGCTCCGCTGAGTCTTCCAGATTCCTTCCACCCTGGGTCTGAGTGCTGTCCTGTGAGGTGTGAATCTGTAGTGCGTTTTTCTCATAAATCTTACATCTTCCAGCCTGCAGGTTCCCGCGGCCGCGGCTGTGTGCCCACTCTCCAGTGTCTGTGCAACACAGCTCCTCCAAAATAGCTCCTGAGATTTGGAAATAAATGTAGAGGAGGCGGAAGGCTGGAAAGATTGCCAAAAACATATCTAAACACAAAGCTGAGACATGTCGTTGTCCCAATATAGCAAACCATCTCCCCTGATCAAACGATAATAATCAGATCAGGCTTAATTGGAAATAACCGAGCGCTCAGTGAGCTACGGGGAAGACAAAAGCTTGGAGGGGCTGGTGCGAGGGATCCCAGCGCCTGGAGGCTGGGTCTTGTCTGCGTGTCTGTGTGGTTGGGTTTCTGTCAGACGTTCAGTGAGTCTGGAGTTTACTGGAATAAGTGTTTGTTAAGGAAAGACGGGAGGGGAGAGGGTGCCGGCTTCACCTCTCCTGTGTCAGGCCACTTGCCGCCGTGGGGGTCACATCGTCCGTGAGGGCCAACAGGAGAGGAGGCACCTCGGAGGGGACGGCACGTGTCCTGGTGGGGCTGCCGCGGAAGGGCCCGCCTCAGGGGTGGTTCACGAAAGTGGGAGATTCTGTTTAAGTCCAGGTGTGCTTTCAGGTGGCAGAGGCCAAGGGAGGGCCCTGCACATGCAGGAGGCTCTCTGGGTCCCGTCTTGGACTCCCAGGCCATCCCCGCTCCGGTCCCCGCCAGGGCCCGGGGGGCGCTCTTTGAGCCACACTGGACCCCAGCTCACCACATGCGGCCACGTGGGGAAAGTGAGCATCAGGTCAGCCTGACTTGTCCCAGTCCCAGGGCGGGCACAGAGCTGAGTTAGGGCGACTTACGGCGTTTAGGCCCCTCCAGTGCGCTCTTCCCGACGCACGGAAGAAGCCAGAGGGCCCAGGAGCACCCACACACGGGACAGGCGGGACCTCCTTGGAGCCCCAGACCTGATGGTGCCCCTCTGCCTTTCTCTTCGCGGTGCAAGGCGCCGTGGTGGTGTCAGGGTTGGTCAAATTCACTTCTCGGCTCCATTTCTGACTTCTTGAACACAAGGAGTTTGCATGAAACCACAGGAAGCATCAGTAAGCAACACAGGACCACATGTGATGCCACTGAGGGAGGACGCCATGACGGGCTCACGACAGACAGGCCCAGGGGGTCCTCTCACGGGGGTGAGAGACCCCACGAGGACAGGCCCGCGGAGCAGGAGAGGACAGGTGGGGACATCCTTCGTGTGCACGCTGGAGGCAGGGGCCGACTCCCGGACACAGACAGGGCCCCCAAGCCAAGAGCTCCTGCTGGGGGCTAGGTCTGTCCTCCCGGGGCAGCTCCCCTGTGCTGAGGGCAGCCGTGGGGGAGCCACGGGCACGCCTGTCCTCCGGCTCTTCTCACTCATGGTGTGCTTCTCGGTTTAAGCTTTTCTTTCCCAATATTTACACTCGGGAGAAAAGGAGACTGATCCCTCCCTTCCGTCTGGGCCTCGTGCTTCTCTGTGCTCAGCCACAAAACGGGATGGAAGGAACTGTGTGCCTTTAAGGGGCTGCTGAAGGTCAGAAAAGGTCACGGACGTGTAACTGCATCTCAGTTCTAAATTCCGTGTGCGACCGTCATTTGTGGCGACCGTGGGGGCTGGCGGGCCTCGAGTCGTCAGAATCGCTTGGTTCTTGACGCCCCCCCCCGCAGTCAGGTGTGTCGCTGGTACGGCTGCTCTCCCCCCAGGCCCCGATTCAGAGACGGGGCATGTCTTCTAAACCAAAACTCGAGACGGACCATCTGTAAAGGAAGCACGTACGTCCAGGGACATCCGATCTGGAAAGTTCAGCACCTTCTCGGGAGGACGGCTAGGGAGGGTGCAGGTGTGCAGGGAGTGCTGGGCTTCTGTGGGTGCTGCTGGAGAGCAACAAAGCCGTCCCTCCCATCGTCCCCGGGGTGAGGGGGACGCGGGTGCAAACCGGGGCCCACCTTGCGCCCCACACACCGGCCTTGGGGACTTAGTGGAGGGGAGTCATCCCCCAGCTGCGTGCCCGGAGACAGGCTGCCCCCGAGTCTCAGAGGGGCTGTCGAGCTACTCTGAATGAGGGTGCTGGCAGGAGAGGCTTACGGCGCGAAGGGAAACATGCAGAATGGACTTGGCAGGCATTAGACCAAAATGGCGGGAGGAGGGAAGGCCCTCAGGGGGCCCCCCTCAGGCGCAGGGGCTGGGACCGGGTGCAGGGTCGTTGCACCACAACGTACCGACGTACCGCAGGCCCAGAGCTCAGGCTTCCGCGCCGGCTTCCCCCACCCCCCGTCAGGGAAGGCAGCCTGCACGTGCCAGGGGAGAGGCCAGGGGTGGCCCTGCGAGGTCAGGCTCTCCACTGTGGGAATGACATACTCAGCGAGGCCTGGGGTCTGCCTTGGGGTCGGCCTCATGCACGTCCGTGCTGAGCAGGGCCCGGCAGGTGCACCCGGGGTGCCTGAGCCCAGGAGGACCCTCCAGTCCGACTCGAGCCCTTGGGGGGCCTTAGGGAGCATGGCCCAAGCTGAATGGCACAGAGGAAGATAGGCAGGACCCATGGGGTTGGGGTGGGGAGCGGTAGCCTGAACCTCAGAGCCACAGAGGACGTGTGTTTGCGAGCCAGGAGGCCTTCGCAAAGAGCACGTGCACGCTCGGGCCCCGGGGACTCGGGGGATGACAGTCGCCTCCAAATGTCGAAGGAGGAGCGTTCAAGGTCATGAGAGGAAGAGCCACTTGGCCAGGAGGCCCCCTGCCCCGGAGGCGCGAGTCCCACTGGCTCGGCCGTCTGTCCTGTGCGGGGACAGCCTGCATGTCAGCATCACTCCCGTCCACTCCCTCCTCCCACCCTGGTAGGCATGTGCCCTGGAGGACTGGAGCAGCTCAGGGCCTGGGGCAGGCTGGATGGCCCAGCTCAGAAGTGGCCAGTGGGCAGCTTTCCAGAAAGCTAATTTCTTCCAATGAAAGAATCACGTTTTCTGTAACAATAAGGATGGCAAAGACCGTTAGTTCTCTCGCAGCTTCCCTGTAAGACCAGTGTACACCAGTGTGGAGACTGTGCTTGAGACAAACAGGGCCGTGATGGTCCACAGGGAGCTTAGGGTGACCCAGGAGGGCTTCCTGGAGTAGGTGAGCAAGAGACGCACTCGGGACATGATGTGGTCTGTTCAGTGTCGCAATAGCGTCTCAGGCAGGGAACAGAAAGGACTTTTCCTCTTATGTTAGAGAAGCGACATGATTGGATTTCTCTTCTCCATCTAATTAGTCATCCCTGAACCTTGTTCCTCAAAATATTTCCGTCTCCACTGGGGTTCTCTGCTTTGGGAGGGTTGCTGATAATTAAGGATGGAAACTTGGTAGGTCATTTCTCTGTTAGCAAGTACAAGACGTTCACAGTCTCCGGTTAGGAAGGTGACTTCTGAAAAAGATTCACTCCGGATGTTCAAATAAATAGCCAGGATGTGAGGGCGCTCGGGCCGCGACACCGGCCACCCTGGTGATCGCCAGGGTCGACCCAGCACATGGGGCTGCCGCGGCAGGCGTCTGCTTCCTCCCTTTCCGCGCCACATGTGTCCCCCGCCAAAGCTGCGCTGGTCGAACAGGACCCTCATTCCCGCAGAAGAGGGCCCGGGCCCCAGGCACGCGCGTGGCCGCACTCAGGGGCCGCCAGACCAGCTCCACACGTCACGTGCACGAGGACGCCGGGCAGTCAGGCCCAGGACTCCAGACACGGCCAGACGAGGCGCTGCTGGGCGGTCTGCCCTTCTTAACGAAAGTTTAACGATTCTTAAATTCGAAGTTTAAAAATAAAGCAAGCAGCAGAATTACGTGTCTGGGTCTACGTTTGTGTGTGTCTCTGTGTGTGGTTATTTGGAAAACGGGAAAAGGAAGATTGAGAGATGCTTCCATTAGCGAGTAAGGCCAAATGCTTTAAAATGCTAATTCCGTACGGTGTTTGGAGAACATGATCGCGACTTACAGCTCTACGCTCGGGCTGACTCTGGCGTTCGTCGGAAATCAGCTGAGGAGTTTGGGTGGTAAGTGCTGGGATTGCTAATGGTAAGGAAATCAGCAGCCATGCGCGGCTAGGCTTAAATTCTCTAATTAAACTTAAAAGTCTGGATTTGTTCCATGAAGAAGTGTTTTATCACTTTCGTTTCTTGTGAAGACAACAAAGCAGAAGAGAACCAGGGAGGCGTGTTCCTGGAAGCGCACCCCTCATAACCCCGTGCGGAGACCAGGAGTGGGGGACGCACAGTACGGGCTTGTTCGTAAAACCCAGTGCTCGGTCAGAAGGGACCTTCCGTGCAGTTCCGTGTTTGGGGACTGTGTCCTCCGCCCTGGCGTGCCCATCCTCTGCCACATTCAAGGAGAAGGAAAATCCTGAGTCTGGTGGCCCCACACTCTGGAACTGGAACACGAGGGGAGACCAGGACCAAACCTCCGATTGTCCTTGGCTGCACTGAGCTGTCGGTCTCCTGACCCCACACGGCGGCCTTCCTGCCCCTGCGTGCGTGGGGCTTCCTGGGCGCGCCGTGAGTCTGCAAGTCTCTGATCGACTCCAGGCCGGGAAGCCTAGCCGAGCCTGGCAGCTCCCCAAGCCCCTGCACCGTGGACCCTCCCAATGTCTCTCCTCCCGCCACACCCACGGCTCACTTCCCCCGACGCTGGCCCGAGTCACAGGACGGCACCTGAGCTGGACTGAGGCCATTGGAAGGGTGGACTTCCTCCGAAGGTCAACACCGTGCCCTTTCTGGACACGACAGACTCTCAGATACCCTGACGGGGCCTCGAGGCCAGAGCCCTTCACCCGTTTCCCGTCAGAGGAAAGCCACTGCGCCGGGGCTCCTCGGAGCACTCTTGTGTCCTCGGGCCACTGGGTCGCCGTGAGGGGCAGCTTCAGAGGGAATAATCGGGTGGACCATGTGCAGCCCCCGCGCAGAGAGGCAGCTGCAAGGGGGCCTGGCCTGTCCCCACCCTCAGGCCCTGCCCTCTGGCATAATTAGGTGCCACCGCAGAGTGGAAGGACCTGAATGCATCTGTGCCCCGGCTGGCCCCTTGCAGCGCCGGGGACGTCCCCTGTGCTAGTCTGCCGCTGAACCTTTGTGCAGACCGCTCCCCTCACACCGAAGGCCCCCCCACGCAGCTTTATCCTTCCAGATCATTCCCATCTGTCAGCCTGTGCAGACCCCACAGCCTTGCCGAGCCTTCCGCCCAGCCCGGGGTGGCCTGAGCTGCCAGGCTCATCCATCCACACCATCCACACCAGCACCCTTTCATCTGGACCCTCTGTTTGCCCCTGACGCTGCCCTTCGCGTCCGTGGTCTCCATCACTCGCCATCTCGCTGGGCTTCCTTCCCCGCCACGGCGCACGGAGACAGGCCTGGTTCCTTCCCTGCCGTGTCCTTCCATGAACGTGAGGCCCACCCTGGGTCCCCAAAACGCCCGATCTGCTTGATAAACGCGCAGCCCCGGGCAGGGGACCTTCTGGTGCTCCGTAAAAGCTGGTGGGTGCACGGCACTAAGACACAGGCGTGAGCGGCGCTGGTGAGGGGAGGGTGTAGACCACTCCCCAGACTGTCCCCGCTGCCGGCCGGCTCGCGTGCTGCCCCGACATGATGGCGCCATGATGACAAACGAGCAGAATTCATTACCTTTTGAGCAAGAGGGAAGTTAGGAACAGGACGCAAGTTTCTCACAGAAAACCGCCCTCCCGCCCAGCCCATGTCAGGCCCAGGTTGCTCTGAAGTTTATTTTCCACGGACTCGGTGACTTTGACTCATCGGAGTTTGAGCCGTGCATGTGGGGCCCCCCGAGACCGGCTGCGCTCGCAGAGGCCAAGTCCACGGAGCCGGAGCCGCGAACTCGGAAGGCATCAAGGGCTTCTCAGGAACGCTTACGACTTCACGGCGGGAAGGTCACGGCCGCAGGACCCCGCACGCCTGTGTCTGTCATCGGACCTGCCGCGCAGATGCGGCCCGGCTGGGCTGTTTGGGGCCCCAACAGCTGCGTGTCCATCCAAGGGGCTTCGTCCGCAGCGCAGCCCGCTCTGGGTTCCTGCGTGGGCCGTGGTTCCAGAAGCCCACGCCGAGTGCGGGCTGTCGGGGAAGGACGCTTACTGACACGATGTGCTTTCCCTCCTCTGACTTGAGTTAGATGTGTGTCGGGAGCGGAGCAGAAGATGAGGACACCTTTGGTCTTAAAGGAGAGGAAGCCTCGAAGAAGAGCGGCTTCAGGCACATCACACGCATGTGGACAGAGTCGCGCGTACTCACTCCTGGCCGTCAGAGCCTCCCCTGGGGGGAGTGTGCCACCTGCGGGGGTCCCGAGACTGTAGGAAGCCTCCGGACTCGACAACGCTCTCGAGCTGTCTCCTGGGGCCAGACAGTCCCCAGGTGGAAGGATGACAGATGGAAATGACCTCTGTCCTCAAGTTCGGGAGGCGAGACGTAGTTCTTGTCCTGATAACTCGAGGACAACACAGGATGGCCGTTCCTTTGCGCCTGCCGTGGGGTCGCGCCAGCGTGCGGGGCAGGGAGGGGCGAGAGCAGTTCTTTGCCTTCTGACCTGGGACTACTCGAAGACCCTTCTAGACTCAAAAGACTCTGGAAAAATATTTTCATTTTTATAAGTTAAAATGTGGTTTTGAATTTTATTTTGAGAAAACATCTTACAAAATGGGGTAAAAATACTCAATATTTCTTGGCAAACGGTGTTTATCGTGGAGCTGTTTAGGCCAGTTGAGTGTTGTGGAACCCAGCACTTACGTAACACAACTGCATGCTGGACCAGAGGACACGGTGTGACGCCCCAGCGGTTATGACGGTGGCGATGGTGGGGGACGCCGCCAGCGCCCCAGGGAATGGGCCGAGCAAGCGGCCGTCCTGCCCAGGTTCTGGAGCCTGGCTTGGGATTCGCCCTGGGGAAACGTTCCTTCCGTGTGGCATGGTGTGCTGTGTTGTCCCACGGTCCAAGTCACCAAGAAGTCCGGTGGAGGTGGGGAGGAGGTGTCCCAAGACGGGCAGCGGTGGCCACGTGTCAGAAGGCTGGTCACGTAGCATAGCTGTGAACTGGGCCCTCCATCCAGGGAGCAGGTGTGGCTCTGACCCAGACGAGGGATGAGCCACCCAGGGTGCCTGCTATGGCTCTGACCCCCGTGGGAGGAGAAGGGAGGATCCTGTTTGTCTCCCAGAACTGGCCATGGCCTTGTGTCCCCACAGTGTCTCCCACATGTCCCCAGTGTCCCCCAGTGTCCCCTAGTGGTCCCTAATGCCCCCATGTCCCCCTGTGTCCCCCTGGTGTCCCCCCATGCCCTGCAGTGTCACCCCAGTGCCCCCTGGTGTCCCCCTATTATCCCCCAAGTGTCCCTTGGTCTCCCCATTTGTCCTCCAGTGCCCCCCAGTGTCCCCCTCTGTCTGCCTGTGTCTTCCCTGGTGTTCTCTGGTGCCTCCCAGCAGATCCTCTGGTGTCCTGCTCGTGTCCCCCTGGTGTCCCCCCAGTGTCCCCCTCGGCCCCCCACTGCCACCCCAGTAACTCCCCAGGATCCCTCTTATGCCTGCCAGTGCCCCATGTCCCCCAGTGTCTCCCAGTGCTCCCTGGTGTCCCCATATCCCCCGTGTCCCCCCATGTCCCCCAGTGTCACCCCAATGCCCCCCAGTGTCCCCCCAAGGTCCCCCCAGCGGTGCCTCAGTGGCTCCCCCGTGTCCCCTATGTGTCTGCTTGGTGCCCCTGAGCATATCCCTCAGTGTCCCCCTCAGTGTCCCCCTTGTGCCCTCAGTGTCCCCCGTGCCTCCCAGTGTTACCCCAGTGCCCCCCAGTGTTCCCCCTGCCTCCCAGTGTCCCCCCGTGTCCCCCTGAGGTCCTCTAGTGCTCCCTGGCATCCCCTGTGTCCTGTGATGTTGGGGAGAGCCCTTCTAGCGCTCACTGAGCTCAGAGCTCGTTTTCTTCCCACAGCGGTCGTCCTCAGATGGGCTATTTACGGTAAGAGAATTTATGTAAGCTGCGTCCCCGTAAACCTGTCTCCGCACCCCAGCCTCACTGGCCCGCCACGTGCAGCAGCCCCTCGTAGGCCCGCTCAGGTCCGCGGGGAGCCTGCCTAGGAACCCCACTGTGGGCGGGAGAGGGGAGCAGACGCGCCATCCTTTCTTGATGCGCCTTTTTTTTAATGTGACAGTGAAGCCAGTCTGACAGTCTGGGATGTGTTCCCCGTCCTTGTCCCCACACGTTTTCTAAACACTTCACTTAGTCTTAATCCTACTGAATGAAAGATTTCATACATCCTGAACACCCCTCGTTTTGGTGTTCCTTATCACAAAAGTCACACAAGGCTTGATTTAGAAAAAAAAAAAAAAATGAGGAAAATGAAAAAGGAAATAAACCACCTGTGTCTTCCCGGCCTTGGGCAGAGGGTTTCCGTTAGGATCTCCGGGTGCCCTTCCGGGTCCCCCTGTGTTTGCTTCTGGTCGGGGGCCCTGTGAGGAGGACCTCCCTGCACCCGAGCGCCCGCGCGCCGTCCGCCAGCCGTCCCGGGGGCCGCCCTCCGGGGGCTTTGTGCTCCATTGTTCCCTTTATCTGTGGGAGCGCGCGGTGCCCCGTGAGCGGAGCGGGGTCCCTCCCCGAGAGGGCCAGCTCCTTTTCAGCTCGCTCAGTGCTTTATGCGGCCTGGAAAGTAATTGGCCTTCCTCCCCCCCAGCCCACCCTAACGAGCCGCCCCTCCCGCCCTCCCGCCCCCTCGGCTTTGTGCCCTCCTCTCAGTTCTGCCCTGTTACCGCAAATTACGCTCCCAAACAGCCCTAAAACTCCAGCCGCCCTTTGTGGACACACTTGGGCAACGAGCTGCTTTGTTCCAATTGTTCCTTGAAAGGTACAAAGCGGTTTTTCTTAAGCCTTTGTCGTCTCGGCCTTTCTTTTGGCAGAATTTGGGAATGACAGGTCTTTTTTCTCAGAGCGATTCCCACTCTCTGCAATTCCCCCATCAGATAAAGATTTGAGAAGGAGACATTTGCATTATTATGTGTGTGGATGGATTTCTGCCCCCAGAATCCTATTCAGCTTATTTTCTGCAAATTGTGTTACAAAGAAGCATGGGACCCTCCAGGGCTCTGCGGAGACACCCCAGGGCCTTGGCTTCCAGTAGCAGAGAGCGGCGGCCTCTCGGGCGGTGGGGGCTGTGGGGTCGGGGGGCGGCAAGCGGGCCTGCATCCTGAGAACGTGGGGCTCTCCGGGCTGACCCTGCTCAGAAGGGTCCCGCCTGCGGGCTTGGGGAGGGGGCCGGGGGAGCCCGTGTGCGGGGGGCTCTGGACACACTGGAGACAGCCCTGCGCCAGCAGGGGCTGAGGCTTTGAGTTTCCTTGGAGAGCTGTGGACACCTGGGTGCAGGCACTCATGTTTCCGCCTCTCCTGACAAATGAAGGACCTCTTGGGTATTTCAAATAGGGTGACCCAAGCTTCACGGGTCTACTTTGTGTCTACTTTGTGATCAAACCCTTAAATCTCGGGGCCTGAAAACACTGTTGTTTTCTTTTTTAGAAATGCCGTTCTCTGGTTGCTACGGGAAGGGTGGGGAGAGTCCCCTTCTGAAGACAGCGGTCCAGCGCCACACTGGCTTCCATGTGTTCCGTGCTGCTGTGGTCTGGCAGGGCCGGCATCCCGGTGGTGGGGCCTGGTCTGGTGTCCTGACTTTGTCTGCTGGCTGTGGAACCGCCCCCCCCCCGCCCCGTGCCCGGGCATGAGGGAGCCTGGACAGGCCAGTGTGGTGCTGGGGGCCTCAGCAGCAGCCGCTTCTAGAACCTGCCCCGCCAGCTCTGCACAGTCAGGAAACGGAGACACGGGGTGGGTCAAGCCCCTCATCCCATATCATGCAGCTGGCAAGGAGCTGAGCGGGATTCCGACTCCCCAGTCTGGGCCCGCAGTCTGTCGCCTGCCCCCGCTCCCGGTCACGTCTGCACATGGGTCTTTACGCAGACTGGGGTCTCTCTCCTGCCTGTGTTCTCCATCTCGGATGGATTTCTCTTTCCGCTGCGGGATTTTCCCTAAAACACTAGTGATCTAGGACGCGTGCTTACTGACCATGGATGGTTGCCGTGGGAAGGTTTCCCATGAAACTGTGTCACTGTCTCATTGTGCACACTCTCTCTCCTCGGGAACGTGAAATGGTCTACATCTGTTTTCTTTTTCTTTTTAAATAACAGTGACTTACCACTTATTACATGGCAGGCACAATACTTTTCTTTTTTTTAAGATTTTACTTATTTATTTGACAGACAGAGATCACAAGTAGGCAGAGAGAGAGGGGGGGAAGCAGGCTCCCCGCTGAGCAGAGAGCCCAATGTGGGGCTCGATCCCAGGACCCTGAGATCATGACCTGAGCCGAAGGCAGGGGCTTTAACCCAGTGAGCCACCCAGGCACCCCTGCATCTGTTTTCTCAAGAACTTTTTTTGCACCATGGCGGGGGGGGGGGCACAGCAAGAGGGGACAGAGCAGAGATGCGCAGATGGGTGGACCCCCCAGAAAGACCTGGAACCCATCTCCGGAGCTGGATAGCCTGGAACTATCAGGCAGCACATCCCAAAATAAGTGACTGACCCTTTTGCTCTCTAGAAAACAATTCTCTCATTCACGCCCGCATTGGCGTTTTCTTCCGCATTCGATGAGCAAAGAAAAGCGATTTGGTGAAGCTCCCAGGAGGAGTGAGTCCTAGCCCGTAGTGAACTCTCTGTCCCGCAGCAGGTGCGCGTGGGACACAGTCCCAAGTAGGTGTGGATCTCGGGTGCTCGGCACATTCCGGCGGCATGACTGGGCTCAGGACAGCCGACTGGGAGCCGTCTGAAGGGGGTCGCGTGACTTGCTGGTTGGCCCCACGTGTGGGTCTGTGACTCAGAGCCATTTGACGAGACCTGCCTTTCTCCTCCTTCATAATTAACTACCTCTCGGTGGTTGAATCCCATGAGTCACGACACGAAGATGGTAATTGTCTTATAAACCCGAGGCGGTCAAGCCAAATGCCGTTTTCATTAACGTGGTGCTACCCTGACCATGACTTAAAAACTGAAGTGGATTTAGTCTGGGTCTTAAACATGAGAAGATTGCTGGTGTTTCACCAGGGGCTGGGAGGCTCGGCACATCCTTTTCCAGCCAAGGGAAGATACGTTTGGGGAAAGTCTGCGGCGCTCAGCACACGGTGTGCCCCGCGCAGGCTGTGCGAGGTCCCTGCGGAGCGCTGGCCTGGAGGGCGAGGGGAATCGTGATCTTCCCGGCTCCCGCGCTGGGGGCGAACACCCACGATGGGCCTCCTGTCCTTTCACGGCATCCGTAACCCAGCCGCAGGGACCTGCCTCACGGGTGTTGGGGATCCCCGTTGTGCTGCCAGGATTACAAATCAGAGACACTCAGGCGGCCCTGGGCCAGCCTCCAGGTTTCTTCCGGAGCTTGTCTGCGTTCTCTGTTGAGCGGTGCCCGTCCTCTCTCGCGCCCTGTGGGCGGCCACGGCCCTGTATGTCAGACTGTCGCTTGTGACGCAGTGCTTTTCACGGCCGACCGAGTCTCTGCTCTGTCCTACACGTGCCCCCCCGCAAGCCTGACGGTAAATGTGGGGCAGGGAGAGCAGGGAGCGCTGGGGCCCGGTAGCATTTCTGGGTAACGGAAACTAATGCTGCAAACTTCAAATAACATTTTAAATAATGTTTATGCCCAACCCATCGCTGCCACGTCGCAGCCTGAGGGTCCGAGAGGTCACCCCTCCGCGTGTCTCTGTGAACTGCAGCTGCCTCTCTAGGTGCCGAAGACACTTTGACGTGAAGAGTGTGGCGTTGCCTACAGGCCAGTGGAACTTCTGGTCTGAAGGGAGGGCAGAACCTCTCCCTCTCCCCAGGCAGCTCTTCTTAGAGAATCACATTTGCACAGTGCAGGACCCTGTGCCTGACCCCGACATGACCCCGACATGACCTTGACCCTGCACCAGACCCAACCCTGCACCTGAGCCTGTGCCTGACCCTGGCCTGACCCTGACCCTGCACCAGACCCTGACTTACACCTGACCCAGCATCTGATCCTGAGCCTGACCCAGACCCTGTGCCTGAGCCTGACCGAGAGCCTGGCCCTGCCCTTGACCCTGCGCCTGTGCCTGGCTGAGCCTGAACCTGACCTTGACCCTGACCCTGAGTCTGCACCTGAGCCTGACCCTGCACCAGACCCAACCCTACACCTGATCCTAAGCCTGACCCTGTGCCTGACCCCGACCCTGACCTTGACCCTGCTCCTGAGTCTGCACCTGACCCTGCTCTTGACCCTAAGCCTGTGCCTGATTCTGACCCTGACCTTGACCCTGACCTGACTCAACTGAGTCAGGCTGCAGTCTGCATTTTGTCTTTTAAAAAGAAATTCGATTGTCTTCAGGAAACTTTAGTTTTTTAATGTAATAGTACAGAGACTGGTCAGAATACAGAATTTCTATTGTTCCTTTACAAACTGTAATCAACCAAAAGCAGTAACTAAGGGGCCTCTGGTGATTCCCTCAGAGAGGGCAGCGGGGCAGAGAGGTGGGTGCGGTTTCCACCGCCAGGGTCCCCCAGAGGCAGCGGGCCTGGCATGTGTCCCCTCCTGGCGGACGTTTCCACGAGGAGCCTCTGGTTTTGTCCTAGATGGATGGGCATGGCCTTGTTGTGTCAGCCTGGAGGGACACCCCGGAGGCCGGGGCTTGCCCCCAACATTCCGCGGAGCGGGGCAGCGCACTCGAAGCCCCTCGCTCACCGTGCGCGCACAGGCGGTGGTGATGAGGCATCCTGCAGCAGCCCTGGAACTCCGGGACAGCCCGCCGTTCCTCCCCGCATCTCGGATTCGGAGGACAAGGTGGCAGAAGGCACACGGTGTGCCCGCGGTCATAGGAGGGCTGCTCCTCCTTCACCAGGGCAGAGCTCAGACCTCACAGGAGCTGAGATGGCGTCTGGTCCTGTAGGAACCTCTGTCACCAGAGATCGCGCCTCGGCAGGGGCTGGGCTGCCAGGAGACCCAAACGGCGGGTGGAATTCTCTTCGGACGCGTGGGAAGCCTGTGGGCACAGGCGGGCTGTGCACGTCAGCTTCCCTCGGGGCCTCGGCTGCGCAGAAAGCCACACCACTGACCACACGGCCAAACAGACAGACAGACCCGCTCGCTCTTCTCCGCGTGCCCCCTGGAGAGCCGACAGCAGCCGGAGCAGTGAGGGTACCAGGCACCGCACAAGTTTGGAAACGTGCACTGACAAGCGCCGTTCTCCATCGCTCCTGCCGCTAACGCCGTCCACCTGCAAGCTTTAGCCTCTCCAGACGACCCTGGCGGACCTGTAGGGCCTCATCCCGGAGGCCCCCGCCCACCAGCCCCATCCCCTAAAACACCCGACAGACCTCATGGGCGCTCTGGGCTGGGCCACAAGTGCGGGGAGCTCAGGGCCCTGCTGGTCCTACTCCGCAGACCTGGCTGGCACCTGGGAATGGTGCGCGCGCAGCGAGAGCTGAGTAAATTAATAGTCGCTACTCACAGGCCAGGCCGTGCTGAAGGCGAGCACGTGATCGTACTTAGTCCTCCAGAACCACGGGCTTGCTTCCATGGAGGAGGAACCCGGGGCTCAGAGAGGCTGGGGGTTTGCCCGAGGTCACACAGCCAGTAGGTGCTGAAGCCAGCACCGGAATTAGGCATTGTCACTCAGGTGCCCCGAACAGGCGAGTGACTACCCGGAGGCCAGGGAGAAGGGTCAAAGGCAAAGCTGTTGGCACGGGTCTCCTGAGCCCCGGGTTCTAGGTGGAGTCTCTGCTGGGACAGCAGAGCTGTGCACGTCTCCCTGGCGTCCCACCCCTCCCGGCCCTTGGAAAGCCCAGCACAGCACGCTGGCTGGGAAGGCCAGGGAGCACAGCTGCGGGCGGCCACCCACCGTGGGGTGGGGGGCTCACAGGCCTCCAGTGCACAGCGACCTCAAACCCAAGAACCCACTTCCAGCCCAGCCCTCTGGTCAGGAGCCCGTCATTACCTCCAGACACTCCCTGTCTCAGCAGCTCCTGTGTTCATTATGCAGAAACAAGACAGCAGTCCGTCTGACGTCAAGACGGCCCGAGCAGGTGACTCCTGCTTTACCTGTACGTAAGGACATGATGGAAGAGGCCATGGGCCTCCTCGGTGCGGGAATGCTCCAGCTCTCCCCTCTGAGCCACAGCAGGGCAACTGCCACACTTTAGGGAGCTGCTCTCCAACCAGGGTGTCCGGTGTGGGAGGGAGGGGTGCACTGCCGTTGGAAGCAGGCTGGAGACCGTTTCTGCTCGGAAGCTTCCTTCTGCTTTTAAGAATTTTGTTCTTTAAAGACCGACAAAGAGCGCCAGCCCTGAGTAACACTGTGGAGTGCTCAGCCCACAGTAGCAGCCCCATGGGGCCCTGCGGGACGCCCAGTGGCCCCAAGTCACCTGTCAGACCAGCAGGCCTGCGGAGACGACCTGCTGCCTCTTGAGATCCAAAATTCTGCAATTTCTTCAGAAATACCTTGGAACTTGCCGAGCCCCTGAGCGTTTGTTTCAGCTTAGAGGACTGTTTTGATTTTTTGTGCTAACATCTGCTGATGAATGACCAAAGACCTTCTCTGCAGCAGGCACCACACGGGCGTCCTCTGGTAACGAGACCGGCGCCTCCATTTTTCAAGTGGAAACGCTCGGGCTCCGAGACCTGGCGTGAGGGAGGAACGGGAATCGGGGGCTGGGCCGTCCTCCCGTCTCCCCGCATGGCTGCAGGGCGGTCACCTAGCTGGTGTGACCCTACCTGGTGTGACGTTGGCTTCTCAGTGACCAAATATCAGCCCTCCCGAACCTTCCTCGCCAAGGTCACTCCTTCCGGAAGGGCGCATCTGAGCCCCTGGGCCGACCCTGGGTCGTGTTTGTGCTTCGGGTAGAGCTGGTGAATCTTGCAGCTGGACAGGTGAAACCGTAGCATTTATTGAAGAAATGCCATTGGTATGATTTCTCCAAAATCAAGTAACATCCCACGAGCGTCCGGGGTGGAGATGTGGTCCTGGTACCACCTTCCTGTTGGAGTGGCCCACTGTGTCTGGGTTGGTTGGTTTGTGTGTGTGTTTGTTTTTAAGATTCTGAGGAAACCTGGCTTGGTTTTTTAAACGAACTCACTGTGAACACCAGGCATGAGCTGGCAAACCCTGAGGGCGGTGGGGGGCCCAGGGGAAGTGCAGCTTACCTTCCTCCCTCTTCCGTTCCGGGGTGGCACGGCGGCCCTTGGTGTGAAGGTCACCCGTCTCTTCGGGGTGCCCACAGCCCTCTCCGTAAGACCCACTGCTCTGGCGGGCGGAGGGGTCCCTCCGCATACCTGTGCGGGGCGGCACGCACCACGTGGCTCCGGGCGCCCGAGTCGTGCCTCTCAGGGGAGCTGCGCTGGGTGGGCGGGGGGGCCGTCTTCGCTGTGGTGGCCGTGGCCACAGGAAGGTCTTGAACGGCATGAAGCCCACGTGAGGGATAAGGAACAAGTGTAGGGGTTCTGGGGGCTTTAGCCAGGCCCTGGGGCACATTGAGCTCGCGGGGGCAGCAGGGTACGACCCCCACACCGGGCACCGCTACGGGGAAGGGAGGAGCACCCCAGAGCCGGGCAGCTGTCCAGCACCGCGCCCCGTGAGCGCCTTTTTAATTCCTCTCTCGGCTCAGATTCTCTTACAGAGTTTTTCTTGATATCATTTTAGTTTGGTGGCTCAGGTTACCGTGGTTGTTTCGGGGGCAAAAGGCTGGGATTCATCCGACAAGATGCAGGTATTTTGCTAGTGAGAAGTTGGGGGGGTTCCGGCCGGCTCCCCGGTGACAGCCAGGAGCTAGTGCGCGGCCCCTCCAGGGTCCCCTGCTTCTGAGAGCCGTCCCCAGCCACGTGTTCAGACCCCGCCCTACCTGGGGTCGCCTGGGACCCCGTGGGGACCTGACAGCAGCTCTGTTCAGCCGTCATACTGAGGTTTTCCTTTTAATTTGGAGACTTGGTCTTTTCAAGTCTGGGCAGAGAAGCAAACCTCTTCCAATAAACCACAAACTTTCCTTTTTACGTGTGATTCTTAAAAAATTATTTTTATTAACATATAATGTGTTATTAGCCCCAGGGGCACAGGTCTGTGAATCGTCAGGCTTACACACGTCACAGCACTCACCACAGCACACACCCTCCCCAGTGTCCCTCCCCCAGCCGTCCTCTGTCCCCTCTCGTGTGTGCTCTCATCGGTTTGGGTGCTGTTTGGTAGAACAAGGGAAGAACCAAAAAAGGTGTTTGTTTTTTCCTGAAGACCAGAGCATAGTACCAAGTTCAGAGCCTGGTGTAAAACTCTGTCTTTCCCACTGTGACCGAAATTCTAAAAAGGAAGGAAAGACGGGCTAGCTCAGCCCACATGTCACGTCATTCCCAGATAACCCATCACCACAGCGGGCCCAGTGTCCTCTTGTCTGCGGGTATGTGTGTGTGTCTGCACTCTGTGTCTGTGTACGTGTGTGTCTGTGTGTGGTAGAGATCCGTGTGGGTGTGGGAGATCTGTGTGTATTGCGTATGTGCGTATACACACGGGTGCATCTGTGTACTTCTGTGCACCTGTGTGATATCTGCGTGTGTATCTGTGTGTCGTGTATCCTTCTGTGGGTGGGACATCTGCGTGTGTGCATCCGTGCTCACATGCATGGCCACAGGGCAGACCCCCGTCTGCCCGTGGGCTCCCGGGTCGGCAGGGCTGGGGGGCGGCCGCGGGCCGTGAGGGCACCCCTAACCCAGCGTCGCTGTCTCCTAGGAGCTGTGTCGGCAGCGTATGGCCGTGCGCACATCCGAGCGCCCAGAGGCCCCGCATGCGTCCCGCGTCAACAGCGTCTCCTCGCAGTTCAGCGACGGGCCGGTGCCCAGCCCGTCCGCACGGAGCAGCACGTCATCCTGGTCTGAGGAGCCCGTGCAGTCCAACATGGACATCTCCACCGGCCACATGGTCCTGGTAAGACTCGCGGTCCTCGCGGTCCGTCTGGAATCGCCGTTCGGACCATGTGGTCTGGGACAGGGGGAGAAGGTGCGGGGCGGGGATGGGGAGCTCACGGCGCCCCTCCTGCCACATACCCGCCCCCTGGTTCCTGCCACACACCTAGCCTACATCAGAAGTGTCAGCAACAGTGTGCTGGCCACCACGGCTGAGCCGGTCAGGCAGCCGGCAGGCCGGTTAAAAGCCCAGGTGTCAGGGCACCCCCGACTCCGTCCCCCGCTTTAAGTGCAGTGAGTGTGGGCACACGTACACAGGCCAGATCACACGTGGGATTCGGCCCTGGGCGCTGTTCTCAGTGGAGGAATGCGCATCCGTGAGCGCCTACTGTATGCACTGCTGTCACTGAGCCTCCGACCGAGAGACGATCGTGGAGTCCTCCCCTCCTTGCAGCTCGCCAGGCGGGGTTTGGGGAGACAACTGTCCCTCACTTGCTGCTGCTACTTAACGGTGGCCGGGCACAGTGGGGGGCATAGAGCCCTTGTGTGGGGGCCTTGCTGTCCATATTCCTCCTGCCCATCTGGCTCCCTGTCCTGTCCCTCCCCAAACCCTCGGAGGGCCACATATGGAGAGGCGGGCGCTGCCCCGCGAAGGGGCTGGACGTCTGACCGTCACCTAGAGAGACGTTCACAATTCTGCCGGCTTTACCGACTGTCTCCTGAAGGCAGAACACCGCGCTCCCGGGCCCTCAGGCCACTCGCACCTGCTGTCTCGCGCCTGCAGAGCTGCCGCAGCAGGCCGTTGGCCGTGACACTCCTCCCAGAGACCGAGCATTCAGGGACAGCTGGCACAGCCGTCTCACAGCCCGTGACGTGGTGGCAGCACTCCCGGACCAGGCAGACCGTCTTCACGGTCCAGTCTGCGTCCCAAGCATCCGGACGGGCCCCGAACATCATGTTTGTGGTCTTTAAACATGTATTTTTTGTGGCAAGTTTCCTTATATGTTTCTGTACCAACAACATACACTGGCGCCATTGGACCACAGCCGGCCGGCGGCCCAGTCCAGTTAGAACGCAGCCACCGCGAACTGGGGGCTTCACAGCAGACTCAGGCTTCCCCTGGCCCCGGAAGTCGAGGAGCCGCAGCGTGGCTGTGTGCTGAGGCCCCTTCCCTGTTCCGAGCTCGCACCGTCTCGCCACGTCCGCCGGCCCCGTCCCACGTTCCCACGCCGCCGCCGCCAGGGGCCTCCTTCTCGCCCTGCCCCCGCCTCTGCTCTCACAGCCTGAGCCTGCGGGGGGCCACAGTCTGCGCACGGCCGGCCTGCGTGGCGGGGGCAGGGCGGCTCCGAGCACGTCCTGACCTGCCCTCGACCCCACGTGACAAGCGGGCTCGGGAGCTCTGTCTACCTGGTGCTCACCTTTGTCCCAGGCACTTTGCCGATGCAGAGCCCAGAGGCCCAGAGCCACGCGGCATAACCAGCCCGTCAGCATTTTTACAAAGGTTCTCGCCCGCTAAGTGGCTCCTCTCTTGGGCCCTGACACGAGCCCATTCTCCCGGGGCAGGCCACGGAGCACACTGTGGTTCCAGCGGAGTCACGGTCAGCAGGAAGCGGCCCCGCGTTACCAGTCCACGAGGGGCCGCTCCCTCCCTGTGGAAACCCACGTGTGTCACCACCTCAGAACGTGCCGGAATGCCTGACCCTCGAACTCATTGAGGCGACAGGGAAGGTGACTGCCGGGTGATCAATCAGCCCGACCCTCCACGAGGAAACGTTCATGTTTGTCCGACAGCTACGTCGTGATCTCCTGGAACTACACGCCACAGACTCGGAGACCATCAGGTGACTTCCGCCGGGGCCCGGCCGATCCCCGGAACCAGCTGCTCCACGGGTGTCGCGCAGATGTGACCTTTTAACTCACAGCGTGATGGAATCCACGGCAAGGCTGTTCACATCTGGACTACAGGGTGGGAGCAGGCAGCACCCCACGGAGTCGGAAGGGAGTTGGCCGAGTTTCCTGGGAAACATACTCGTCGCTAGACCCCGGGGCCGGTGAGCAAGACGGAAACGCTGTCTCTGGCAGAGGATGAGCGCGTGTTTAGCGCAAACAGTGGCCTGGGAAGTTAAAGGGCCAGACGAGGACCCCTCAGGCCAGAGCCCTGTCAGGAGCCGCCGACCCAGGGGCGGAGCTGCCGCTGAGAGGAGCGGACCTGGGGACGGGCTCACGGGGAAGCGGGTTGACCTAGGGCCAGGCTCCCTTGGGGAAGGGGCCCTCACACCCCAGCCTCCCGGGTCTGGTCACTTTCTGCTGTAGAATCCTGGCTGCCTGGGCGAGGTGCAGTGATCTCCTGCCTGGAAGCCGCAGGAATAGAATTCTAGGGTTTAACACCCCACCCGGCGAGCGAGAGGACCCTCAGAGAGGAGACTGCTGGCCGGGGGCTCTGCAGGGAAGGAGGGAGGTCAAGGGCTGACAGGGTCGGGAGAGGGGTCGCAGCCACTACTCCGTGATGACAGCACTGAGGGCACTACCTGCTCATCCCTGGGCAGCTGTCACGGGGTAGAACCTGAGCCCCATGCGCCCGAGGGGAGGGACTAACACTCCTGGTCAAGGGGTCTGGGGTGGGTGGGTGACCCGCTGAGAAGGGAGTCAGGGGAGCATGTGTTGACCGAGGCCTGGAGACACCACGGGGTCGAGATGGGAGAGGAGGGTCTGGGGCAGGGAATGGCGAAGGAATTCTCTGGCCCCTCTCGGGAGCTGGTTTTCCTGTGCAGGCCCCGGGCCTTGGAGCCGCCCTGCTGGGGCACCAGAGGTCGCTCGAGAATGGGGTCTCGGGAGGCCAGGTTCACGGACCCCACCCTTCTGCGAGTGGAGTGGGGGGCAGTGGATCTGGGTTGGACGTGGTCCTGGGGCCATGGGGAGCGCAGGGCCCAGTGGAGGGGGATGCCGTGCATTTGCAGGAGGCAGGGACAGCTGGGAAGGGGTCCGTGAGGCAGGGAGGCCCCTGGCAAGTTTCTGAAGAGCGTCCACAAGGGAGATTGGCAGCACGGAGTCGGGCTGAGAGCTCCGGAAAACACAGCCCGTGAAGCCGACCTTACAAAGCCTTTACAAACGTCCCATCTTGAGTACATGACGGGGAATGCTGTGGGAAAGGTCAAGAATCCCCTTTGAATGTCCTTTTTAAAGAGGTCTGTCCCATAGCACATCTGTCCTCAGAAGTGGAGCCCGGCTGTTTTGTAGATGCCGAGAGCCGGTCACTGCCCTGAGAGTCATCGAGGGCCAGGAGCCTGCCACGAGACCGGCGTGCCAGCGCGGCACACGGAGGAGCCGTGAACAGCCACAAGGGTGCATCCGCCATGTCCGACCCGTCTACAGCACTGTCCCTCGCTTCTCCCCTCACGAGAAGCGGGGGTGCTGGGGGACAGCTGGCTTCGTGCTGTCTGCGTTGTGGAGTAAGGAAGAGAGAAGCTGGTTGAGGAAACCGCGCTGACCCCCGTCAAAGGCAAGGACTGTGAGGCTTGCACCCCCTTTGCCCTCGGAGACGACGAGGCCGCTTGCGTAACGGCCGCTGCCCGGAAGCCATGCGGGCAGGTGATGCGTGCCCGTGTCACAGATGAAGAACAAGGGCCGAGTGCTGCAGCGTGAAAGTGACTCTCCCAACACCGGGAAGGACGAAAGGCCTCGAGTCATCGAGAACGGTGGGAATGAGCTGCAGCAGGAGGTTTGGCGACCGAGGGCTGCAGAAAGCCTACGAGGGGCGCAGAACGTCGTGTCCCCCGTGGGGATGGCCCAGGGGCTGGCAGAGCTCCTCCGCGCCCACCTTGCCCCCAGCAACCCCGTCCTGTGTGCCCCACATTTGTTCCGGAGCCTTAACGGCCAACGTTTGCACCTTGAGTGGTAGCTCCTCTGGCCATTCCTGTCTGACCGGCCTCCGCGGCTTAACGCTCTTTCATGTTGTGGATGGCGCAAGTCACTGCTCGCCTAGGAAGGCCGGCTGGAGATGCTCGGGCGCCGGACTGGGTGGTGGAGTGGGGCCCATGAGGATGCTGGCCTGGCCTTGGGCACCTTCATACTTAAAACCAGAACGTTATAGTCTTTCTAAAAGGACATGGTTCTGGGGTGCCCCTTCCCTGGCCCTGCTCTCTGAGGCCAGAGCGAGTGCCCACGGCACCCTGGCAGCCGTCCTCATGGTGAGGGACAGGCCCCTTCCCCAAAGCCAGCTGTAGACCTTTTGTAACAAATAAGTAACAGCCACTCAGCACCGAACACCGTCCTGCACCTGTCACAGCGTCTGAGAGACGCCTCCACGGGGCACTCGCGGCCCGACGCTTCTCGTCTTCG
Source organism: Lontra canadensis (assembly GCF_010015895.1). NCBI lineage: Eukaryota > Metazoa > Chordata > Mammalia > Carnivora > Mustelidae > Lontra > Lontra canadensis. The sequence goes on from NW_022631105.1 coordinate 1,157,974, forward strand.
CGGACCCATGATCTCCTGTTATCCCACGTACAATAACTTACTTATTTTGTACTGCTAAGGGTGATTTAGGCAGTTTTCAAATTTTGCACTTCAAACAGCACGGTGAGAAGCACTGCAGGCTACGTTTCTAGAAGACCCGAGGTCATGGAAGAGGCCTCTCGTTTATTCTGAGACGCATCAGCCAACTTCCTGCCAAAACGCGTGACTCACGGACACTCCCACCAGCTATGTAGAAAAGGGTGCCTGTGTCCCCAGACCCTGCCGCCCTGGGTACTGGCCACCCTTCGTTTTTGCTGCTGGGATGTGGAAAATGCTGTTGTTATAAGGCAGTTTTAATTTGCATTTCCCTCATTGTGCATGAGATTGAGGAACGTTTCCTGCATTTGGGAACTACTTATTGTTCCTTGCAAGAATGGCCTCAGAAGTGTCCCTCAAGGCCTGTAGGGCCGCCGGCTTCCGAAGCCCACTGAGGACGAGGTCTGCACGTTTACATAGCGCGAGCCGTGGACGCCCACAGGAGTGTACCACCCTCGACACCATAGGGAAACCAAGTTACTCTTGTCTCTTCCCTGTGTGGCCAATGTGACCCCCCGTGAGAGACTCTGCTGGCAACTGACCTGGGCAGAGTTTCAGTAAGAGCAACAACAAAGAACCCTCTGCAAGGTCCCCCTGGGACCAAGGTCGGCACCAGCAAGTCAGAAGGCAGGCAGGCTCCGCGCCTTAGGACGCGTGTCTCCCGTGCGCGGGAACGGGCCCCAGTGTTGTGAGCCAGACAAGGCGCACTGTTTCGGTTTCTAAAAATAACTTGTCCGGTGACATCAGGGAGAAGAGTGCCCCTGCAAGGCACGAGTGGCTGGCTGCTGTGGGGTCTTTGGGCCTCGGAGGACCCGTTCTGGGGGCTGAAAGGGCAGAGATGTACTTCCTCGCTTCTTGGAGGCTGGAGATCTAGGATCCAGGTGTGGGCAAGGCCGGTTCTGCCAAGAGCCGCTGTCCCGGCGTGTGGACGGCCGTCTTCTCCCCGTGTCCACCCACGCTCGTCCCTCTCTGTGTGTCCCTGTCCTGATCTCCCTCTCTTACCAGGACACCCATCATATCAGGCCTGGGCCCATCCTAGTGACCTCACTTTACCTTCACTACCGCCTTGAGGCACCTTCTGCAAATACAGTTACGCCCTAAGGACTGGGGGACGGGGTTTCTATGCTAGAAGGCAGGTGACACAATGAGCCCATGACAAGTGCTGGTGCTCGAACTACCCTGTGTCTTCTGCAGCTTGAAGCAGGTGACAGGCCCGTCTTTCCCGTCACCATCATGTCCCCCGTGCTCTGCAGGGGCTCAGCCATCAAGAACGTGCTCGTGCCAGGCTCTGCCTCCCGAGAGCTATGCCAGGACCAGAAGGAGAGGCCTCCAAACCACTCACGGCTCCTCCTCCTTCCAGGCACGGCTCCGGTTTCCCTTTCCGAGCCGAGCCTCCGGCCCGCCGCTGCCCCTCCGGGAGAAGGCAGCTCTGCAGGCCGCCTGAGGCTCCTTACGCAGCTGGGAAGTTGGCGACTCTCGTTTGCTTGGTTTTAACACAAGGCAAAGAGCGTCGTTGCTGTTGTTCAGTCTTTATGGGGGGGGGGGGCACGGGTTTACTGTATTTTTGATGGGGAGGTGTGATTTGCTTGTGCTATTTTTAAAAATCTGCTTTACTGTTCGGAATGCTAGGATGATACTAGAACGTGTCCCCTGCCTGTTAGACCTTCTTGTAGTGAGTAAACTGGGGAAAGCAGAGTGAGTCAAGTCAGGTGCCCAGTTATATTTGTGGAACTAAATTAAATATCAAACACTAAGCTTGGCAGTTAGTAGGTCTACAAGTTAACATTTATGAGGGGAAGAAATTGAAACCGATGCCCCAAACCGGGCCTAGAGCGCGTTCCTTCACGTCCATGTGAACGGGAAGCACTTCCTGTGGGCCCAGCGGCCTCAAATCCACCTGACAGGATGAGCCAAGAAGGCTGCACGTCCCTCTGGCCTATTCAGTGCCCCCAGACCTCCGAGGTCTGCAGGCAGTGCAAGGAGGAGGGGACGGCAGAGCATCAGTCCACGCCCGGGGGAGCGACGGGACTGTGCATGTCCAAGATACTGTGGAAAATTAACGCTCTCTACAAAGGAGTTTGGGGCACGGCACCAAGCCTGTGGTTCCACAAATAACCCGCGCGCAGACAAGCATTTGTTGAGTTCGCTCATCTCGTGTCCTTAGCGTTAGTGCGGCCCGTGGACATCACAGGGGCGGACGGAGATTGAGCCCGCGTGAAGCAGATGCTCGGTGTTTACAGTCCCTCCGCAGTGAAGAGCGGCAGACGTCTAGGAAGCACTGAATACGGGCCAGATCGTGCTCTGTTGCTGGAAGACGTCGTCGTGGAAGCGTGGGGTGGCGGGAGACTGAGGAGGGGAGTCGGCCCCGGGGGGTACAGTGTTAGCCAGGGAGGAGCAGCTGTTTGGGGTAGGCGGCGGACAGAGCGGGCAGCGGCACAGCTCCTCGGAGCCCCGAGTGCGGCCCCAGGGCTGGAGTCTGTGGCCGACGAAACGGGGAGTCCGTGCGTAAACCTGGAGCGCGTCCCAGCCGGACGGAGCCCCCGCATGCGGGCCTGGCCTTGGTCCTGACACGACTGCTGTGGTTTCCTGAAAACAGGAGACGTGACATTCACTGGTTCACTCAGCTTGTGTCCATTGGCTAGGAGGTGAGAGCGTCCGTGACAAACGGGCCCGGAGTGTTCTTTATCAGTCCTCACGCTTGCCTCACAGATTGGCCAACGGGCAAAGTCTCGTTGATGTTCCTTCGTTCCTTCAAAAGTCCTGCTGTCTTTGATGCCGTAGCTGTTGAGAAGATTGTTTGTGACCGGCCCCGTGGCTGCCTTTGTGGGTCTCCCCACGTTCTTCCTGAACCCTACACCTGTGTTGTCCCAGATTCTTCCTGCGCCCGGTCTAGGTGCAGACCTACTTTCTTTTCCCTTTGGCCCCAGCTTTACTGTACTCCTCCCTCAGAGAATCCCTGTTGTGCGTGGGTCCCCAGGAATGACAGTCATTCACAACTGACGTGTGACGATCTGTGCTCTCTACTTTTGGGGAAGCATCCGTCGTGGTGCCCCCGTGGCCCTCACGTCTCTTCCACGTGTCTTCACCGGTCTCTTGTCGCCCTCCACCCACGTTCCAGGGCACTCCCTCTGGTCTGCTGTCTAGTTTGCCTTGTTCCTCTTCCGCAGCGTCTAATCGATGTGTGACCACCCGTCGCAAGGATAACTCCAAGGGGCGTCTTCTTCATTTGTGGCTGATGTCTTTATTCATTCTTGAATCTGCCTGCCATACTGTTCTCCCGCCTTCAGTCCCCACTGCAGTATCTTCAGTCATTGTAAATCTAGGATTTGATTGTTTCTGTCTAATGCTTCTGTCATCCAGGTTCTTCTGAAGCTGATCCTGCTCTTGATGTGCTTGCTGAGTTGTTTAGGGGGCGAGTTTGCTGTCTGCTGCGTTCCATCACGTCTGTCTTTCAGAACTTTGTGGGGCCACGTGGAGGGTGTTTAACTCGAGAGAGGTCCTGGGTCACTTTGCCATACAGTCTAGGCTCCCATTAAACCAGGACCATCTTTGTATCAGTTCCTCACCTGGAGATTTTCAGGCCACCCACATATTGTCAATGTGAGCCTCCGTCTCGTTGAGGCCTGTGGTCCAAAGCCTTCCCATTCTGGATCCATGTGGAAAGAAACATGCTTTCTTGTGGCATGAGCAAGCCCTTTCCCTGGGAATGAGTTCCTCCCAGGGTCCTGGGGCAGGGGGGCTCCCACATCCACCTCCTCACCTTCCACCTGGCAGGGTTTCCCCAAGACCCCTCGTGGACAGCAAGAGCAAGACACCCTGGGTCTGAGGGGCTGGAAACTACACGCCCCGCCCTCTCACAAGGGCTTGAGTGCCTTCGGGTCACGAGCTAACCAGTCCATTCTCCATCTCATTCTGGATCTCCGAGGACTTCCCTTCATCTTATGGGGAGCTGACTGTGCCATTTATGCAGCACTTCTACGTGCTCACAGGGAAGGCTCCTCAGGATACCTCATTCCTCATGCCTCTGGGAACATGAGACTTAAAGCAGGTTAAACGTAGGGAACCCAGGGAAAGGGTGCAGCCCCGTTTGATTTCACACCGCCTTGACAGTCGCGTCTGAGAGCCAACTTCATGTTCTGCATTATGAGGAAGACAAGATGGCGGCAAGCTCTTGTCAAAGAAAGCCTGGCGGTGGCCTCATTCAGACTGGTTCCCACGCTTCCCCCACCGTCTGCAGGCAAAGGGGTTACGTGCTTCAGGAAGTGCTCCCACACCCATGCGTCCAAACTAAGCCGTCCGCGGGCGTGCACTGCCCAGAGCCTTGAACCCTTGGTGCTGATGGCTGGCGGCCCTGGAGGTGTTCCAGATGGTACCTTGTTGCGGTGACGATAAAGACAGCTGTGGGCAGGGGTGGCTCCGAGCTTCATGGCTGCACTCGCGGAGCTGGGAGAGCGGGTGGTGTGAGGTCTGACAGCGCACTCTCACTTCACCCATCAAACCCAAGAACTCGTGGGCGTGGGATGCGGGCCGTCCACTGTCGGATTGGCAGCTGAGCTGGAAGAAGATTAAAAATATATTTGATAGTCTTATCTCTAATTTCTCACCCTAGAAGTGAAGATAATTTCTGATAGATCAACTCACTTCTCTTTTCTACTTTGAGCTCCTTGTTTCAAAGGCATCGACGGAAGACTGAAGCCCGTCGGCTCCCAGCTGTGGCGGCCGGCTGATGGCTGCTGTTCCGCGGTCCACACCGCGTGTCAGCTGTCCCACGGCTGCCAGGACACTGTGGGAAAGTCAGGGACACTCGGGCCTCTTCCAGGGGAAAACAAACGTGGGGTCTTCTGTGAGCTGCTGGCATCTGCGCCGTGGGCTGGTCCCCATTCCCGTTTATTGCCCGCAGCACGTAGCCTGTTGGCTCTAGGACAGCAAAGCTCCAAAAAACACTTTGGACCCAAGGAGCCCTCTCAGAATTCCTGCAAGCGTGTCTCGACAATGCGCTGCAGCAGGAGCCAGCATTGCGCATCCACACCTGGAAGGGAATTTCTGTGTCTGTGTGGCGAGCTGACGTCACCTCACTGCCTTGCTGTGACTTTCTGTTCTCCCTGAGCGCTCCCTCAAGAGGTCACAGCGAGGACGTCGTCATCAGTGTGGGGTGCCCAGTGCTGCCCAGGGAGGACCTGCCACCTGGGGGTGGCGGGGCAACCAGCCCCTCCCCCTCGTTCCAGGGCTCTGTCCTCAGACTGCTGTTGCCGTGCTCGTGTCACACCACTGAGGCCGTGTGAATTTTGTAGCTGACCCTCCACTTGGGGACAGTAGGTGGACAGCCATTCAATGTGTGAATCTGCTGGCCCACCGCATGGAGACACAAAACCTGCTTCTAAAGAGCTTTAGGAACCAGTGCCACCTGAGTCACGGACGCCAGTGTAGACAGAGTGGATGGGTGATCCGATTTCTCCATCTCACCTCCCCTCGCTGAGAGGCAGCCATCGGGTAGATGTAGCAGCGGCCACCAGGTGCCCGCACTGCCATGTAGATGTAGCAGTGACCATCAGGTACCCCCAGGTCCAGAGGTGGCAGTGGGTGCCCCTGGTTTTGGAGACCCTATTTTTCTACGAGAATTTGCTAACAGAAGGCCTTTTCAGGGTTTGGTCGTCCTAGGACTGCGTTTTTGTGACATGTTTCCTCTTGTGTCCCCGTCTTGTGTTTCCTGTCAACTTTTTGGAACCCAGCGTTGGTTTCCTGATGGATTTTGAACATGAATGGAGTCTCTAAGTAACTTGCGTCTTTGGGTATTTTTTGTATGTCGAAGGGACACGGTTACAGCTGAAATCAAATTCTCATGTTCTCATTTAATAAAGAGCATATTAATTTATATCAACAGCGACTTGTTGTGAAACTCTTTGCAAACACATTCTTTCACATTGCTGAAGTAATCTTAGAACTAAGTAGAAATGTGGCGTTGTTGGGCGGCTTTCTTCTCCAGTTAAAGTGTTCTTATTTCTGTTCTACATCAGAGTCCCAGAAACGTGAACTTTGTTTGTAAAAGTTAACATCAGTGTCTGCGCAAAACCGTAGTCAAACTTCGATCTTACAGATGGAATGATTTACTTAGTGCGAAACACAGAGACTTGGCATGGGGGAGGAGAGAACGGGGGACCGTCGGGTCCCGTCGTCTCTGCGAAGTCCCTTCTGACTCCCAGCCCGTTGTCGGTAGAAGCCGGACGCCGTCGCAGGAGCGCTCTTGCTTAGGAAAGAGTTGTCTCAAGAGTTTGACATGCCATGGGCAGACGTTTTAAACTCTTAAAAAGCAGAAATCAGCAGAAATATCATAAAGCCAAACTACTTTTTCTTTAGACCTGTAAGGACTGAGGGAGCTGCCAACAGCAGATGGGTGTTTAAAACCGCGACGTCGTCAGTGGAGGGGCTGTGGGGACGGGTGCTGGTTGTCGTTATTGTCTGCACACCAACGTCACAAAAAGAGGAGAAGCACACAAAAGATATTTGGTAAAGGCAGGTGGTCTGGATGAATAATGTTCCTTTCATTAACATAGTTCCCTTATTAACTGTATAATTAATTGTGCATAGCCCAGGGAGGCTGTGGAAATTGCATTTTGAGATGTATCAAAGCGGACTTACGCTTCAAACTTGCGTGCAATTTACTGTTAATGCAGCCCGAGATGGAAGCCTCAAATCTATAATTATTACTTATTATTTGAATGACAAGCAAAGAATTTTATCAGCAGAGTTTTAAATGAAAGGGGATTAGCTGCTAATGTTGAAATTGTTAATCTTTCTTATGAAAATAATTTCGAAGAAAATGTTTTAGTGCAAAGAGAGGTTTGAAGAAAGCGTGTGCCGTTAAAACAGCCGCTTTCTGTGATTCCGTGTGCATTTGTCCCCGTTGACGGCGGGGTGCACATATTTTTAAAAGTGAATGAATATTCTTTAGGGCCCAGAGCGGCTCATGCATTCCAGGAACGGATCATGCAATATTCCCAAATATCCCAGCGAAGGTGAGAGGGTCCGTCAGCTGGCCAGGGGAAGGAGCCAGAGCTGAAAAACTGAAGACGTATGAGAATATGTTAAAAAGCAATGGAAATCTGCCTAATAGTCTAGAAATCTGCCTTTCCCCACTTCTGAATGCTCCTGTGAGTTGAGATCATAAATGGTAAATATTGTTCAAAGAAAACCGTTAAACGGAGCACTGGGATCCATCTGTCCAGGAAGATTTCATCGGCGACACTGCCGAGGCTCTTGCCGTGGACGCAGGTGTCCCCCACGCGGGCCCTGCTTCCGACCACCGGGGCCCCGGGTTGACGACACGGAACCGTCCTGCAGTCTCGGGAGGCGAGTCCTATAGCAAATATTTGCTGACGGCCGAGGCTGTGCCAGGCTTCCTGCTGGCAGTGGAGAGACTGAAAGGGGTAAAATAATTGGCCTGTTGGGAGCACCTAAAATGTAACTCACATTTATTTTTTTGTCCTGCTTTTCCCCACTGAGTTGAGGACGTGGACTAAAATACTAAATTTATAGCACCATCGGGTGAGTGCCCGGTGTTGCCACCAACAGGGGGAAGGCCGTGTTTGGGTTTCTAGAAGCCAGGAAGCTTGGCATGGGAGGGCAAGTTCCCTTTTAGGGCCCGCGGCAAACCCCACATGTGTTCTGGGCTTCAGGCCACGCTAGAGCCACACGCGGGCGGCAGACTCGTGGGACGTGGGGCTCTGTGGCGGTTTCTTGGAAACTCTGGGCTGCCCCCCGCGTGGCCCCCAAAGAGCACGGGCAGCGGGTGTTCCAGGGTGCAGAGGGGTTCTCTTTCCATTCCCTCAGAAGTCTCATTTTCTCCCTAAACCTGATGTCTTCTTGGTTTCAGTCTTTAAAAGATTTAAAAAAAAAAAACACTTTAATGCACGGATGCATCATTCTGCTCCAATCCACAGACCTCTCGTGGAATTGTTTTGTGTCACGTGGAAGCAGCCCTGGGGACGGCCGCGGGGGGCATCCCGGCGGGGGCTGCAGGTCGGCAGGAGCCAGCACCACCTCTCCCCTGCCCAGCACGCGGCCCCGGCCCTCCCCGGCCCCTAGCCCAGCCGCGCTCGCACACCTGTGTCCGCCTGGGCACCGCCGTACGCACGTCCGCGTGCATCGGGCTGCTCGGGGCCGTGTGGCTGTGGGACTGTGTCTGAAGCGGGGGCCAGCGGTCCGCTGGTGATTCTCCGTGGCTCTTCAGACACGCGTGGTGACGTTGACAACCGTGTGGGGCAGCGGCCGTCTGCGCATTTTGTCCGCGCCGCGAAAGCGTGAAGGGGCTGGAAATGCCAGGAATGTGGATGGAATGTGTCGGATTTTACCCCTTACATTTGACTTGGAGTAGATGAAGGCTGTGACCCTGTTTCTCCGACCAGCTCGGGGGGACCCTGCCCTGCCGCGGCTGGGCGACCGGCAAAGGCATGGCCCGGCTGCAGGATGTCGTACGAGCTGCAGGTCCCCGAAGCCGAGGAGTAGCCGATGGAGCAGTCGGGGAAGCAGACACGCGGTCTCTGTCGGACTCGGGTCCCCTGTTGGCCCGTGAGTGAGTCCGGGCAGCTCGGCTCCGGGAATACAGGACGCCCCCGCCCCTTCCTCTGTGCCCTCCACCGCCGTCGTCCCCAAATGTCAGCCCCCGCGCCTCGTGTGCGGACGGCCCCTCTTGTGCACTTGGTCTCCGCCTGGGGTGAGAGTGACCTTTTAAAAGCATCTTTCCCATTATGTGCCTTCTTTGCTTAAAACACCCCAGCGGGTTCCCGCCGCTCTCACTGCAGACCTCAGGCTCCCCCCGCAGCCGGCAGGCTCCCCTGGGGTTGGGGCACAGGCCGCCGCCCCGCCTAGCTCCCTTCCCTCCTGCCGTGCTGGCCTCTCTCTGTGGCTGGACTATGCCAGGCCCGTCCCCACCCCGGGCTCTCTCTCTGGCTCTGTCTCCCTGGGATACCCCTCATTTCGGAGACGATGAGCCCTTCCCACCCGGCAGGAGACCGTCGGAGATCTGCTCATCAGAGGGGCCTCCCCTCCTGGGGTCCGAGCCCCTGCCTCCCACGCCCACCCCTCGCCTAACCTCTGTCGCGTGTTCTTACGGCTCTATGAAGTCTCCGTTGTAACCGTGTTCGTTTATCCGTCTGCAGCCTGTCCCCCGCCTGAAGAAACCAGCCGCACACGGACTGAGTCTCTGCTGGGTCCCTGGAACACACACACACACACACACACACACACACGCACATGCACACACACACACGCCCGTCTCCTCTGACGTGCTCACAACAACGTGAATAATGAATAAATAAGTCACTGAGCCCCCAGCCCCCGGCAGGAGTCTGCACCAGGAAAGCCGCTTGGGGCTCGCTCCCCCAATTACAGGAGAAGTTCCGCTTTCACTCGTACCGTCAAGGAAGCTCTTTGCCTGAAATTTAAACATTAACACCTGTACGTGGATAGAAAGTACGGTATAATTCTCTTAATTATTTTCCATCACTCCTGACTTTCATCTTTGTATTTTAACCTCTGCTCGTAGAACCTTAATTTCTGAGATGCTGTATAAGATAATAAGACTCATAAAATTGTTTAAGCTCATCCAGCTCCTTGAGGAGTGACGGCCTGAACACGGGGCAGCGTGACTGCCACCAGCACGCGGGCGCCCCCTCCCCGTCTCCCTGCAGAGCCCGAGTCGCTCCCGCTGCCCCCACGCGCACACGGAGCCCCCGTCATGTTGGAGGACAGACCTTCCCCCTTCCTCCTGTTTAGTAAGAGTAGGCGGTAAGGACAGATCTGCCGCTTTCTTGAACTTTGTTAAGTAGAACCTTTTTGGGACAGAAAGCGTTCGTTATTACCCATTCCCATCGAGGTTTTAATTGTGAGTTTTCATCAAGCTGTGGTTTTCTTCCTCTGCAAGTCTGTGGGGTAAAGGTTAATGGAAGTCGCGCACGCACTCGATGAGCGTGTGTGTTCAGTCCGGCACGGTGGCCTGCTGCGCGTCGCCCATCTGCATGCGGCACCCCCTGAAGACCACCCCGCGGCCGGGGTAATTATTGACGGATTCCAGGAAATGCCCCACAGGCTCGTGCGCCGCTGTTCAGGGCCTCTCTTTTGTCAATACGATCTCTAGCCATTCTGGACCTGGTTCTAGACGCAGGATTCCAGGACCCAAAATTATAATAATGCTCCCAATTAGTTCAGTTCCTCATAATCAAGATGTAACGACTTTCCAAGGCCCCCTCTGTGGTTGCTTTGCCGAGAGGCGCCTGCCTTCTCCCCGAGCCTGCGGACCCGACTCCACGCCTGCCTCAGAGACTCCTGCCCCGGGGGCTTCCCAGACGTTCTTTGAGAAACACGATGTTTTCCTTAGAGGTTTTGTTTATTTTCCTAGTTCTTGCATGTGTTTTATTTTTCAGTTACAAAAGGGATTTTAAATAGAACCGAGAACTCAGTGTTCACAGGCTCAAAACCAGCCTGTTCCTCTGTACTTGGTCGTGCCGCCGTGTCCAGCCACTCGTGCCTCGCCGGCCTGCGAGCCGGGACTCTCTTAAAGGCTTTCCGCTTGGGAGCCTTCCAACTCCTCTCCCCCGTTTTAACCCTCACACTTGCGTCACTGCCGTCGGCTTGGCGACGACATAACGCGTGAGCCTGCGTTTCTAAGTCACGCGGACACAGCCCTGACACGCCCGCAGGGATCCCGCTGGGCCTCCAGAGCTCCCGGAGGGAGGGTCTGGGGAAATGACGAGGGTCACACTTGCCGGTGAGGTCATTTCTGCCGCTAACATGACGTTGCTGCTGGTCGACCTCACCAGGATGAACCAGGCTCACTGCAAAGACGTGTGGAAACGTTCCCTTCCCAGAACAAGTCTCCACGGCAGTGATTTTTAAAATGTAATCAAAAGGGTTAGATCCCCATCTCTCTGTTCCTCACACGTACGTCTTTGGGCTTTTTGTACACACGACCCAGAGGCTGAAGGCCAGACTGTGTTTGCTTTTCCCAGGTAAAGTCCGTTTTGACAACACAGGAACATGGTTTGAGTTGACTTTCCTGGGTCTGTGGCTTTTTTGCTATTTTTAAGGGTAACGTGTGTCTGTCCGCCAGAGGAACGCGTGTTTGAGCCACCCAGGGAGACCAGCAGTCTCGCGGCAAGCAGGAGGAGGGGCGGGGCTTGGGTGCGTGGTGGGGACCCGCTGGGCCGGCAGGCGACGGCCTCCGAGCAGGGCGCTGCTCCGCGGCTTCGTTGTGGTAGAGTCGGGCGGCGATCTGAGCACGATCTGGGCGCACGTTTCCTGTTTCTAGCGAGTCTTTCCTAAGCTGAGAAGTAACAAGGCTACGCTCTGATCGTTTTACCAGATCTGTGCTTCTGGGGACTTGAATGTATGCGTCAGATTTCATTTGAATCTCAAGGATCTTCACGTGCCCGCTCAGGGTGTTGCAGAGCAACGCGGCCGTGGGTCTGGAGTGGTTCCATGCGGGTGGCGGAGCCTCTCCCCTCGCCGCCGAAGTCAGGACGACGACCCCCGTGAACTTCTCCGTTCATCTTTTCGTACTTTTTGCTTGGAATCCAAACCTCTCACTGCGGGAGATCAAACATTTAACATCAACATGTGCCTCTCATGTATTAACGAAGATAGGTGGCAGTGTTAATTTTAAAGAGGAAAAGGGTCCTCCCTTTGCCCAAACAGCAGCAGAAGCAGCTTACTCCTGCCTTTGCAGACGTCCAAGACAAGGTCTTCTCACCAGGAAGGGAATGTAAATGGGCTGCATTCTTCACTCGGACGAAAGGTTTGATTGTCGCACAGTAAAGTAATGCGCTCATAGGCACCAAGGTAAAGAAAGGAACAGAAGCAAAGCTTCCCCCATAAAAACCGGGTCTCCCAAAGCCCAGCTTGCTCCAGCACGCCTTGGCCTCGGCGGGCAGGTGCTGGCGTCCGGCAGTGCTGCTGTAGAAAGATGCTCCACCGGCGGCTCTCTGCGTGTTTCCCGTGTGAGGACCCACAGAGCAGGTGTCCGGATGCCTGCGAGGGCAGTTGGGCACTGACGTTGATGGTTTCTGCATACACTGGCTGAGGGGACGTGAGGCCGAGTGGAGGCCGTTTCACTTCTTTGTCCGTGGGCCTCCACCCCCGTGAGCGTCGGTGTTCCGGGAGAGGGAGCCGTTCCCACTGTTCTCTCGGGTGATAATGAACCCACTGGCCGGGCATCGCACCCCTTCCTCGCCGGTGGCGGGAGATGCTGGAATGACACAGAACCTACCCCACGTTTCACGGAACTAATAACCTTCGCTGTCCCTCCGTGCTGCCCTGCGCTGGGCCCAGACGACCCCCGGCAACACTGCGCCCCCGGCACCCGACGTTCAGAGGCGGGCAGAGCCCTGCCACCTGGCATCGAAGCGTGGACGGGCACCTCGCATGTGAGGAGACAGAGTAATCCTACTAAGTGGCATTATTTCCTTCGTGACCCTGGGAACCAGTCCCAACGTTGACACTACACATAAGACGACACCCGGGAAACAGTCCCCCAGCAGGACGTGGGCTGGGGGCGCGGAGTCCGAGCAGCCACGGGGCGTTAGCACCTGCTCTCCACACTGGAAAACGTCTCATTAGCAGCTGAGTTCACACCTTCTCTTCTACTGGCGTTTTCCAGTGACTCAAGCCTGGTCACCAATACCTCCCTCCCGGGGCAGCGAGCCACAGACGGGAGCACGGCGAGAGGAGGGGATGAGTTCCGGAACCATCCCCGATTGCACGGTCGGCCAGCTGTGAACCCGGCGCGGCGGTCCGAGCTCGTGTTGGCTCCATCCGCAGGAGGTGGAGGCTGAGTGAGGAGGCCGCTGTCCCTGGGGACCAGGCCAGGACTCTGAAGCCAGGACCGCGTGCTTGCTGGCGCTGCTTCTTTCCTCTCCGGCGGTAGTTACGGTGGTGTCGCTGCACTCAGGGCGACGGTGCGGCTGCACCCGCGGCGATGGCCCGTGCCCCGTGGCAGTGCCCCCGCAGCAGCCCTGGGATTCTGTGTTCAGGCTGCACCAGTGGCTGCTGTTCCTGGAGACTCGTGTGTCGTATGTCATTAGCTCAGGGACAATGTCCCCAGGACGTGCCGTAAAGACACAGAATGCAGATGACAACTCAAGAGAGTCCCTCTGTTTCCAAAGAAAAGCGGAGACCCGCCGCGATCACCGTCATCTCCGCGGGGCACACTTCATATTCCCAAAGCGGCTTCACAGAGTGACCGGTCAGCCCTCAGAACCGCCTTGAGAAATCTGTGTTCTGATCCCCATTTTACATAGCGGTGAATTAAGGGCCAGTGAGAGGAGAGGATAACCGGAAAGTCTATGTGGGGACCAGCCCTTGCGTGTCCTACACTGTTAAGAAGCCTTCCAAAGCCCTGGCCGGTGCCTACTCTGCTCCACAGTGTCCCAGCTGAGCGGGAGCTCCTGGGGCTTTCCCGAAGGCCTTGTGGACGGAAGCTATGATCAGCTCCCAAAGACACACAGTGCTCTGGCGATTGTTAGTAAAACCCCATCATGTGCCAGAGCACCCCAAATGCTCCATGTTTCTAGAAATCACTCTTGAGGTCTCGGTGTTGACAATTCCATCAGAAAGCTCATTGCAGAAAACGTTTGAGCTATCTTGACAAATGACGGACATGTCTCCAAGCAATAACATTTTCATCCCAAAGGTTTGGGATTCTGTGTAAAATGATCCCATTCAACGTGGAGGCCCGTCAGTTTGTTTGACACACGGACACTGTGTCATCTGGTGGCCCATAGTCCCTGTGACCCAGAAAGGGTCTTTAGTCTTCCTACCAGTGTTCTAATAGTCTGAGCCAGAAAAGGAGACACAAGATGGGATCTGGACTCGTATGAGGAAGATTAAATGGGAGAACCTCTGGTTGGGTCAATATTTCATAAAGTGTGGCTCACAAAAGCTGATGTCATTCTTGCTGGGCAGAGGACTCACAAGTGCTGGTTCATCTTCCATCTGCCCTAATTACGGATGCTACAGAGCCCGCGACCGGCGTTAGCGGGTGTGTCCCAGTTACTGACTCAGAAAACCCACGATCTGGAACCCGCGGGCTTTTCCCCACAAACACTTTATCTGGGATTATCTTTTCTGCAAGCCCACTAAGTGTAGTCCCAGGAAACCTGTCAGAATTCAAGATTTAGACAGCTCCCCGCTCAGCACTCATCCAAAACCTCTGTCACCCCCAAGTATTAATGGCACAGTGAGCCCCTCTCAAAGCTCGGGGTCCTGCTTCCCAACACTCTTTAAGGACCAGCAGTAGCTTTCAAGATTGACTTGCCAACGCCCTTCAGATGGAACCAACTACTGCTAAGCCCCGACTCCTCACTTCTTTTACATTTCCAGAGTGCACGTCACAGTGGGGTCCCACCAGCTCAGGCTGCTTTCCTTCTAGTACTATTAACTAGTACTATTAACTAGAACTTTGTGTACCCCAGGGCCTGTCTCTTGAAGTTTCAATTCAGAGGTACTCAAGAGCCCGTAACAGGGACTGTGTAAAGTGATGTGGCTGAGGCGGGTACCTAACCAGCAGATGCTCACAGCTCTGGGGACGACAGGTTCTAGAAACATCCCTCATGGCATCCATGGCAGCACGTATCACGTCCTGAATGGGGGGCACTGGCCAAGGGCATGGATTCACACAATGACAGAGAACTGGGGGAGACAACAGCTGGACTCAGAGGGCCAAGGAGGAGGGTTAGGGAAAGAGCTCTCTGAACTGCTGTGGTGCCTCCAAGTTCCTAGGGCTGCCATTACGTCCAGGTGGCCACGGGACCATTAGGAAGTGGCAGCACCCATCGGCGTGGATGTTGGAGGGGCTGCGTAACCCACAAAGGAGGAAGGAGGTGAGGAAATAGATAATGAAACATTCCAAAGTCCGTGCGTTACTTGTCAGGGCATTTCTTCCAACTTCAGAAGATCCTAAGGTAGTTTTTTTGGATGCCATCGTTGACATAAACGTTTATCTGTAGTACGAATTACTTCTAGAAACTTCCAGGTTGTGAGCAGTCATCCAACAAATATTGACCGTGTGCCCAAAGCACGTGCCAAGTGAATGAGACATTGTCCCCATTCTCAGCAATCTTGATCTCATGAGGGCCAGAATGTCCTGACGCCCCCAAGCCAGAGCACAACGCAGAATGCGGTGATTGTCACAAAGACGTAGCTTTTAAAATAGTAAGTGTCCGACAAAGAGTGTGGGTTTGTAGGAAATGAGAACCAGACAGGCTAGCTGGAGAACACCCCAGACTCACAAAGGACATGATAGTGTTTGCACCAACCTCAAAGTCGGGATAGATCCGTCACAGAAGAGTCGCATGAACAACGTGTAAAGAATGATGGTGCTGTGGGGTGGGGGTGGTCAAGACACGGGGAAGTAGTCTTGGTGAGACAGAAAGGAGCAGACTGGTCAAACGAAGTTTGCACAAAGGCTAATGCTGGCCTAGGCTGCGTTGGCGGTTTTTGAAACGGGTGGCATCTGGGACCAGGCGTGGCGATCCTGTCGCTCTGTGAGTGGACTAGGAAGTGGGTGTGAAGGGAGGGGTGTGGGGAGGAGGTTGCAGGAGGGAGCCAAGACAGAACAGCCGTGTCCCAGGTGGCAGCTGGTGACTGCCAGGGGCTTTGGGGTAAGGGTTTAAGGAGTCTAGGCCTTGGCTTCTCCGAAAATAAGGTGAAGGTTTCATCTCCGCTTCTTTCCATCTTGGACAAGAAAGTCCTGTAACGTGGATGTTGTCCGAAGCGGAAGCAGTGGGCGGCACGGAAGAAGGAGAGAAAGGCAGCCGTGCGCGCTCGGGAGAGCTTACGGTCAGCTCCGCGCGACGGGGTCACGAGTGGCTTTTGTTTTCATTCCACTTGCCTTCATTGTTTGTTCTTCCCTATGCACGCTTCGGCGTCATAAACGTGTGCGGTTCAGAACCTGCACCTCCCGCCACTGCCACCGCACCCACGGTCACACTCACTGCCGCACCCACGGTCACACTCACTGCCGCACCCACGGTCACACTCACTGCCGCACGCACGCACTGTCACACTCACTGCCGCACGCACTGACTGCCACACGCACTGCCGCACGCACACACGCACGCGCAACAGGGGCGTCGGGGTGTCCGTTTGGCGCCCGCAGCTCTGTGCTCGCGCTCGGGGAAGAGCCGGGGCGGAGCTGCCCCACGTGCCGACTTGCCCGGTTGCCCCAGAGGACACCGCGGGGACTGTGCCTGCTCTGACCCACGCGTCTCGCAGCCTTGAGAGACAGGACCGCCCAGAATTAACTGTTCAGCAGTCGGGTTTGGGTTTTGTTTAAAACACATGATTTTACGACGAAGGCCTCGCCTGCCCACAAACAACATGAAAATATACTCTCGTGTCACAGATGAAAAGCAAGACTCTTGGGGCGCCTGGCTTGGTCGGTGAAGCCTCCGCCTTCGGCTCGGGTCGTGGCCTCAGGGTCCTGGGATCGGCCCCGCATCGGGCTCTCTGCTGGGCGGGAGCCTGCCTCCCCCTCTCTGCCTGCCTCTCCCCTGCTTGCGTTCTCTCTCTCTCCCTCTCTCTGACAAATAAATAAAATCTTGAAAAAAGGAAGAAAAGAAAAGCAAGAATCTTATCTACAAACATGAAAGAGGAAATTCTCCAAAACCACGAACGGGGAAATCACATCAGTTTTGTATCATAAATGACGTCTCACGAAAACATTAACAGAACGGATCACATGGAGGCCAGAGCGCGGCGGACACAGGCTACCAGAGCCGCACGCGCCAGAATGAAAAAGTTCCCTCAGTTTGATCTGATCGAGTGTATCTTCACGCGATTTGTTCTCAGGGAGGAAAAACAGCCGCATCTGCTCCCCTGCCCGTCCCTCCTCCCTCCAGCCGGGCCTCCTACAGTCCCGGTTGGTGTTTCTTGCTGTAAGTTGAGAAATCCCAGCGAGCTCATGGCACGGTTTCGCTTCCGTTGAGGTGAACCTGCGCACACCCGTGTTTGCAGGAATCCAGGGGGCGTCCAACGCCCCTTTTGCAGACGGCGTCTTGAGGGCAGTGACCCCAGACCCACTTCAGCCGGAACTGTCCCTCCCCCAGCTCCCTCACACCATATTGTAGCTGGTAAACGTTTCACAGAATTTAAATGTCATCTCACGCAAAACTGTCCTTATCAGGGTCACCCCGTCTTCGGTACTCCAGGAGGATGTCTCAAAAGGAAGGAACCAGGCAGTTTGCAGTTGATGTCTTCCGGATTGGGCCACTCGACTGCACTTAAATCCACCGCCTGCCCTTGCCAAGAACCCGGAGGGGCTGTCTGGGCGGAGGTCACGGTGCAGGGCCCTGGCGGGGAGGGGTGGGCAGGCGCTGGTCCTGGGGAGGCTGCGCCTCAGAGGGTCGTGGGGATGTCACCGCGTGGCTCATGTGGTTCAGTGTCATCTGCACAAAAGGCCGTCTGTCCCTTCCCCGAGTGACAGTGACAACCCAGATGCTGGTCACAGCCATCGCTGGCCCCCCCACTGGACCAGGCAGCCACTGCCTTCGCTCCCACAGCGCTTTCCGTGGTTTGTGGACCGACGTGGATAAGCTGCTGTTTGTTGAGTGAATAACACAAGCCAATCCGAGTCCGCTCTAGTCCAACAGGTAGTGCCCCTGAGCCCAGTCGGCCAGCCGGAGGGGAGGCATGGGCAGTCCTGGCTGGCCTGCACGGGGGCCGGACACGCGTGCTTCCCCACAGTGAGAGGACGCAGGGGCTGGCAGGGGGTCGGGGCCAGCCCTCACGGGCGTGGGGGTGCCTAACCCCCAGGGACCCGGACTCATGTGCGTGTGTCTCATTTTGTGTGTGGACATAGCTGAACACCTGTGTGCACACGTGACACCAAAGACCCACAAACACGTCGTCCCAGAGTGGGACCAGTATTTCTGCTGGGCACAATAAAGCCGCTGGGGTTTGGTCCTTTGAAATGCTTTTCCTTAAAGCCACGGTCGTTTCTCAGCTACACAAATTGGTGAGAATGCACGGACAGGGCTGTCTTTGTGGGAGGGAATGTTCTGGAAGCATTTCCTCATCCACTTCCGGCCATCGCCGCTGACAGACAAGTGCCCAGAAAGATTAAGATCTGAGCAGCCGAGGGTCAGGACGTCGGTTCCGTTGTTCTGGGTTTCGGTTTTGTTCTGTCTTCTGTGGCCACCCCACGCTGGTTAACGCCGGCACACGTCAGAGCAGCCCGTATCTTCGGTGCCTCACACCCACTTGATTCAGAAAAGTAGGTCAGTTACAAGGAAAACGGCGTCTGTGTGGACACGTTGTCCACACCGGCTTCGGGTCGGCTGATCAGATCTGGTCTGTGGTGCGTCCTTCTCTTTGCCCATCGGTTGGTAATAGCCAACAGGGCCACGCCATGCCCGGGTGTTCCTGACGCTGGGCTCTGCCCCTGGAACACACACGCCGCGAACACCCGGGAACCAACCGGCAAAACAGGTAAAGAGCCCGCCCTGCCCTGTGCGTCCCGCGGGCCTGTGCGTTTCCCGGGTCCGCGGGGAGCCGCTTCCTCACGCGTGCACACAGGGAGGCGTGGGCAGCGCCCTGTGGCCCGCGTCACGCCAAGGACCCGCCGTCCGCGGCCGTCGCTGAGTCTCTGTTTTCCGTTCCAGGCCTACATGGAGGACCACCTGAAGAACAAGAACCGGCTGGAGAAGGAGTGGGAGGCGCTCTGCGTCTACCAGGCCGAGCCCAACAGCTCGCTCGTGGCCCAGAGGGAGGAGAACGTGCCCAAGAACCGCTCTCCGGCGGTGCTGACCTGTACGTACCGGGCCCTGCTCCGGGCCGGGGGAGGGGAACTCGGGCCGGGCGGGCCCGCTGCGCCGTCCCCTGCTTGCCTGGGTTTCTGCGGGCGTGCGTGGCTGGGGAGCCGTCCCCAGCCGGGAGACGGAGTCGGTGGATTCCGTTGTGGCCCAGGGGCACAGCCCTGGTTTGAGGGCGTGTGGGCCCCAGTGAACACTTGCCTTCTGTGCCGCTGCTGTGCGGTTTGAGACTCGTTTCTTAGCCTCGTGGAGCCTCCCCTTCGTCTGACTGCGATCCTCCCGTCATCCTGGGAAGCTCTGAGCCCTGAGGACAGTCAGCTCTGTCGGCCCGGGATGGGGGAGGGTCCGCAGATGCCCGCCAGCCCCCCGCGGGCCGAGACCGCGTCGCGGAGAGCCCGCTCTCTGCGCAGACCGGCACCGGGAAGCAGACACAGAGAGAGACCAGCGCTTTAATCAACTCGCATCCAGTAGGAGACGGTCTTAGATTACGTGTTGTATGTGGTGTGACTCGGACGGACAGACAGGCCCACGCAGAGGCCAGAAACAGACCGGCCTGGTCTGCCCCTGCCTGGCCGCCAGGACCCTTTCTTAGCCACTTGGCTAAGAAACGCAGCAAGCTCCCGTGTTCCAGCAGGTTTCAGGCCAGGCTCGAGCCTGACGAAGGTAGGACCCCCTGCAGAAAGGACAGGCGTAAGAGGCGCACTTGGGACCCAAGTGGCTGCCAGAAACAGACGCTCTCGGAAGGCCGCCCGCGTGCGCGGCCGACGTGTGCGCGAGTGAGCCGGTGGCCATCCCAGGAACTGCAGGCGGAGCCGTCGGGCACACTTCAAACATAGGAAAATGTTCTTGGTCAGCTGATGTTTTGGAGGACACCGCGAAGCCACACTCCGCGTCCCACACGCTGTGTCCCAGCGCCCCGGAAGCCAGCACTGCCGCCTGCACGGTGCCCCCCCGACACGCTCCCGATGGTCCCACCTCACCTGGCCTGGCACCGGCCGAGGGACGTGTGCTGACGGTAAACGGCAGCAGCCCCACCGGGCTCACAGGTCAGGGTGTTAAAAGCTGACCCCTTGCACTGCCTTCGACACTGACCCGGGCACCACAGACCCTTGACATCTGAAGGCCCTTCCGGGGGTGATTTTTTCTAACAGTTCCCTGGAGGCTCAGACCAGGCCCTCCGTTTCCATGAGGTCTGAGGGGTTTTCCGTGATGGGCTTTAAAAAGAGGAGGTTTTACAGACACCTGGGAGGCTCGGCCAAGGAAGCGTCTGCCTTTGGCTCAGGTCAAGATCTCAGGTTCCCAGGATCGAGCCCCACATCGGGCTCCCTGCTCAGCGGGAAGCCTGCTTCCTCCTCTCTCTCCCTCTGCCCCTCCTCACCTCTTGCTCTCTCTCTCAAATAAATAAAATCTTTAAAAAAAATTTTTATAAACAACATAAAAATAGGAGCTTCTATATTTAGAAGGTAAGTAACAAAGAACCTACAACCGACTAACGTATTTATTAGGCGCCTACTGTGTGCAGGGGCCACTGACAGGCTGGGAGGTGTGAGGCTCTAGCTAGGCTGCTGGGCTCAAAGAGGGCCTGGCCAGGGACGGGGGGAGGCTGCCACCTGAGCCTCGGGCGCACAGCGGTTGGGGCCAGGGACGCCCAGCAGGCTTACCCAGAACATCCCCCAGGTCTGCTCACTTACTTGGACTAACGGGTCCCGAACGGTAAATACTGACACTCAAAGCCTCTTCTTCCAGCACCCCTCCCACAGTGGAAACCCAGACCACGGCAGCAGCCCATGGGGCCCCTGTGCCCACAGGACCTTAGTGATGGTGGAGTGTCCTGTCCCAAGGCCGTGGGAGCCTGACACCTGCCCTTTGACAGGAGCCTCTTGCTTCTTCCCGTGGCGCTGGGGAGACGGGGCCGGTGCGGTGTAGCCAGGCCGGGCTCCTCGCTGTCCCGGGTCCTGAAGGCACAGCTGTGCAGGTCTGGGAAGTCGGGGCAGGGACTGCCCGCTGTTAGCACAGACGTGTTTGCAGTGACCGCCCTGTCCGCATGCCTCTGGCCGTCTCCGCTCATCGGGGAGTCCTCCCGTTGGATCTCAGCCTGCACCCCTTCCTGAGCAGGGCGGGGGTGGGGACGTGGACCGTCTTGGTCTTGCCAGACTGTACCAGAGATAATTGCCTTCTCTTTCGGAAACCCTGCTTCCTGTGGCCAGATGCGCACACTCCCCATGGCATAGAATCGGCTCCCCACGCCTCCGGCCTCTGCCGGCCAGTGCGGGGCCCATGGGCAGGGCTGGGGCCGTCAGCACAGAACCCACCCCTCCCGGCACCCACACGGGCGGGTGGGAGCCGGAGCCGGCTTTCCCAGCACCCACTTCTTGTGCCGTGACCCACCCTGTCCCTTCCCCCGAGCTCCCTGGTTGCTGGGTTTGACGGATTCTTGGATACCCCGGGCAGGACCCCCGCAGTCGGGGCCTCCTGTCCTCCTGCCTCCGCACCTGTCCACGCAGGGAAGCCTTTCGGTGGTTCCTCTACCCAGGAGGCCGGAGCGACGGCCTGACTTCCACAGCTCGGGCCGGCCGGCGTCCGCGGACTCCAACAGCTGGACCCCGTGGCTCCCCAGAGCCCGGACACAGCCCACACAGCCCCCGAGCCTTCCACCTGCCTTCGCGTCCTTCTGCGTCCGGGCCCATCTGAGGCCTGTGCCTCCCGGAGCTGAGGAAAACACCCCGGCAGACATTCCCAGCCACGTCAGGCAGACGCCGTCCCGGGCAGCCATACGGCTTGGGGCAGGGGGCCCGTTTTGGGGTTCTGGATTTTGTTTCAAAGGGAAGCCAGGTAGAGGCAAAAACAGTGTTTCAGGAAACAAGGCCGTGTCCTGAGGGGACCGAGGAGTACTGTCCTTGACCCCCCATGCCTCCAGGACCTGGGCAGTCAGGTCATTTGCTGCAGTGACCGTCGGCTCAACTTAACCACTCGCAGCTTGGATTTCATATTCCCTTTCCTCCTTTGCTCCGAGCCAGGCCGCAGGCTCGTGGGGCTGCGTGGGGCCCAGCTGCCTCTGCTCCCTGCGCTCCCCGCCGCTGCTGTGAACAGACTGACCTCGGGGGTGTGAGGTCTGGGGCCTCGGCGCTGCCTGCCAGCAGCCCAGGCCGCCCTCTCCCGACAGGTGCCGGCTCCCTCACCCAGACTGGGGCTGTGCCTCCTACCGGACCCATCCACAGCCACCTTGCCATATGCACTCCACGAGCCATGAAGCTGGCTCGTCTCCTCTGTCGCCCGGATGTGCCCGTCCCTGCCCGTCCACACCCGTCCTCACCGAGGTGCTGCTGAGACACTTTGCTCTCAGCTCCGTCCGCGGGTCCTTGCTCACCGCCAACAAGAGCTCAATTTCTGGTTCCTCACGCCCCCTTCCCTGTCAGCTTTCTGCCGTTTGCACGTTGGACAGACGTGATTTACGTGTCTCCATCTACAACAACACATCCGACGGGGTCAGTACGGGCTCTGCCTTACCCAGGCCCCCCACGCGGACACAGGTCTGGGCCGGGACATTTGGTGGCCCGCGGAGAGCAAGGGCTTCACGTCCAGCCTTGCTGGGCCGTCCCGGGGACGTCAAGATGCCACCCAGGACTTGTGTGTAGACACGGGGTAGAAGCCGCAGACGTGAGCCCCGGGAGGCTCCGGTCCTCTGTCCCCCATTGTCTGTAGAAGAGCCAGAGGTTAAGAAGGGGAAGCAAGTGGCCCGAGGCTGCCAGCAGCGAGACCCGACCTGGAGGGATTCCCATGCAGGCCAGCCCAGGAGCCCTGGCAAAGAAACGTCACCGGCCGTACGTCTTCCCTCCACGTGTTTTATTGCAGAAGCTTTAAAACCGTCAAGTAGAAGTGACCACGGGGCGGCGGTCTGCAAACCCACCACCCAGCTGCTGGCCGGTCTTGCGCCGATTTTCCTCGACGTGTTTGTGCTTTACCCATTTTTTGGCTGAACTCTTTCAAAGTGAGCTTTAGGCGTCGTGACATCCGCGTAAATACTTCAGCCTGTGCCTCCTAAAAATAAGGATGTTCCGTTCTCCTACGTTCCTACCACCCTGTCGCTGCAGCTAGAAGCTGAGCCTCTCGTTCTGGCCCACCGCCAGCACCGCGGGCCCCTGTGGACGGCGGTGCGCAACCACGACGTAGGCAGGTGCAGCTGCCCTCCTGTGGGTCTTGTGAAAACAGCCCCTTTTGCTTTCTGACGTGACTCGTCCCTAATGAAGCCGCTCTCCCACCGACCACATTCCCATTCCAGCGTCGTGAACGGCCCGGCTGGGAGTCTGACCGTCCCGACGGGTCCGCCAGGAGCTCGCCTGCTGTCCCCCACCCCAATGCCAGCCCATCCCATTCTGGTCTCAAAGCCGAGGCCCGGGGCCCAGGGGCACCGTGGGCCTGAGAGCGGCCGTGCCAGTCTCCACATCTCCAGTGGCCGCCGTGAACATGAGCTGCGAGCGTGCTTCTGTGGCCTCCCCGGAAGACTCGTGAACGCCTGAGCTCGATCACCGGACTGGCAGTGAGCGGCGTCCGCCGACCATCCCTCAACCCCCGACTCTGCCCTTCCGGGTTTGGAAAGAGATGGTCCAGGCAGAGCCGTAATCGAATACATTTTCTCCAAATCGCCTGTTAACATGGCTTCCTCTGCACCACACAGAGGCTTTGTACCTGGTGAGACCTTTAGGTCTAAATGAGCGCAGCTGAAAAGGCGGCCAGTCATCATCCTCTGTGTTTTCCACCATCAACCCGAGGAGGGCGTCAGCCTTCCCGGCACTTCTCCTGTGAGGTCTGCGCCCTTGCTTGACCCCTTCCTTGGATGGACGACCGCACGTGGCCTTCGAAATCCCACACGTCCTGCTGCTCTGGGCATCTGTCCCTTCGTTACCCCGATATTTGCAGCCGTGCCCTCGGGGCCCCGACGCTGAGCAATCCCGTCTCTGGAGCTGGGCTCCCCTCTAGGATCTCTGGAACAAAGTTCTCTCCTCCAGCCAGGGTTTTCTTTCTGGCAACCTGACACTTTAGGGTGAGCTGGCCACGTTCCTCTCAAGGTTCCCATGAGTTCAGCGATGTTTTCCTCATTAGAAGTCAGTGCGGGTGAGTGCAACGCTCCGCCGTGGGCTCCCAGGACCTCGGGAAATCAGGATTCGAAGCTGCACTTCCCATCCCCAGCCCCACGCTTCCCTCCCTCCACCACCTTCCCCTCCGCTGCTTCTCACCCCGTCTCCTGGTCCACTTCAGTCCCGTTTCTGTGGAGAACGCTCGCATCATCGCGTAGGGAAGGGTCCAGAAGACACCGGTGGACGCCGGCCTTCCCTCAGCAGGAACGCTGACCTCGCCCGCGTGGCGCCCTCTGACCCGGGGGGAGGTGCTGGCCGCTCGGGCCCAGTCGCAGGGACGGAGGAAGCCAGAAGCTGCTCCCACGTCCATTCGTGGTCCACCGTCCCCAGGGCCACACCCCTTCCCCGTGGAAAGGGTTAGTTCTGTGGGGTGTCTGGGAGTTGCTCCCCACCTCTGTTACATTAATCAGCAAGTTTCCTGCCGTGCTCTCTTCTCTTACTTTTCCAGAAGCATCCGAGTGTGCAAGGCCTGGGGGTAATAATGTTGTCTCGGCATCGCCAACGGTCAGGGGACACTCTGTCCACCTGGGTCTCCTTCAGATGTCAGGACTGTCCTCGAAGACGATGGCTTAGGCCCACCACCCACCCCCAAGGGGCTCCAGTCCCCCCTGTCAGCACGGGTGCAGGTGGGATTGTGCTCTGGGGGCAGCCGTGCTCCCCACAAACCCAGCTCCGTTGTTCGAATGTGTGTGACTGCCGAGCCCGGGGCTGCGGGAGCCACACCCTCCGCCACCTGCGCACGGTGCGTTCCCTAGTCCCGGCCACGTGTGTGCCATGGTTCCTCGCACGAGCGGAGGTGAAATACGTGGGCGCTGGCTGCAAGGCTCAGCAGAATCGTGCGGATGGCGTGGCTGTGCTCGTGTGGCGTCCGCTCTCGTCACAGGTGTGCGTGCGGCCCCGTTCCCGCGAGATGCCGGCCACACGGCCTCCCTCGCCTCTGCCCTCCGCACCGGACGTGGCTCCCTGCGAGTGCTCTCCGCAGCCATGACCCCGACACCAGCGTGGGAAGAGCGCTCCTTCCACCTGCCGCGGCGGGCCGCCCGCGCGTCCCGGCAGGGCCAGCACCCGCTCCCCGACTCGGGCCGGGCTCCAGGTGCGACCCCACGTCCTTCTGCCGAGCGCTCTCGGAGAATCCGGATCCTCTCCCGCTGCCAGCACCCCTTCCTGATGGTCTCGCTGCAAGAGACGGGGAAACTGCGTCAGAGAACAGGCAACAAGCCTGGCAAGGGGAAGGCCAGCCAGTTGTGTGGAAGCTGGAGCGGGACGGAGACCCGACTCCAGGTGTGCGGCCCGGGGTGCCCCAGACCACAGGCCACAGCAGCAACAGCAGCTCTCAGCTCCGGGGCCGACGTCGGAGGCTCTCAGGGAGCCCCTGCTCCAGGCTTAGCTCCGCGTCTCCCACGTCGTCTTCCTTCCGTGACCGACTCTTCATGTAAGGACACCAGACACTCCACGTGGGGCCCAAGGGCCCTGGGGTGGGGACGCCAGCAGACAAGGGTCACGCGGGTCAACACTTGGCCCCACAGGAGCTGGGTGGTTGGTGCAAGGCCCCAGACACCGGGAACCCCTGGGTCGGTTCCTGCTTGTGCCGTGCTCTGCACACACGCCATGCACACAGGTGCCTTGTCCCCAGGGCTGTGCCGTGGCGGGTGAGGCCCGTGCACGTCTGTCCTGCCATGGACTGGCCCTTGTCCTCCTCTGTGCTGTCATTCCCCTGGAGAGCAAGCTGCCCGTCCAATATGGGGATTTCTTTCTGAGAGACCAGTGGCAATGTGGCCGCCACGAGGCAGACCAGGCCATCATGGGGCTCCGAGACCTCTCGGGGCTGTATCCGGAGCCGGAGGCCGACACGAGGCTCTGTGCTGGGTGACGGGCAGGGTGGCAGGATGGGCCGCGTTCCCTCACCAGCTCTGGATGCGGGAGGGCGCCGTGACTGGGATCTCACCACGGAGACCACCCAAACACAGCATCGTGTGCTAATCAAGGGGCGCTGAGCGGAACCCCGTTGCTTTCTCTTCTGGGAGGTTTGGAGATCTTTAGAGTTTGAGCTAAGGGTTTCCAGCACGCTTACCCGAGAGCAGAGTACCCGCTTACTTACTGAGGAAGGGAAGGCCACGGGAAGAAGCTTGAGCCAGCCTTTCTGGAAGACTTACGCTTGAGAGCAGGCCTATTTCCTGACCTCACTGTGGTCTTCCGCTTCCCGGGTCTGCAAAGAAGCACGCTGTCCTTGTGGCTACTCAGTCTTGAAACCAATCTGCAGACGTTTATAGCTTTGCTCAACAATGCTGAGTCCAAATCAGCAAGGACGTTACCATGCGGAACTGGCCGGGATCTCTAGACCAGCTTTAGCGGCTGGGAGCCGGTGGCAGCAGAGAGCCGTAGGCTGTGTTCACAGTGTGCCAGACCGTCTATGGACCCGCGAAATCTGAGGAGAAACTGGGGGCCACGGACGCCACTGAGCTTCCCTGGGTAGCGGGTCTCCATAAAGACCAGAGAGCCCCTACTCCACAGCACACGGTGCTGGGGGTCACCGGACACACTCCGCATTTCTGCCAGCCACAGCGCCGAAGTTAAGGGAACAGCAGCCAGCAGGAGAGAAAGTCATGAAGCAGTGGGAGGCCCCACGGGGACGTGGGCAGAGCACTCGGCGAAGACTTCCCTCAAGCAGTGCCAGTGTCCACCAGGACCCCACACATGCCTCATCTGAAGGCAGCCAGTGTCCAGGAACACGTTTGCTCGTGCTGTGAAGGTCATCGACCACATGGATCGGCTCACTTGGCACAAATGACATAAGCAGGAGCCTAAAGAAACAGGACCCTAGTGCCACAGGACAGGTTATAAGGAAGCCTCCACACACCGTCCTTGAGCAGCTCATGTGGACGTGTTCTAGACGACAGCGAGAGTGGGACGTGCCCACTTGCGGTTCGACCACAGCCCTCCAGATGTACCCTGGGCTGTCTTCACGTGCTCTTTGTCCCACTCATAATTAAGAAGAACTTCTAGAACTTGTTTCTTCTGTTGGCAATTACGAAAATCAGTTCAACCTAAAATGGGGACACAGACCCCCTTCTATCTATGGCACCGCATGCCCGGAAGAAGAAAGGTTGTGTGTGTGTGTGTGTGTGTGTGTGTGAAACTACTCTTGAGCGGAGAGCACTGAAGACGCTTGAGCAAGGAGTTGAGAAAAGGAACGTGCCCTACATGTGTAGGTAACAAGCTTCCTCTTGGTAGGTGTCTTTCTCCTCCCCTCCCTGACAAAGCTCACTATTATGGACCTCATGAGAGAAAAATGCTCCATCTTTGGGCCTAATACAGACAGGAGGATGCTGAGTTCCCATTTCCTGGCTCCCGAGCGAGGTCTGCAAGAACCGGGAGAACACATGGCCTTCTCAGTCAAAGGGCAGACCCCCAGGGGGCTACGCGTCCTCGCTCCGCGGTTGGGGCCCCCATGTCTACTTCCAGGGCAGGGCTGCGTGTTCACGCGGGCCGTGCTCGGTCAGGGGAGTACCGGCGAGGGCAAGGACCATTTGCTCACGAGCCTTGCCCCGCGCCTCCAGCGTGCTCAAGTGATCTCGAGGGACCCTGCGATCCCGTCAGGCCACACAAAGACTAGAGGCAGCCAGACTCCGCTTGATGGCAGCTTGACGTCCTAACACTCATTGGCCCCCACGTCGGCCGTTTTAAAAAGACGAACAGGAAAAAGCGAACCACAAGATAGTTGAGATTTGCCCAACCCATCAAAGTCCCCTGGGCCGTCCCGGCAACGGCAGCGCCCCTCTGCTAGGCTTCGACCCTTCTGGGGCAGCTCCGGCTGCTCCAGAGGGAGGTTCAGATGGCCCGATCTTATTTTTAAAGATGCTATTTTTAACTTATTTGAGAGAGAGTCAGTGAGGGGAAAAGAGTATGAGGGGAGGGAGGAGCAAAGAGCCCGACGTGGGACTCGATCCCGGGACCCCAGGATCATAACCTGGGTCAAAGGCAGACGCTCGACCTATGAGCCATGCAGCACCCCCACATTAAAAACAAAACCAGATCACCGTTAACCTTGAAATGAGCGTGTTGCTGCCAAAGTCAGGTGTGTGATGGGAGGCAACGGAACTCTGAGGCGTTCGAGGTCCTCATCCCAGACTCAAAGGGGGCTTGGAAAGCGCGGCCCGGAGGAAGCGAGCGCGGCTGAAACAGCACTTCCCGGGGCCGCACGGAACACAGCCCATCCTCCCTGCCAGGCTCGGGCGCGCCAAACGGCCTGTCTCCTCAGCCGTCCACGTGGAGAGCTCTGAGTGCCGAGCGCAATGCCAGACAGCGTGTTTATGCCACCGAGACTCCCACTTTGTGCGGCGCTAACGTGCTGACCGGAAACCCCAGCTGGGCTGGGATTCCCGGGCCGGTGCCGCCCGACGTGAAGGGCGCCCAGCGGCCCGCAGGCCTGCGCCTGTCTGGCTGGGCGACGTCTGGGGCCTTCGCAGCGTGCCCCCTGAGGCCAGAAATCGGGGGCTGCGGTTCTTCCTCCCTAGACCCCTCCCGTCCCTTCGCCCGTGACCCTGCTCTTTGTGAAAGCTTCTTGGACAGTCGGGAGGGATCCCCACTGCTGCGACCAACAGCGCCGGAGGTTGGCTGTGGTGAACGTGTTTCCAACACAGCAGGGCCCCCGGGAGGCTCTCTGGAACCCTTTAGCAGCAGCCAAAAGTGCCGCTTTTTTTACTCCAGAATCCTGTGTGGGCTGCAGCGGGAGACCCAGAGTGTCCTGCAGAAACTGCGCCCACGTCTGAGCAGCACAGCACGGTCTCGCCTGACGTGTGCACGAGGCGCCGCCCTGTGGGCCAGGGCTTGCAGAACCTCGTGGGCGTAGTGTAACCGGGGCCAGGCTCAGTCTGCTCGCCACGCAACAGGCCAGTAAGCCGAGAGGCAGGGTGGGGAGGGAAGGAAAACGACTTCATCCAGAAACCCCACAGACCAAGATGGCAGCCTGTCATCCTAAAGAGCCAAATGGCCTCGCACACACGCAGCTTCTTCTATGTTGGGACAAGGGGATGCCAACCAGTGCAGCCACCCAGGAAAACCATGTGGAGGTTCCTCAAAAAGTTAAAAACAGAGCTTCCCTATGACCCAGCAGGTGCACTACTGGGTAGTTACCCCAAAGATACAGACGTAGTGAAAAGAAGGGGCACCTGCACCCCAATGTTCATCGCAGCCATGGCCACAATAGTCAAACTGTGGAAAGAGCCAAGATGCCCTTCAACAGACGAATGGATAAGGAAGATGTGGTCCAGGGACGCCCGGGTGGCTCAGTTGGTTGGGCGACTGCCTTTGGCTCAGGTCATGATCCCGGAATCCCGGCATTGAGTCTGGCATCGGGCTCCCAGCTCTGCGGGGAGTCTGCTTCTCCCTCTGACCTTCTCCCCGCTCATGCTCTCACTGTCTCTCTCTCAAATAAATAAATAAAATCTTCAAAAAAAGAAGAAGAAGAAGAAGAAGAAGATGTGGTCCGTATACACAATGGAGTATACTCAGCCGTCAGAAAGGAGGAACACCCGACTTTTGCACCGACATGGACGGGACTGGAGGAGATGATGCTCAACGAAATAAGTCAAGCAGAGAGAGTCCGTTATCATATGGTTTTGCTCATACGTGGAACGTAAAGAATAGTGCAGAGGACCATAGGGGGACGGAGAGAGAACAGATGGGAAGAAGTCAGAGAGGGAGACAAACCATGAGAGACTCTTGACTCTGGGAAACAAACAGGGTTTCAGAGGGGAGGAGGGTGGGGGGAGGGGGTCAGCGGGGGATGGGCACGAAGGACGGCATGTGTTGTGATGAGCACTGGGTGTTACACGTAACTAATGAATCACTGAACGCTACGTCTGAAATAATGATGTTCTACATGTTGGCTAATTGAGTTGACATAAAATAAGGAGACAGACGAGGAAGGGGAAGGGGCTGGAGTTCAAAGGTGACTTACGGCTGCCGGCATCCCAGAGCCAGGAAGGGTCGGGGAGGACGGTGAAGCTTCTCTGTCCTGGTCGCTGCATGTGCGCGGCGAGGCGCCGGCCGTGAGTGTCCTGTGACCCTTGGACACGGCAACCTCCGCACATGCTTCCGTATGTCCTTGGGGGAGTGTGGGTTTCGGGGCGGTTTGCCTGAGTCTCCGCCGTCAGCCAGGTTCCTTCAGCGACTGTGTGCGAACGTGTGGGGCTGAGCGGAAGTTTCCGAGCTGCGGGTCACAGCTGCGAGAGAGGTGGGAGCCACTCGGGGAACAGCGTCCTGCGTTTATCCTGCACGGTAGGGTTTGCGGCGTATTAAGGTGTCAGAGTTGACCGATTTTTCTGGTAAATTTTATTTCAATTTCCTGCCACTGCTAATTTTCACTGTCTCAAGAGTGTGTGCAGGAACCCAAGACGTTGAGCACCTGGGATTTTTGTATCATTATTCATGCCATAGGGGACGCCCCCGCAGCTGCCATCATAAATCCTTCCGAGCACCCCTGAGTAGAGACCTTACGCGTACGTAAGGGTGTCACGCAATGCGTGCGCCCTTCCTCATCTCTCGACGTTCCTCATCTATCTCATCTTTACTGGAAAAAAACTAACGTCAGGATCTCAGTAGAACCGATGGGATGACGTCCAGTCCAGCGGACTCGCCAAGTTTCCAAGCCCCAGAGTTGTTGACAAAAAAAATTTTTTTAAGTAAAACCTTCTAGAGAAATGAAAGTCTAAACCGTGGCACGGTCTGCAGGTTTCCCTGCCCCACTGCCCGAGCGGCTCTCCGGGTTGGGAGCCTGGAACGGACGCTCTGCCGGCATGCGGGACTGAGGTCAGACACTCACAGGCCCCCACGTCACTGGCTTCCAAGGCACCAGCCAGCTTGTCTTTCATTTCTCAGAAGAAAAAGGTGGTGCTGTGTGTGGCGCCCGGAGGCATTGACTGGAGCCAAGAGAACAGGCTTGAGCGTGCTGCCAGGCTTGGTGGCCTTCAGTTCTCAGCTGCACCTCGAAGAGGACGGAGAAGGAGGCAGCACATCCAGGGGAGGCGGGAGGAAGGAGGGACTGTCGTGGGTGTCACCCCCCTCCCGAGCCTGTTACCAGTCGGAACGGGCACCACCCTGCTTCCCGCCATCCCTCCTCCGCGTCCCTCTGACGGTGCAGCTTGGGAAATTTCCGAAAATAGGCAAAGAGGGATGTCACTGTGCGCAGGAGGGTGGTTATTCAGAATCAGAATGAAAAATAATTCATGGACCGAATGCAGTAAGCAGTGGTGATGCCGTGGAGCTGACCCCCGGAGGCGTCTGGCTGCCACGTCCGTCAAGTGCCGGGCGCGCTTGAGGCCTCCCCCTGCACAACCCCTCTTCCTTCTTCAGCCACATTTTCTATTTCTTCTGTTCTTTCTTTAAAAGAAAACTGTCGGGGCGCCTGGGTGGCTCAGTGGGTTAAAGCCTCTGCCTTCGGCTCAGGTCATGATCCCAGGGTCCTGGGATCGAGCCCCGCATCGGGCTCTCTGCTCAGCGGGGAGCCTGCTTCTCCCTCTCTCTGCCGGCCTCTCTGCCTGCTTGTGATCTCTATCAAATAAATAAAATCTTTTAAAAAAAATAAAAAAAAAACTGTCACCTCCAGCACAGAACAGTTTCCAGACCACAAAATTGTGTACAGAGAACAGTTGGCTAATACCTGGGTATTCACGTAGAAACGTGTCTGCCGTGTGCGGCCACAGGTGTCCGCTGGCTGAAGGGAGACCCCAGAGAAAATCCCGCAGCGGAACCCTGACCCTGGCGCCCGACTCTAAGAAAAACCCGAGGATACCTCGGTTCTGCCGGATGAAGCGCAGTGTCCCTTGCCACACTCCGCGCTTCTCCACCCTGAGGCTGAAGGAGCGTGAGTGGAGGACAGGGGGGATGTGACCTGTGGTGGCCTCCGCAGAGCCCCAAGGAGGGACACCAGCATGGCAGCTGGCAGCCCTCGAAGGGCATCCGGCGCCTGCCGTCCCCTTGTGTGGCCCCTGGGGACACCGGCCTGGGCACTCATCTAACTTCCTGCCTCTGCTTGCAGACGATCACTCCAGGATCCTGCTGAAATCCGAGAACAGCCACAGCAACTCGGACTACATTAACGCCAGCCCCATCGTGAGTACCTGCCTGGGGGCCCCGCCTGTCCTCAGTCGTGAGCCCCCGTCATGTCCACCGGGCGACTAGTCAACTAGGTGGTTTGTCTGGACCCGGTGGCCTGCCTCAACTCGTGACTAGGGAACTAGGTGGTCTCAGCCAGGCACTGGGCTCAGCCACGTGACTCGTGAACCCCGTAATTAGTATTTGCTAGGCAACTAGGCTCCGCCTGGCCATTAATCCTGACCAGTTGAGTCCTCTCAACCAGCCGGCCTGGGCCGGGTCCTCCCCAGGCGAGAGCAGTCCTGGGCCCCCTGGCTTGGGGGGCCCAGCAAGAGCGGCCGCTGGTTTTCTGATGGGAACCCACGGCGTACAGGAAAATCTGGGGCGTTTCTCCTTTCCAGACCCACTTGTCCCCTGTGTGTTCAGGGGGAGCGGAAACAATCAGCCCCCAGCCCTGCCCTCGTGGACAAGCTGGCGGCACCGAGGCAGACACGCGGGCTGGTCCCTGCGGCTGTTTCCAGGTGCACCCCCCTAAGACAAGCAGCGAGCCGTGCACGGGGCGGTGCCTCCCGGGGCCAGGCGTCCTGCGAACAGAACCCCTGGGGAACCCCATGACCCACAGCACCAGGTCCCAGAGGATCCCCCGCAGCCCACGCCTGCGTGAGCCCCGCGGGAGAGCTGCGGGAGGGGAGGTCGGAGCAGCCGGAGAGTGACGGGTCAGAGGCCAGCCCGCACGGTGCTCAGCCTGGCTTCTCAGGGTGAAGTTCGAGTGATCTAAGTGGGAGGCCGGTGAAACGCGCCTCCGTGGCGTGAGTGTTGGGCAGCGTGGCTGATGGCGGGGATTGGGAGCGAGCGGGGATTTCGGGGGACGTTGGGTTGGTCACCAGGGAGGCGTCAGGATGTCTCAGTAAAGCCTCAGATTGCGTTCCGGGGAGCAGTGCGTGTAGCGTCCCAGCCGGTGACCTGTGGGTGGCCGAGGGAGGCGGTGACTCGTCTGTGTTCAGGACACACCCCGAGGCGTCCTGACAAAACCTTGCGTTCCAGCAGTAGCAGGCTCTCCCTGAGGACGTTCACCCTCTGATTTCAGAACCTTCTAGTAGCTGCTGGTTCAATGTGTCTCCGGGGCGCCCGGCGTACAAGTGTACTCCTAGGAGCCCAGGGTGCCGTGGGTCAGAGCCCGCCCCCTGGCCCTCACGGTGCACAGCGGGAGCACAGGGCAGCGTCCTCATCGAGAGAAATCGGGTTAAGGGCTGGTCCGCTGCTCCATCTCCTCCCTCTGAGCCCAGACCTCGGCTCCACGGTTGCTGGTAGGAGTGGCTGTTTCCACCTGTGCAGGGAGGCCCCAAGGACTGGCCCCACCCGTGTCTTCAAGGTTCCCATCCTGAGCCAGTCTCTCTCAAAAAATGCCCCTCTGGGCTCAGTAATTTCTGTCGATGCTGATTCAGAACCAAGCCAAAGCCTCACGGGTGTGCAGCCTCTCCTGCGGGTAGAGCAGGGTTTCTGGGAGAGACGCCGTGGTGAGGGCCTGGACGTGGTTCCCTGCGGCGGGCCACGGGGCCGGCGGTGCAGATCTGCCTGGAGCACCATGTCCTCCTGCTGGGCTCCTCGTCCCGAGCGTAAACCATGTGACTGGGCCGGGAAGAGAGCTGAGCTGGTATTTTCAAGCTAAAAGGTGAGCGTTCAGAGTTGGGGGCGCGACCAGCCTCCCCCCACTGCCCCACCTATTTGGCGGGTTCCAACGTCCCACCATCCCACCATCCGGTGATCTCCAGCTCAAGAGAAGTGTCCGTGCGAGAGCCGTGTCCTCCTTGGACACGGCTGGAGCTCCCATGGGGCCCGAGCTGTTCCCACACCCCGCACCTCCGATGTGGGAAACACGGGACGACACCCCCCAACCCTGACCCCACGGGGCTGGGGCTTGGGTCGGGAGGCGAGGCCAGGAGAGAGCGGGGATTTAGGCCAGCGTTTATGTTTCCCGTTCATTTCACGCCACAATTCTCTTTTTCCTCATTTGGGTCGTAAGAATGAACCGCGGTACCTTTCTGAAATGACTGGGGGACGGTGATAACGAGCTTCCCAGCTGCGCTTGAACGCAGAGCTCAGTTGCAGCCCAAGAAGACGCTGGCTGTGCGGAATGAAACTATGACGGTTACACCCGTCATGTGGTCCTTAGTCCCACTGAGCTCCAGGGAAGGCATCCACATGCCAGCCACGGTCTTGGCTTTGAGAGCAGGGTCCTGGAAGCAAGTGGGAATTCCGTGCTCCCGCCCAGCGCGTGGGGGGCATGGGGCGCCCGGCTCTTCCCGAGGATGCGGACTGAGGCCGGTCGTTAACACGCCTGCCGCGCCATGTGCTCGAAAAACCACACGTCGTGAGCAGGGATGGGTCTGCAACTCCCCCCACTTGAAAATAAACTTACTCTTCCTTCCGCTGTGTCCGGAGGGAGATAAAGCTGTTGAATGTTTTAGTTCAGAACACATTTAACTAATGTGAGGGGCGCATCGGGACCCCTCAGGGAAGGGTGACTGGTGCGGTGTCGTGAATATCCTAGAAACAGGCCAAATACGGGAGCCGACTCTCTGGTTCTCGGAAAACCCTTACACGCAAGCAGCTCTGTGTGTATGTTTTACTTTATAATTTACTTGAATCCCAACTCAGAAGAAAAAAATATGAAAACCGCTTCAGCGCCTAAATCAGCCTCTCTCACGTCAACTACGGAAGCGACCGTTTCTCAGTGAATTCCCCTACAAAGACTGGGTGTCTAGAAAATTGACTTGGAAACTCTGGCTTCGTACTCGTTTTGAAGAAAATGGTCTGTGAGGTTTGCTCTAAAGTTTAGAAAAAACAGATGTGGGGCAGCCAGATAGGAATAGAGAAGGAAGACGTACGTGTTTACGCTCTGAAAGCTCGGGGTGAGAGGCCTGGCCCCGCACTGCTCCCCGGGTTGTGGTCAAGACGGGGGTTGTGCCGGACGGAGCTGGCTGTCCCCACAGGACGCAGCAGCAGGCAGCCCGCCACCTTCTCCCCCGAGCTCTCCATGGCTTGAGGACGTGGGTCCCTGGTCCTGGCACGCTCAATGCTTGAGGTTAAAAGTCTGTTTTGTTCGTACTAATGGGGACATTGTTGCCGAGTTTGTAAGGCAGGTTAGAGTTTCTGAAAGCCACTCGCACCCCTTTACTAACTGGCATTGCACAGCCTCGAGCAGTTGGCTAGGACTGCTTTGCGGGGCCTGTGCATTTAGAAATTCGTGGGAACACACGTCTCTGTACCCTGCCGGCCACATGGACAGTGGATTCAACACAGTCTGTGAGAGCAAAATGGTGGTGTGAGTCGCACTTGGGACCTGCACCCCATGGCCCTCGCCTGCTATGCAGTCACTGGGTGTAAGTCCTGTCTGATTTCGGGGGCCGTTCTGTCTCCCGCAGTCCACGGGCGAGAAGGCCACCTGAGGGCATGGCACGAACCGCACGGGCTTTGACCAGTAGCCTCAAGGTTACCGGCAACACACGCCCACGGCGCGCACAGGGGAGTCCGCACTGGACGCACGTGGTTTCCCAGAGCCGCCGGGCCGCGGGGTCATGTGTGCAGCCTCCCCTCCACCCGCCCCGCCTCACGGCCCTGACCGCAGGGCCCAG
Organism: Lontra canadensis; assembly: GCF_010015895.1. Taxonomy (NCBI): domain Eukaryota; kingdom Metazoa; phylum Chordata; class Mammalia; order Carnivora; family Mustelidae; genus Lontra; species Lontra canadensis. The sequence goes on from NW_022631105.1 coordinate 1,193,713, forward strand.
ACAGAGCCGCTGACTTCCTCCCCGGTCCCAGAGCGGACATGTGTGAACACGCGTGCGCACGAGTGGAGTGCTCTCTGCCAAGAACGGGGGAGCTCCTCCTGCCTTGGAGATCTTAAATATAAGCTGTTCACTTAGTCAGGTATTTGCTTTACTCTCTTTGGGTTAAAGATTGCACAAAACCGTGAGAAAGCCTCCTGCTGCCTGATACTTGCTGCACATACAAAGCACTTTCTGCCCAGAACTATTTTCTCTCCAACGGAATGTGCGCGGAATGAAGTAATCCTAATCGTCTGTGAATTCTTGTTAAACGGTTGGATGACACCTTCCGCCACTCTGTGATCGTTACGCTGCCTACTGTCTGCCAAGGGGCAGCCGCGTGGCCGTGGCCGAGGGGACTGGGAGACCGTGGGCCTTGTCCACGCCCTCCCCTGCCACGGCGGACCACGGACACCAACCACAGTGGGTCGCCTTGTTTACCCTCCTGAAGCCCTGCTCGGGTTTTCACTTTTAATCACAGATTTCTCAGTTTGAAAGCAACTAAGGGTGCTAGTTTGAACACACTGACGATTTTTAAATGTGGTGCTCTCTAAATTGCTTTGGGCAAAAACCCACATTTGAAAAGGAGGCGGGGTTTTACTTCTCACGCAAAATTGTTTGCTGGAAAGAGACGGGGGTTTTGCACATAGCTGTGGCCCCCAACAAATGTGCGTTCTGAAAACGAGGTCCGGTCTTAATCGGGACTCACAAACTGGAGGCAGAAAAAGCAGTTTCCTGCCCCACCCCCGCCGGCGTCCCACGGCTGTTCTGTGGGACTGACCTGCATCCGCTCTTCCAGGGGCCGCGTAATTCCAAGGTGGGCCCCGCGCCCGCTTGTGCTGACGGCCGTCGTCTCTGCGAGGATGCCCAGATGCAGAGCTGGCGCCCCCCGCAGCAGCGTCAACCCCAGCGCGGGGCCAGGTCTTACCGTGGCTGTGGGGTGGACAGCCGACACCCCCGTGGGCTGCCACACAACCATGTGAGGTTGAAAACGCCTCCTTTTTTCATTGTATTGGGAAATGTCTTCTTACTGTCTTTAAACACAGAGGATTTTAAATCTCTCCTTAAACCCTGGTATCAGGAGAGTAAATTTTAGCTCCAGATGGGAGAGAATCAGGGACGGATGGGGGAGCGGACGCCTGGCGCTGAGGTGAGGCTCCAGCGCGAGGCCCAGTCCGTCCCCCCATGGTGCCATCCATCCGGGGTGCACAGCGGGCCGGGAAGTCCTGGGAGGAAAGGGGCCGTCCATTCAACGACCCTCAGACTGCATTTCCCCCCAGTTTCCTTCTCCAGGCTTTGTTCCTTGGGTCTCTTTCTCCCTACACTCTCCTGCTTAGACGTCTTTGAATTAAATGTCATAATGAAGGTATTTTAAGCCAGACGCCCTCTGTCGCGACCAGCAGGCTGTGCTTGGACAGACCACCCAGCCAGAACGCCCACCACGGCGTATTCTGCCCGGCCCTGTCCCTGGCTCTGTAGGACTGGAATGGGAAACTAGCGGCCGGAAGGCTGGGCTCATCTGCGGCGGAAGGCTCGCACCCCACGCTCTCAGGCCCCCAGTCTGACCCAGGGTGCTGGCACCCCTTTCCGGGTAATGGGAACCAGCGTCCGTGTGAGAGGAGCTAACTTTTCGTGGAGGCAGGATGCACTCGTCCATTCATTCTTCCGGGACCCCGAAGGGGGTCTCATGGGTCTGGCCCCCGGCTTCACCTCTCCCAGCCCCACACCTGCAGTTCCCACAGGGGCTTTTTGGCCACACCCCTGCACGTGGCCTGGGGTACGTGTGTGGGCAGCTCACACGGCAGGTGGCCGGGGCCGAGGCTCCTGGCCGGGGTGGAGGCCACGCATGCTGGCCCGTGGCTGGGCGGGTCTAGAACCCTGGTATCCCTGCACACACCGCCACGTGAGTGCCCCGCCTGTCTTCGCCCAGGGCCACAGGGCTCTGCTGAGGTCCAAGCACTGTCACAATCAGGAGGGACAGCAAGGAAGCCCGGCCTGCTCTTCTCACTCTGCGACCCCAGGGCCGGCATCCGGCCCGGGACGTGCTGCCTTCACCTCCTTAGCCGTGTTCTCTTTCCTGGTTGTTTCCTAGGTTTTTGGCTCATCCTTGTTCCTCTAATCTTGTCTCTGCAGATGGATCACGACCCTAGGAATCCCGCCTACATCGCCACCCAGGGACCGCTGCCTGCCACCGTGGCCGACTTCTGGCAGGTGAGTCTGCGGGAGTCAGAACTCTTCTGACGACGAGACCTTGACAGACGGGCCGCGAGTAATGGCTTGGACCCGATTCAGTAAACGTGTTTCTAGGGGGCACTCATCCAGTGTTACTTGATGGTTTCGGTTTCTATTTCTATTTCTATTTCTATTTCTATTATCAATCTTCTGTTTTTCAAAACTCGAGAGATTGAATGCTTTAAAGGTCCTAAGCATTTTAAAATTTTATTTCATGAAATAGAAGGAAATGGAATTAATAAGTGTTTAAATTACTGCATTCTGTCCAAATGTGTCCTTGTCCATGGTTCTCTCCCTCTGGAGGTAAATTACAGCTCCTCTTCCTTGGAGACCCTCTGTCCTGCATTTTAAGGGCCAGGCTAGTCTGTTCCCTCCAGCAGAATCCTGGACGCCCAGACGGAGGCTCAGCCGCTGAGAGCCAGCATGAGCACGAGCCCCAGAGGGCAGAGAGGAGAGTGAGGGGCCTCCCCTCCTTCCCCCCGCATCCTGTTCCAGCCTCTGCTGTGCCACAGAGCTAAGGGGGAAGGGGCTTTGCAAGGTGGCACGGTCACACCGACTCCCCTGTGCGTCAGGCGCGCCGCTGTCCCCAGCCCTGGCGGGGGCATCCAACCGCCCGGCCGAGCCCGTGGAGGACAGAGGTGAGAGGGCAAGCAGACGGAGCGCCTGGGAGGGCGGCAAGCCCCCACCCCCGGCAGCGTGGCTGTGCGCTCAGACGGGGTTACCTTGGACCCCTGCTGGTGACGCCGGCGTCCACCGTGGCAGTTCTAAGAGCAAAGGCCTCCCCGGCTGACAGGCTCCACGCTTCTGTCCCCAGAGTCTCTCATTCCGCTCCCCAACGTGCCGTCGGCCCCTGCAGCCTCCCCACCCGCAGCAGGTGCATACCCGGGGCAGGGGGCTCTGGAGAACTTGGGGGAGGGTCTGGGCCGCGCCCCCTGCCTTCTCAGCGTGTCGATCCCAGGTACCCTAGCTTACCGCAGCCGCCACGTGGAAACAGGATCAGAGCGTGTGCGTGCAGCCCGGGCTGTGCCTCGCAGCCGTCACGCTGCTGAAGAAAATAAACCAATGGAGCCTCGGGTTCTGTTGTCCAAACCTGTAACCGTGGTGCAGAGCCACTAAACTCACGTTAGGATGGTGGGAGGACCAGCAGGTCCCGAGCCACGAGACGCCGACGTTCCCCCACGTCACACCCAGAGAGGCCATGCGGCCTGCGTGGGGTGCCTCCCTGCTCGGGGAGCTCAGCACCCATGGGCCACCTGGTCCTGGGACACCTGCTCCGGGGCACCTTCGTGCAGAGGCTCAGCTGAGGCTCACGGGAGCCCACGATCATCGCACTGCTTGTAGAACATCACCGATGTGCCGCTGCCGTCCCGTTCCAGCTGCCTCCCCGGCTTCCAATGCTCAGGAGGAGGGACAGAGAACATTCCAAGTTGTGCGCTGGGAGGACGGAGTCCTCAACCTTGACCCGCTATCCGCTTCTAACAACCGTGAGGTGCCGGCCATTGCTTCCCACGTGCGAGGCTTCTGGAAGGCACAAGGACACCCCAGCGGTAAGAGCCGGCACGTCCACAGCCACTTACCGTGGACCGGGTCCCGTCCAGAAGGTTGTGTGTGCGTTGAAACAATCTTCGCCGTCATAAAACGACGAGGCCTCCACTTTGCCCAGGTCACGTGGCTTGTGGACTCGAGCACTGTGGTGTTTCTCTTGCTCCGTATTCCAGACGGATGTAGTTGTCAGGGTGGCCCACGTCATGTCACAGGGTCTGCAGGGCATGGGTCACTCTCCAGAGTGTCTGGAGGTCTGACATTCAGGAACGGAAGAAGCCATCTTAAATGCACAATGGGAGAAACAGGACCACGGGCGGGATCGCAGCCCTAGTCACGCTGCTCAGAACACGCCGTGTCCCTCCAAACGGTAGCAGGTATCCCGGGACAAGAAGGCTCTGCGGGTGACCGGCTCACACTCTGGGATTATTGTACACGACAGCACGCCGAAGCCGCTGAGAAGTCTGTCGTAAAGAAACTGGTTCGACTCCAGACGCCCTGGGGCCAGACACCATGGTCGCGGGGAAGGCGGGGGCACAGCTTCTCCGAGGCTGCCGTGACTTAACAAAGTAGCACAGAGAAGCCCTGACACCGGGCGTGGGCAGGACCGGTTCCACCGGAGCCTTTGTGGGGGACCTGCTCTTGTCTCTGTCTCCAGCTTCTGGTCGTGGCCAGCGCGGCGGGGGGTCCCCTGGCCCATGGAGGCATCGCTCCCCCTGCCCCCGTCCCCGGAGTGAGCCCCCACAGGGTATCTGTGTTTCTGGCTCGAATTCTGCTCCTCTTCCAAGGTCGCTGGTCATTAGACTAAGGGTCTGTTCTGGCCAGTGTGCCTCGTCTTGAACGCACCTGCAGAGGCTTATTTCCAAAGACGGTCACGTCCGCAGGTTCCAGGTGTGCGTGACATTTGGGGGACACTATTCCGCGCGTTACCGCGAGAAGAGCACTGACTGCTGAGACAGACGCGTGGCCACCTCGGGACTCCAGAGAGAGGCCGCCGGGCAGCAGGGGCAGGGGAGGCCATCAGCGAGCGGGCCCAAGCCCCGCCCAGCATGTCCAGAACGCGGGAGTCCCCAGGACGGCTCAGTGAACTTGCAGGGGGAGCGGACAGTCCCGCAGCCTGTGACAGCCCACGGGCCCTGGGGAGCTCGGGCGTCGACGAGCCGTGTGGGGAGGGGAACGTCGGGACGGGAGGGCAGAGGGGAAGGAGGAGGCGGGAGAGGCCAGCCGTCCGTTGGTTCGAGCACTGAGGCGGGAGCACACGTTCTGAGCTGGGAGGGTGTCCGTCGCTGTGCGGTGCGGCCCGCGTGGCTCCTTCGAGAGAAAGACGTATGTACAGGGGCCTGTGGAGTCCAAGGGAATGGAAGGAAAGGAGCAGGAAGGGAGGGAAATCCCACTGCAAACTCACCGTGTGCCTGACCCTGGGCGGGGGCTGCGGCCAGCCACCACCGCCAACGCCCCTGACGACCGAGGGTGAACCTGAGACCCCGGGGGCCCCCGTTCGAGGGCTGCGGAGAGTCCGATCGGGAGACAGGAAGCGGAGGGTGGGCGCCAGGGGAGCGGGGCCGAGCTGGTGTTTAACGGGGACAGTTTGGGTTCGGGAAGACGGAACGTTCTGGGATGGATGGTGGCAATGAGAGTTCTTAATGCTGCTTAAGTCTGCTTGTAAAAACGGCCGAGAAGGTACATCCCAGGTTTATTTGACTGCAGTGGGAGAAGATCGTGGTCCCCGTTCTACTAGAAGGCTGGCGCCCGGGGGTTCTAATGACTTCCCCGAGTTCACACAGCCAGCTGGAGGCAGGGCACGATTCAGACCCGGACCTCCAGAACTCAGGACTTTGCTGCCCACCCTCCGCAGGGAAGACGGCGCCGTGCTGGGGGAGGCGCTGCTCCTGGGCCCGTCCCCTTGCAGAAGCGCAAGGCAGGCAGCCTCCCGGCGGAGACGGTGGGCGCTCGCACAGCCAACATGTTGCTGCCGACGAAGGTGCCGTGTCGCTGTCTCTCGAGGCCCAGAGCATGTCGGAGCTGCGGGCAGTGAGCTCTGTGCCCCCGAGGCGTCCTGGGGCCCGCGGGCTGAGCTCCACGCCAGCCGTCTCCAGAGGAGCGTGAGGACAGCTTTCACCGAGGGAAGCCTGATCGGAGGAGGCAGGCGACTGTCCTCCCTCCTCTCGTATTACAGGGCAAGCGGCCCGAACCGGGTGCTTTCCACGGTGGCCGCGCTGATGCATCGCCACCAGAAAGTCAAGCCACCCCGTTCACCGAGCTCGGATACAGGAGCACGACTTGCAGATGGGAGCGGTCGAGTGGGGCACCGGCAGCCCCCCGGCCCCAGGACCTGCGACATCCTCCACAGGATGCGGACCGGTTGTCACCCGCATTCACCACGGGGCGGCTCAGCCAAGAGGACAGCGGCCTGTCCCGCCGGACAGATGGAGCTCTTTCAGGTGGAACCAGCAGCCAACAAGCAGGGACGGGCGCAGAGTCCGCAGCCCAGGGCAGAGGGCCCGCCCCGTCAGCGGAGGTCCCGCTGGTGCGCAGCGGGCGCGAAAAGGATGCTGTAAGCAACGTGCCAGCGAGAAGAAAGCCCTCCCGTCGAGTCCTGTCCCCACTTTCCGAAGGCGCTCCGTTACGAAGCCTTCACCGGGGCTCGCTCTCTTTCCCAAGACGGATGGGCTGGGTTTAAATAGAGGGTTTCATCGATCGCAGTTCTTGGCATGGTCCCGTGGGAGAGCCCAAGAAGGCAAACGTTCCCTCTCCTGAGCACTCTCCGCTGGGGGTCAGGCCGGGGAGGCGAGAAGGGGACCCGGGAGAAAGAGTCGGACAAAGCCCGAGTGAGCACACGGCAGGTCCCCAGAGCCCGGACATGGCCCGGGACCGAGTCCGTGCGTCTGCCCTGCCCTCGCGGCCCTGGGCCCCCGCCTGGTGGAGAGCAGAGGGAGGGAGGTGGCTGGCGCCTGGGCAGTCCACTCCGGCCACACACGCCCGTCAGGGGCATCACCGTCCAAGCCCACAGGAGCCAAGCCAGTGTCCAGAGAAGCCCCAGCCTCCCCCAGCTCCAGGGTCGCCGCGGCCTCCTCGTCCCTCTTCCTCAGGGGACCACATCACACCAGGGCTCAGGTCAGACGTCGGGCTCTTGGCCGTCCTGAGAGACCACACCCGAGAGCCTGAGCTTGTCCCCAAAGCCCCGTTGCCATGTGATGCTCGTGATGCGTTGTCTTTGGTCTCCCCCCGGACGCCCTCTGGGTCGTGCGTGAAGGGGTCTCCTGCTTCTGGGGCAGCAAGGAGTTGTGGAAGCGGACATTGGCTCTGGAGCCCTGTTAGCTTAGGGACTGGCTGGTTTTCAAGCACATTGTTGGGTTAAATTAAAGGAAATACAGGAACCGAGTAGAGTTAATTTCTTGGGAAAACCCTTTCAGTCCCACGCCCGGGACGTGCCAGGATGTTTTACCGCAGATAGATCGTCTCACCGGACTCCCTACACACAAGCTCACCACCGCCCCCCAACGTGGGGCTTGAAACCGCTGATGTGCCGAGCGCTTGTGACTCTGCGTAGGGAACGCACAGCAGAGAGCCCTGCGTCCTCTCAGCAGCCTTCGCACTCGGGCGGGCCTCGGTGAGAGACAGATACCCTGAGCGTCTTCTCTCCTTTTTTAAAAAAGATGTATTTGTTTGAGAGAGAACAAGATAGCATGAGCAGGGGAAGACGCAGAGGGAGAGCGAGAAGCAGGCTCCCCGCGGAGCAGAGAGCCCTACGGACACGGGGCTCCATCCCAGGACCCTGAGATCACGACCTGAGCCGAAGGCAGACGCTTCACCAATGGAGCCCCCCAGGCGCCCCCAGGGCCACCTGAGTTCCTTTTTCGGCTGGTATTCCAGACCACAGCTGCAAACATCCTGGTTGTTCATTTTTAAGTGCGTTCCTGGTTCCCTGTCCCCTCCCTCCGTCCCCCTCCTCACCCACCTCCACCCCCGCTTCTCTCCCTCCTTCTCCGGGAGGAAGAGAGCAGCAGCCGGAGCCGGCACGCGCATCTGAGCAGACGACAGACGTCGCTCACGGAAGGTGAGCAAGGCTGAAGGACAGCAGATGATTCCAAGTGGCGACACTCCCTTGGGTCCAGGGAGTGTCCTAGACGTCCAAACACTGTGACGAGAGCCCGTAGGATCTGCACAGGACTGGATGAAGCAGGCATGCCGGGAAGCATGTGCCCTGGCTCTGGGAACCCCTGCGTGGCCAGGGTTCGCACCCAGCAGCCTCCAGCTAAGTGAGCCGCGCCGTCTTCCTTAGAGAACGTGTACCCCGTTCCAGAGACACGGCAAGGATTTCTCACTGAGATGCCTTCTTTACGCCTGGTGGGAGGGGATTTCAGAGGTCGAGACTGCCGTGTACGGCCTGTGGGATGGCGGCCATGTGACCGGCTTGGGCGCAGGGTGTCGGCACCCAACATCACACCGCCAGGGTGGACGGCGTCTTCATCGCCAAGGGAGGCTCACGCGGACGTGCTTGTGTACCAAGCAGCAGGTTGGGTGGGTGCGTTCTGAGCTGTGCGCCTGTCCCCAGAGTGGCTTGATGCAGAGCCTGTGACCGCAGGAAGCCTGCCGCAGCTCACAGACATGGCATTCGGAGAGGCCAAGGGCGGGTTGGGGGTCTTGACTGCAGAAAGTGTCCCAGACACTTGTTTTTCCCTTGTGGATGCGTTTCGGACCATGGTAGAGCCAGCGGATGCCAGTGAGCCCGCAAGGAGGAAAACATAAGCGTTACTAAGCCTTGTTAACTGACTCCTAAGATGTGAGTCAACTTCCTCTTGGCTAGACTTCAGATATCTCTGCTCAGCCTGTAAAAGTAAGTCCAGCACAGAAATGAGCTGCACGGTCAGGCCCGTGGCGGCTACAGCGCCCACGAGAAGAGCCGTCCACCTCTCGTGCCCACGGCTCCAACACCCGTGCACATGGTTTCCGTGCTAAGAAAATGAAAAACAAAAAAGCCTTTCTGGCGTTGAGCAGGTCCCGGGAGAACTCCTTCCAGGCCTGCCTTTGACAGGATTTTCTTTATCTCCTTTTACAGAAATATTCAAGGGGTCTCTTCTAAACACATATGTTCTTTTCAGCCGAGCATCCACTAGAACCAGGCACGGTCCTGGCTGCTGGGGAGAGTGGAAATGGCGTCCAGACCAGCCTCTGGTCTTCTCAGAGATGTTGGGCCGGTGGGAGAAAGACTTGAGCACAGAACAAGAATGACAAAAGTAGAAAGGGACACATCACAAGAGATCTAAGTACAGAGAGCAGTTTTATGCCTTGAGGGAGCAGACGTCTGGTGGAGAACGTGACCTGGGTGTCCTGCGATTTTGGATGGGTCAAGCTTTCCTTTAATCAGGTCTCTGTGGGGCTTTCAAAGAGTTTGGTTTGCTGAATAGTTAGTTTTCAAGACAGACTTTGGATGAAGAGACACTGCTGTTTCTTTCCATCTGCTTTAATTAGGCTCGTCTGTGGCCCTAGAGCTGCGGGCACGCTCATCTGCCGCGTCATCCTGGAGACGCAGCCCGGGGCGGGCTCCTAGGGACTGGCGGCCAGTGGTGGCACAGGACATTGGGACCGCTCCTAACCCTGCAGCGCACCATTGCCGAAGAAGAGGCCGGGGGGGACCAGATACACCAGAGGCCGCCATTGCCACCGCCTCGGTGCGTGAAGCCACGCCATGGAGGCGTCCCGGGTCTGAGCAGCCCCGGAGCATCCGAGCAGAGGCTCTCCAGCAAGTGGGACCCGGTTCCTCCGAGCACAGCCCCGTTTATACTCAGGACTCAGCCCCGAAGGCTCATGTTCCACCCACGTTGGTGGCCTCATCCGGGGTTGGAAGCAGCTGCTTCCCATTTGGGAAGCCCACCCAGCTCTCAGCAGGGACTTCAGTTACGTAGCAGCCTCCTGACATGCTGGGTGTCTTGTGAAGGTGCCCGGTAGACCAGGCGGTGACTGGGCGTGTTGCGCTGATACTGGACAGGAAAGTGCTAGAAATCACCATTTCTGGCATCCACACATCTAGCTCACTCACTCGGCACATGGAGATCCTCGGGGTGGACCGCTGCTTCCCGGAAGAGAGAGATGAGGATGCCCCAGAGAGTGGCCCCGAGGCCCGGGGAAGCCGCAGAAGCGGAAGCAGAGAAACCGGTCCCTGTTTCTGGTCCCTCCGGCGTCCTGGATCCCGCGGGAGCCCGCAGTAACCGTGCAGGTCAGCGGCTGGTGCGAGGCAAGAACAGGGCCGGCGGCCCGCACACGGACTCCCACCGCCAGCCAGGTGGACACATGGAGCCGGGCCGTCTGTTGGCATGATTTACTCAGTCCCCCTTTCTGCCCACAGGCTCGGTGACCTAGAAAGCAATATGATCCCCGAGAGTGCCTCTAGGATTGTTTGTTCAAATTGTTTCATTTGGATTTCATCCCAGCCAGGTCTTCGGAGAGCTGACGGACTCCTGAACGGCGATGCCCGGCGCGCGGGCCAGTGAGCAGGGCTGCCCGGCCGGGAGGACCCGTCCTCAAATGAGGGGCTTCCTAATGTCACCCTTGGGTGGCAGAAGCCGAGTGTTCAATGATTGGTTTACGGTCTAGATCATTGTATTTTTATTACACTCATAAAATCTGTGTTTCTCCTCATTTTCATAATGGCTTCAATGAGCTTCTCCGCCTTCTAAAGACACATTAAACGGTTCTGTGTGGGAAGGACCAATTTAGTGGGGTGGGCTGCGACGCCTGAGAGCCGCGAGAGAGACGCACGCCCGGAATTCTCCCCCGTGGCAGGCTGTGCGCTGAGGAAAGGGAAGGCATGTAGGTCTGGGTGAAATTCATATTTATTTGTGGGCTTTTTCATAAACACCGGCAGCTTCCATGAAATTCCAGGATTAATGAGACGCTGGGCCGTGCGGGAAAGGCATCGACCGTTCCCATCACGTGGAAATATAAATCAGTATTCAGAAAGGGAAACACCGTGGACTCGTCCCTTCGTAAAATATAACTTAAAGGGGGTTAGTGACGTGAACTAGGGAGGAAACGCGTTTTATATCTGAGCTATGTGGATTTTTTTTAAATGACGAGATTCTAATTGGATCGTTCTATCTGTATTTAAAAGAAATAGAAGCGCTCTTAGATACTAAATTTACGTCTGAATGCAGTTGCTTGTAAATATTTCTGTGAAGTCCCCGTAACCCACCGCGGGCAAAGCAGACTCGTCTGTGCTCTGTAACTCACCAGGCTGACGCGCTCCGCAGCACTGCCTCCCCGTGGCCCACGGAACCAGCGGTCTGGGTGACGACGCTGCAGGGTTAACACGCAGGCCCACGGCCCCTGGGCTGGGAGCTGGAGAGGAAGCCCCACGGAGGGCCCGGTGTCTGCCCTCCTCCACGTTTGGGTGTGTGTCCATCCGTTCGCTGTGGCTTGTAACGTGGCTACTGTGAATTGTGTTCATGGCCCAGCGTGGCCATATTCCGTGGAGGTAAATGAAACCCCAGCCACGGCTCTCTGTAAGCAGAGTCTGCTTCCCACAGGACAGCAGTTTCACAAAGCAAAACGGTTTTCTAGTCGTGCAGAATAATGACAATGACCGAAAAACAGTCACGCCGACCCGTTTCCGTCCGCACCACATGCAGGAGCGGACGTGCCCCCAGCGGCGCTGCTGGGGACAGCGTCAGAGGCCACGCTGCCTGATGGTACCGTGTGGTAGAAGGTTCCTTCCATAGATCCAAAGCTGGGAGGCCAGACGGCTGAACGTGGGTCTCAAGAGGTTCTAAACGGTGTGGAATGAGCCACTGGCGGTGTGTTTTTCATATTTTGTGGAGCGTGGAAGCTTCAGGGAATATTCAGCTCTGTGGCAGGAAGTCAGCCACGGAGGAGGCGTGGCCAAGGAGAGGGCAGTGCTCGTGCGCAAGCCCCCGTGGCCCGTGTCACGTAGCGCAGGGATTGCACGCATCACGCGGGACCTGGCAGTCATGCAGTGGCCGTGGCCTGTCTCTGTCTGCAGATGGTGTGGGAGAGCGGCTGCGTGGTCATCGTCATGCTGACGCCCCTCTCGGAGAACGGCGTCCGGCAGTGCTACCACTACTGGCCCGACGAAGGCTCCAACCTCTACCACGTCTACGAGGTACTCCCGCAGAGGACACGAGTGGCCCCGCTGAGAGCAGGGCCCTCCTCGGGAAGGCGGGCAGGCAGGCATCCCCAGGGCCCCGCAGTGCATGGACCCCCGGACCCTCCAAACAGCTGTGCTATGGCGCCCCGGGCTCTGGCATAAATTCTAAATCTTTAGGGCTCCAAATTCAGACAGAAGGAACCAAAACACATTTATGTCCCAAGGAGGCCTATGGAGCCAGGCCCCGAGCAATAGACCCTCCTGGGCCTGTTGTAGGAAGAGTCTGCCAGCACCGTGGCCTTCCGCGGCATCCAAGGCTGTGGAGGCACAGATTCGAGCCTCCTTCCCTTGCCGGACCCTCTGCCCACATCGACGATGAACGGTGCCAACTTGGGCAGCTCAGCACGAACCCGCATGAGCCCGTTGTTCAGCATTAAACATCAGTCAGAATGCAGAGTCCCGTGGGGGGTGGGGGCGTGAGGACCAGCCCTAGCTCAGAGTCCTGGCTTTTAGGCCACTGAGCATGGCCTTGATCCCGAGAGGCGCCCAGTCCCGCTGTCTGCAGAAACCCCCTGGTCTCCCCTCCACCTCGGGGAGTAGCCACCTGCCGCGAGATTCAGGGTGCAGTGGAACCCGCTGGTGTTTCTGTCCCAAAGCATAGATTTTTTGCAGGTTTGGATGGCTTAGAAATACAGAGGATGAAAGCTAGAATCACTTTGGATTGTAACATAGTTTTCTAACCATTTGGCTAATGCACCTGGGCGATATTAAAAACCCACAGTTATCGTTTGCATAAACCCGGTTAAAACGGAGAAGGTAGGAGGGGCCGTCCAGCCTCTGCCGACCCGTGTGCCGTCCCCACAGCACTCGCCCTTCGCTGCTCGGAGTGCCACGGTGCTCAGACAATGCTTTACGCTCCCGATTCCCCCCCAACCCCCGTCCTCCTGTCCAGGTGAACCTTGTTTCCGAGCACATCTGGTGCGAGGATTTCCTCGTCAGGAGCTTCTACCTGAAGAACCTGCAAACCAACGAGACGCGCACCGTGACCCAGTTCCACTTCCTAAGCTGGTATGACCAGGGAGTGCCTTCCTCCGCGAGGTCCCTCCTGGATTTCCGCAGGTATGACAAACAGCCCTGCAAGCAGGGTAGCGCGATTGGAGTGCGGGCGTGAGAGGAGGGAGCGCGGTCCAACACCAGGTTTCCTGCGTCTAAGGGGTCATTGGCTGTACGATGCACCATCTGTCTGTACTTACAGATCATAAACGTACAGTCGACCCTTGAACAGCATGGGCTTGGGGCACCAGCCCCCGACACAGTGGAAAATACATGTTTAACTTTTGGCTCCCCCGAAACTTAACTATAATAAGCCTCTGTTGACTGGAAGCCTTACCAGTGACACAAGAAGTCAGTCAACACATGCTGGTGTGCTAGGTGCATTGGACCCTGAGGTCCTACAGTACAGTACGCCGGAGAAAAGAAAACATTATGAAGAAAATCACAAGGAAGAGAAAATACATTTTCAGTGCATCCTCTATTTATTGAAAAAAAAAAAACTTCGGGTGTGAGCGGACCAGCACAGCTCAGAGCCACGCTGTTCCAGGGTCAGCGGTATCTTCTGTATGACACAAGGGAGAGGGGAGGGGAAGGGGGTTCGATGACGGTACCTGCAAGGTGTTTTCTGGGTTTACAGGAGTTAAAACAGGGGGGCGTAGCCACGTTAGAATTGTGGAAATGTGGTCATTGTTTCTGATAAGATTCTCCACGTGGTGGAGTCCTGAAGTTCCTGCTTCTCAGGATATTGATGAGGGAAAGGCAGGTTTGTAGTTTGGATACTCTCTGGTCGGACAGGATAATGAGACGTAACAGACGTGGGCCCGGATCCGGCCTTAGACCTTGGGGGACAGTGTGGATGGAATTAGCGCGTGACTGTGTGTTCTAGTGCAGTCTGGAAGCCGACAGTCTGGAAACATCCAGTCTTTGCTCAAGCCCCACCAGCGGCTGCCCAGGGGGCTCTCTGGCACTAGAGGGTGTTTACTGAGCTGTTGAGATCAATGCCGGACTCCATCTTTCAGGAAGCTATTGACAAGGCAAAAAAGGAGGGAATTCAGGATGGAAGCTTGGCTTGTCCTTTGGACTCGGTGGTGACGGGGGCCAGCACTAGCTGTTGCCTGTGGCGGTCAAGAATGAGCAGCCACCCAGCAAGGCAGGCGCTGAGCGGCGCGGTGCCCGAGCTCTCAGCTCTGCGGAGCCCTCTCATGCTTAACCAGTTGGAAACCCGCCTCATCGCAAAAGCAGGCAGACATCCAGAACAACGAACTAGGAAATAAAGTGCACCTTAGCCCAGCGTGGTTCCCCACCCTGGAGGGATTCGTATCCGAGCAGTTACTGTCCTTGAGTCTGTGGCCATGTCATGTCAGACAGTGGGGTTTCAGGCTGATTGCTGCGTTTCTTGAATTTGTGTGTTAGACATTCTTAAGTTTTTTGTGATACTCTTTCTTTTGCCTTTTAGTCTACTTTGAAAAGCAAAACAAAATCTTTATTTGAATAGTTCTTTGGATCAAATAGCGCGGGAAAGAGCTCCCGGAGAGATGGGCACGTGGTGTTCCCAGCCGTGGCACACGTTTGGTGACCCCGCCCAGAGATACCGAGCGAGCACAGTACAGAGAGTCCTGAACGCACCCCAAAGCACGGACTGCACAGTTCCCTCTCAGTCCATCCCTGCGTCCTGGCCAGCAGATAACTTTCCTTAAAGCATGTTTCTTTCTAAAGGCGGGCTACCTAAGAATCTGACCTAGAGCGCATTTCCTGAGATAGCATCTTGGGAAGCAGTCATTACTGGCCAAAGGACGTGGCTCCAAAGAGAGACCAGCTTCGTCTTTATGCTCACCCAGTGTGTTTGCACATACATGCTATGGGCGGACGTGGAAGTCCGTATCCCTATATGGAACGGAACATACCCGACCAGCCCTCGGTGCGTACAACCTGCCCCGAGAAACACGGATGCCCCAAGTTCCCTCTCCCCGGAGGCTTGGGAGATAAGGCTCCGGGAGGTTTTTGTTCAGGTGACATGGGCCGGTCTATTAGAATCAAAAGCTTTGGGGTTTTCTGGGTAGAAGAACCTCCCGAAAGTCAGCAATCGGAAACGGGCATCGGCTTCCGGAGACACTGGTCACCTTATGCACAGGTCCCCCCGCCAACCCCTGTCCCCGACCACGCGCCCCGCCTTCCCCCGCTCTGGCCAGGGTGCGTCAGGCACTGAGACGTGTGATTACACACTTCGGGAGCCCAGAGGGAGCACATTTCCACTTTAAAGAGGAGCTGCTAAAGCCAGGAGATAATCAGCATCACATGGGAGGGCTTTGCTTTTAAAAATTCTCTCTCTCTCCGTCTGTGTCTCTGAGCCTCTCCCTTGCTGTACGCAACGGCACTCACAACGCTGACCCCCGTAGAAATGGACAGACCCTTACTTTGCCAGCTCGTGAGCGGTGGCCAGTGTCATTTTTGTGATGTTGCAGCTAGTAATATGAGCCCAGTTGCATAGTCACAAAAGTGATCATTGGAGGCTGTGACTCTGCTGCAAGGCAGTGTGGGAAGCCCCTTTTCTGAGCCTCTAACGACCTCTGACCTTGGCTTGCTGTTGGTGGCGTGGCGGTCCCTCCTCACTCAGGGACCCACGGGTTGGTTTGTATTACTAATCGTTCTTTCTCAGGGATTCCTCCTGCTGAAATATATATAATACCCGTTTTTCTGAACGTTTGCAACCTTTCGCCGACTGCTGATTTGTTCTAATCGAGTCAAACACGACAGCTGTGTATCGCTTATCTGCACGAACACCGCGCGCCTGTCTGGGGTCCACCAGGTGAACGCTTCTGTTGACTGTGATGCTGTTACTTTTCTATTTGTGATGTTTTACGTTGTAACAATACAAGCTTCTGATCCCTTGTAAACAGAACTCTCCACCGGGCAGCTCGCCGTATGCACGCTGGGCTTCTGGCTGTTCGTAAATAGGTCCGGCTGGGGCGGGGCCAGCGTGGAGGGTTAAACCGCAGCGAGCCCTCCCTGGGTCCAGCCGAGGCGGCCGGTCACCGCTGCTGGAGAAAGCTGCTCTGTTCTGTCACGGAAGAGCAGGGACCGCAGGGTACTTACCAGAGACTCCGTCTAAGAGCAGTTGTCCTCAGTGCACTCTGCCGGAAATGGGGCTGACCAGCTGTAAACGGGACGCTGCTGCTCTCCGGCCCCTTACAGTGACGGTTTTCTGAAACCGGTACAGCCTAAACAAGGGAATCGGGGGGTTGTTTCTTTTCTTTTCTTTTTTTAACGTACTACTTCCGTGCTCGGCCCCATCAGAAAAAATGCCCCAGACCTGGAGACTGAGCCGTGTGCGAGCGGGCAAACGTCGGGGAGAGGCATTGCAAACCCAGCCTGGACCACCAAGTAGGAAACGGCCAGACCGTTGGCATCGAAAAGATCCAGCGACCGAGAGATTTCTAGTAAAAGCTTGTGTTTGAAACTAAAAGGCCTGTAGGAACGAGCCTTCCCCAAATCAAGTCTGAGCCTGGGCGTGCTTGATTGGCACGCGCACGCACCGCGCACACACACGCAGGCACGCCGGGCCCGCGGGTACGTGCGCAGCCTGGGTGGGGCCGCAGGGCCTCTCGTTGCTCACGTCTGAGGTTCGTCCTGAGGGTCTGGCGTCCATCTGGTCAGACCTAAAGCTCATGTTGCCTTTACAACCTGAGTTAAGGATGGGAGTTTAAAGAGTTTCTTCCTTAATTTTTAAGTAATCTGTACACCCCACCTGGGACTTGAACTCACGACCCTGAGAGTCGCATGCTCCGCCAACTGAGCTGGCCAGGGGACCCAGAGGGGAGGCTTTAGAAGGAGAAATTAAGAGATTTATCTTCCATCCATTTGATTCTCAAAGGTCCAAGAACCTTCTGGGCACCCTGGCCCGCCGCTGATTTTAATGAGCTCACTCGTAGCTTCTTCACCTTCCCCTAAACCCTCACACTGCAACGACCTTGAAAGTGAGAAAAAGCTCCAGCAGAAATAGCGACGTGGCCACAGGGACCCTGAGCACCTGTTCCTCCACGTTTCTGGGTCTTCTCATTTTTACGATGGTTTTCTGTGGTCTACACGTTCCACACGGTGCAGGAGGCAGCCCCTGATCAAGGGCTACCCCAGCGGCCTTGGGCGTGGCCCGTCTTCGGGGCGCGTTGTACCCAGGCTCCCCCTTGTTGTTTGGGGAGCCGTGTGGACCTGGCTCTGTTCAGCCCGTACAGGAACCGGGAGCAGCCGGCTCTGCTCTGGGGGAGGACATGGAAACACCTGCTGGGTGCCTGGGCGGGCTGCCAGCTCCCTTCTGCACACACCCCCACCTCCCAACCCCTCAGCTCTGGGGTTTCGGGACAAGGCCACCGACTGACAGAATCTGAGCTTCCAGCTGGCCCTGTGCTGGGCAGGCAAGCCTTCGCAAAGAACGGTGACGTCTTCCCACGTCTGGTGCAAGGAAAAAGATTTTTGTTTTCTGCACTGTCATTCGTTTTCAATTTTGCTTCATGTCATACACTGTAGAAACTCACAGGGAGCATTTTAGAACACAGCCCCGCACACGTTGTTCCACTGACTTTTCTCTGTGCAGAAATATTTTATTGAGAATTCCGACGCACTTTGTAAACACGCTTAGTTCCATGTTTCACTGACTTCCGACAAACTTGGAGCTCATACAGTGCATTTGAAATCGGTGCTTTGTTTTGATTTAGGGCTGGGGGACAAAATAATCTATGCTTGTTGTTAATTCTTCTCAACTGTGGTCTAAAATCTGCACAACAGAGTTGCTTGTAAACACACACATTTTCATACAAAGGAAGGACTTGTCTCCACTGCGGTTTCTCGGCGACGGACAGAGCCAAAAGGCCCTGAGAACGCTGGAGACGGTAGTTGTGTTACGTTCCAGTATGATGTCTAGGGTGTAAGAAACTTGGGGCATAAATGGCAGAACTCAAACATTTTAGCAAGGAATCTAGGTCCTCCCGTCGCCACCAAGCAGCCCAGGTGACTGGAGCCTTAGACGGGGCAGTGGGACAGGCTGGTGACAGAGGCTGCAGGTTCCTGCTGGGAAAGGGGAAGTGTGGAAATGTAAGAACTGCTTTTAGAGTTCTGTTTAATCCCTTGGTATTGAACGGAAAAATAAATCTTTGAAAATATGTGTGTAATTTTGATTCTCTTTGTCAAAAGAGGCTACAGTCGCAAAACGATGTCACAGACACGGTCTGTTGGTTGGGGCTTAGGAGTTCGTCTGCAAAACTGAAGACAGGAGTCGTAGTGCATAACCATGATTTCTGTCTCTTTTTATTTCAGAAAAGTAAACAAGAGCTACAGGGGCCGTTCTTGTCCAATAATTGTTCACTGCAGGCAAGTACCACTCCTCACGCGAATTACCCCGTGCTCGCTACCTGAGAAGGAGCCACAGTTACATTCCCACACCGAGCGTTCTCGCTGCTTCACACGCGCAGCTAATGGCCCTGCTGAAGGAGACCCAGGCTGCGGATGGAAGGTCCAGGCTGTGCGGCTGCGTGTGCCCTGCTGGGCTGGTCCACCCACCTGGGCCGCCGCCACACATGCGTGTCCTCACACCCGTTTGTTCTCAGGCCCGCACGCTGCCCGCACACAAACACCGTGGGGTGGTGGTTTTCATCCGTGGCCTTGTCTCAGCCACCAGCTCACTTAGCTGAGGTTTGGAACCAAGAGGCTGGGACATGCTCGGGGCCCGTCAGGAGCAGGGGCAGAGTTGGGAATTAGCACAGGGTTGGCCTCACCCAGCTTAGGATGCGAGTCTGGCCATGGGGTAAAATCCAGGGGCTCCTCAACCCCGTCGCACCCACACGGACAAGCAGAGGTCCCACCAGAAGCTCTGTGTCACGGTGCCCGCTCATCCGGGCTTCACACCCACCTCGTTGGAGCAGAAAACCATGCTCCGATTTGTGGAAGTGTCTTACAGCACGTCCCCTTCTGCTGAGATAGAAAGCAGCTCTCCAAGGATCAGACACCCAGTCCGTGCGGTCAAGAAGTGTCTGTGTGTGTGCGTGTGTAAGCGTGCCTGTCGGGTGTGTGCCTGTGAGTGTGTTTGTCGGGTGTGTGTATGTCCCTGTGAGACGTGTGGCTGTGTAGGAGTGTGCCTGTTGTGTGCGTCTCTGTGTGTCTGTCAGGTGCCTTCCTCTGTGTCTGTGTGTGTGTGTTGGGTGTGTGCCTGAGTGTGTCTGTGCCAGCGCATGTGGCATGTCCCTGTGTGTGTCCGTGTGCATCCCTGGGGTCTGTGACGAGGACCTGAGCTGGCCGTGGTCTGGGGCCCTCAGAGAGCAGAGGGAAGAGGCTGGAGGCACAGGGGCCCCGCAGCGGCAGCGGTGGCCAGTGTGTGCGGGCGGGTGTCCGAGCAGCCGTGGGAGGGAGGGAGGCCCGTCCAAACCACCTGGGGAGCGGGGGGGCGGGGTGGTGAGCGAGCTCCCCACACGCACAGACCCTGCGGGTCCCCGCGGCTTTTCCAGCCACGGGTCTGAGGGTCTGGTAAAGCCAGAGCCTGTGAGCCTTTCCCACAAAGGCCACCCGAGGCCCCGCCAGCTCTCCCGGGAGTGTGGTCACGAAATTCCTGATCCTGAAGTGGGCATGACCGCCTCTGCCAGATGTACGCATATGACAGTCCCCATCTAGCAGCTGCTTCGGGGGTGGGGACTCACGGCCTCTCGGGCGAGGGGAGACACGCTCTCGTGCCTCACAAAGCAGCCGCCTTCCCCAGAAAGGGCCTCCCTGCCCTCCGAGGGCTGCTGCCCTCTCCCAGGGACACTGCAGTCATGGCTGGCGTGACCTTGCTCACCGCCAGTGCAGACGCCCTCGGCACGGACGGGGCCAGTTGTTTATTCTGACGAAACCCACCACGACTTTGGCCGGAGAGGGAGAAGGGGAGACAGGAGCAGATCTGTGCGGACACGAGCTCATCCCTCTGCCGCTGACGCTACGCTCCCACCGGCCTTCCTCCCCTTCCTCCTCCTCTACCCCCTCTCCCCAGCTTCCCTCATCCCCTTCCCCCTCCTTCTCCCCTTCCTCCACCCCCCCCCGCCCCACATTCC